>NW_025764733.1:0-319638 GCF_019669845.1 Emericellopsis atlantica | reverse complement strand
TTCAGGTTCTCACCCTTCCGGTGTTACCTTTTCACCGCTAACGGCAGAATCTCAATCGAGCCTAGCCCCGCTGTAAGGTAGGCTCATCATCACAATAGAAAAGTGGACTTACAATGGGAGGTTCTAGAATGTTCCATCAAGACAGGCACTTCAGCAGCTCTCAGCAAGTCTCGTAGTAGGTATATCCAAGAGGCCTCAACCTGTGGACGGCAGATGCCGATCCTGAACTTCTTGACTAGCATTAAAGCAGTCCGGATTTCTGAACTGCTGCGAGACAAATTTAACATGACCACAAAACCTTCTACCGCATTGCATTAGGTCTAAGTACTAGAGTCGCACATTGCTAGTAGCACCACGAGCACCCCTACTTAACAAAACGAGAACGATTAGCATAACCATCGTTACCTTTTGATAGTCTAACACTCACAAGCACATTCTAAAAACTAGTATTAAAGTGGTGATTGTCGCGAGCCAGTGACTTGGGAAACTGACTTCACCGCATCGCCGCACATACGTCACTTGGAGGAATCTTCCAGCTACACCCAAAAGCAGTGGGGCTAGGCCGCTCACAGCCATAAACGGACTGCCTGTTGACGACTGGGCGCCTATCGAGTCTGAGCACAAAGCCATCCCAAGTCTTCTTTCTTTTTTCCTTCCTCGCGATTTCTTGACTCATAATAGACCCGACAATAACCCACTATCACTGTACGACAACACTTCGCACAAACTTAAGGCAAACTTAATTGCGCACGTCGATATATACCCCAAACCGATTGATACCCGACGAGCAAAGGCGTGACGTTAGATCACAGCCCAGACGTCATGGTTCAGGAAACAAAGCTCTACGACACCCTCGGTGTCAAACCCGAGGCTACACAAGACGAGATTAAAAAGGGGTACAGGTAAGGACCGAATTTTCACAAACATCAATTTTCTTGCAGCATGCGCTGACCACTTTGGTATAGGAAAGCAGCTCTCAAATGGCACCCCGACAAGAACAAAGACAGCCCTGACGCCGCCGAAAAGTTCAAAGAGTGCTCCCAGGCCTTCGAAATTCTTTCCGACCCCGAGAAGCGCAAGATGTACGACCAATACGGCCTCGACTTTATGACCCGAGGAGGTGCGCCGCCACCTGAGGAAGCAGGTGGCATGCCCGGCTTTGGCGGTGCCGACTTTGGCGGGTACCCTGGAGGTGGCTTTGGAGGCATGCCTGGCGGCGGCGGCGCTCGCACATTCCACTTCAGCACCGGCGGGGGCGGTGGCGGCGGCCCAGGTGGCTTCAGCTTCACCAACCCCGAGGACATCTTTGCCGAATTCATGCGCAGCTCGGGCGGAGGCCCTGGTGGTGGCGGTGGTATGGGCGACGATGACTTTGACATGTTCGGGAGTCCCTTTGGCGGCGCGGGTGGTGGTCGCGGAGGGCCCAGGAGAACAGCATCCTCCAAACGCCCACAGACCCCTGAGATGCTCTCCGTGGAGCGACCGCTCCCCATCAGTCTCGAGGATTTGTTCAACGGCGTGACAAAGAAGATGAAGATCAAGGCGAAGCGCTTCGACGCTTCTGGGAGGCAGATTGTCAAGGATCAGATTCTGGAGGTGCCCATCAAACCCGGTCTGAAGAAGGGCTCCAAGATCAAATTCAAGGGAGTTGGCGACCAGATTGAGGGTGGACGCCAGGACCTGCATTTTGTCATTGAAGAAGTAAGCCCCGCTATGCACAGTAAGCGAGGAACTGGAGCTAACAATATTACAGAAACCACACCCCTTGTTCACCCGCGAGGATAACGACCTAGTCTTCCAAGTCACGCTGGGGCTAAAGGAGGCCCTGACAGGGTGGAAGCGCACTGTCACGACACTTGACGGAAAGAACATCAACCTGGAGAAGGCCGGACCTACACAACCCGGCAGCGAAGAGCGATACCCAGGACTCGGCATGCCCATCACCAAGAAGCCCGGCTCGAGGGGCGATCTGATCTTCCGTTACAAGGTGCAATTCCCGTCGAGTCTGACGGCTGACCAGAAGGCAAAGTTGCGCGAGATCTTGTAAGGGGTGGACTGAGGCGTGCTCCCGATGTGCTACTCGAACATCGGGCCAAGGAGGAGGAAAAGTAGAGTTCTTTGTGTGTGCGAGCAGGCGAGAGTGTGGGCAATTGTTTTGCATCTGGTGTCACGACTTATTACAGGTGTTACGGCGTTTATGGACCATGAGCATCGAGGCGATTGTTTACATACACACGAGGTGCTGTTGCAGTGGAGCATTAGGAAACCCAGCCATTTTGACAGCCTCTCATCACTGCTTGTTCATGGTGCAAGAAGCGAATTGCTAGTTAGAAGATACAATCTACTAATTCCGAAGCACAAGCAGAGAAGAGGTATCCAATGTGCCTTGGCAGTAGATCGATGTGTCAGACGGTGGTACCTGGCGATCAATAGCGGGGAAGCTCTGGAGTCTCAAGTTAACAGGCTCTATCCAGTCTGGTTGGACCAGTTAAATTGACCGCATATCGTCAGATTTAATTAGCAGCTAGCAGGAATAATAAGCACCGGCTTGCAAGGGAAATGCTCCGACAAGCCTATCCCGCACGAGTTCATCACAAGATATCGATTCGATTTTGGCGTGAGCCTGGAGTGCAGCCAGACGATGACGACAGAGAGGGGCAGCCGTCGGCGCGCGAGGAGGGGGAGGGGCGGCGGCAGTCGACTTTATAAAACCGTCACAATCTGACCCTTTGACGAGGCCAAAATGTGCCACTTTTAATAGCAGGTCAGCGGAAGATGAGACGCGCTCTGCTTGGTTACATTACATGATCTCGAGATGCGACTGCCCGGTATCCCGAACGCAGGCGTGAATATGAGACCTCGGAGTGCTGCTCTCTGCTTGCTCGTCTGAGGGGTTTTTCTCTCTCATCGACACGGACGGCCGAGTCATTGCGTCCGTTGGCCGCCTCGACCGATCCCCTCTTCCTTGCTCCCCTCGTTTGCCCCCTCGACAAGCATTGACTTTACGATCGCTCGCTCATCGCGATACCTTAGCTGCCGCTCGAGCTGTTTTCTCGACCCACTTGCTAACTTATTTGATCCCGATCCTCTGCGCGAGAACCCAAGAGAAGGGTACTCACTTACGTAGTAGGTTATCCAGTCCATTCTGTGACGTGTCGAGCATCAGTCCCGATTTCTACTTAAAGCACCGGTGGATCCCTGCTATCCAATATCCCTCTCCAGACTTTCCGCCCTCTTCCTTTCCGTCTGCATTTCCCAGCCGTCTTCGTCTTGTCCCTCGCTCACCTCTGCAGTCAGACATCTAGTTAGACGTTTTAGACACCCGCCGCCATCATGCCTCAGGTAGGTGATTCACATGGGCGAAATTCCCCCGTCGTACTAATGGAGTCCATCATAGATCACCACCCTCCTGTTCGATTGCGACAACACCCTCGTGCTCTCCGAGGAGCTCGCTTTCGAGGCCTGCGCTGATCTCATCAACGAGATCTGCAAAGACCGCAACCTGGACCTCCGCTTCACGGGCCCGACTCTGATCCAGGAGTTTGTCGGCCAGAACTTCCGTGGCATGCTTACGTCGCTCCAAGAGCGCTACGGCATTGAGATCATCCCTGCCGACCTCGAGAAGTACGTGCGGGCCGAGGAAGATGCCGTCATCGCCAAGCTCAAGGCTTCGCTGCGCCCATGCGAGGGTGTCGACGACGAACTCAAGCGCCTGAACGACACGGGCAAGTACACCATGAGCGTCGTCTCCTCGTCGGCCCTCCGCCGTGTGCTCGCTTCGATCGAAAAGGTCGGCCAGGACAAGTACTTCCAGGGCGAGGTTGTCTTCTCCGCTGCCTCGTCCCTGCCCAAGCCCACCAGCAAGCCCGACCCGGCCGTCTACCTGTTCGCCCTGGAGAAGCTCGGCAAGAAGGCGGAGGAGTCCGTCGCGATTGAGGACAGCAAGAGCGGCACCCTCAGTGCCACCCGCGCGGGCATCAAGGTTGTCGGGTACGTTGGCCCGTACGAGGAGGACAAGAAGGAAGAGATGGTCAAGGTCCTCAAGGATGCCGGTGCCAAGGTCATCATGTACCACTGGTCAGAGTTCCCGAGCATCCTGGAGAAGATCGAGTCCGGCGAGATTTAGACGTGGTGGGGGTTGCTGATGAGAGGAAGAATTGGAATATACGAGACATCTATACAGACCAACGACGCAATGAGAGCCTTTTTCATCTTCGCCAATCCATGAGAAAGCTATTGACAGCTTGCAAGGTGTTCCTACTAGGGTTGCCAGCTGGGTAGGCGGTCATGATTGTTCCCAGTCGCATCTTGACAAAGGTCTTTGTAAAGGTGGGTTCGTCTCCGGCGGGGCGGACTGTGCCTGCGTCGTCTTCGAAAAGGTAACAAGAAAGCGCGAGTGCCGTGCCGACGGACAGATCTCTGCCCGATTCGCACGCAATGATGACCTTCTCTGCCCCGGCGTCGAGACTTTTGGACGCAAAAGTGCATATGTGCGGCAGAGCAAGTCGCAAGTTGCGACTAGCAGCTTTTCCACTTCCAAGCCCGACTTCGATGAGGCGTGGTGACTTGGCCCAGGTCTCTGGCTTGGATGTCTCGCTTGTCAATTTGATGCAGCAAGCTGAGGCGTCCGGCTCCAATGGCAGGGGGCAGACACACATCCTGGGCGTGACTTGGACCAAATTCGCATTGGCCTTCCTTTTCGACTTGTCCTGTGCGATCAGCTTATGAATGAGATCCGAGAGGTCATCTTCATCCGTCGCCAGTAAGTCATCGACGTTCCTCCAAAAAATGTCTGGCGTAAGACCGTGGGCCCAGTTCTCCGTGTCGTCGGCCGCGCCCTGGATGTAGCCGCCCTCGTCGCTTTCACTTCCCCCAACGACGCGTCTACTAGCCGTGCAGCAGATGACTGGTCGATAGTCGCTGTACACTGTTTTGTGAGGTGCCTCGATTTGCGAGTCTTGCGTCACCCAATACGGGCGCAGAGGTTTTGTCAGGGTCGTAGGGACGGAGGCCAGATTGAGCGCTTTGAGTGAGGCAAGAAACTCTGGAATCAAGGCTTTGATTTGCGCATGCGTGCTCGAGGAGTGGCTTGGTGGTAAGAAGAGGTTGCCTGAAAGAGGGTGGTCCGGGAGAAGGAAGAGGTTGATCACGGTGCACCATATGGGTATGGTCGTGGACAGGGCATCGGGCATTCGTTTGCCACGGCGTGTCGAATCGACGATGATGGCACTGAACGATGAGTGTGGTGTTTCAATAGAGTATTTCGAAGGTCGCTTACCCATCGTGTTTTTCAAAAGCGTCCACCAGGTGCAGATTCAACCTCCTAGTGCTGAACTTCCACGCGCGCTCGTGGCCGTCGGTGCTCTTGAAGTAGGCGCTCCCGCCCTTGCGCTCTGGCGGGATATACCAGCTGCCGCATCTCTCATTGGCGATGAGCGGGCGCGATGGGTAGAGCGACGCGACGTGGAGGATGAAAGATGAGTCGGTGCGGATGGAGGTGAGGCGGTTGTGGATGGAGAGGTTGCGCGTGCGCAGGCTCGTGAGCAAGGATGAGAGCGACGGCTGCGCTTCCTGAGATGGGAAGATGAGGTCCTTGTACTGGGGCTCCGGCATCCTGAATGTTGGGTGACGATGTCGTCGTGAGGCATGAGTCGATTTTGATCGTTGGCGAGAACTGAGAATAGACACACTCTTTTGAAAAGGTGGGTCCATCCAAGGCTGTGAACAGCAGCTTTACTAACACGCTGTGCAACGACTTTTGTTTGTAAAAATTTGCCATCTTTGTATCCGGTCGATATTATCTGGCGGCTGATGGAAGGGCATATTTCTATAATTGATGGCATGGTGTGTGTCCCTTACCATGGGCTGATCAGGTGTCCTGATGACAGTATGGTCTGCCATGAGAGCAGGTACACCACTGCAACTTGCCAATGGAAACACAAGCGATGTAATGTCAAATCTCTTGTTCAGAAGGCACATGTTGGTTGAGCTGTTTTTCCGCTGTATCTGTACAGATGTACTTGACGGACAGTGGTGTCTGAGACTCTCCACCCCAGTGTAAGTGATAGCATGCACGCATTCATTCTTGAGCCATGCTCACGTTCAGCTTCCTAACTTCAACGATGCTCATTCAGGAAAAATCATTAGCATAGTAATTCCATTATTTCCGGTATGAAAATACAATGCTGCGTACGCATCATTGAGATGCATTGAGATCAGCTCGGTGTTTACATTGCCCTAAGTCCGTCAGCAATTACCCCTTGTTCTTTGATTTACACCCGGATTTAGATATAGTTCCGTGCACTTGCAGGAGTAATCTTCAAATGATATTGAGCTATACTCGCGATGATGTAAAAGGAGTGCTATCCAAAATGGTCCCTTTCGTCCTGGCCATCAAGCGGCGTGTAAGAGGGACCAGCCAAGAGTCTGCCAATACTCATACACCAACACGCTCATCACTCTTACTATAACCAACTACACTTTGAAATTCAACAGACATGCCTTCCGTTACCAACCAGTCCATCTTGATCGTGGGAGGCTCTTCCGGCATTGGCTTCGCCGTCGCCAAGCTGTGTCTGGCCGAGAACGCGCAGGTGATCATTGCCTCATCCAACCAGGACAGGGTCGACGATGCTATCAGACGACTCCAAGAAGCTGTCCCTGAAGCCAAATACCAACCCACCGGATACAGAGTCGACCTCTACGGCCATGCGGCCGAGGCCAACCTGGAGCAGCTGTTGTCCGCAGTGACAGAGCAGGGCACCAAACCGCTGGACCACATTGTGTACACGGCAGCCAGACCCAATCTTCGCGCCTTGTCAGACTCGGACATTGAATACTTTACCGACTGTGCCATGCTCACCATGTTCATGCCCCTTCTCATCGGCAAGCTGGGTCCGCGGTTCCTTCGCCCCGGCTACACATCGTCCATCACCATCTCCTCGGGCTCTGTGGCGGAAAGGCCCATCCCGGGTTTCGTCCACTACTCGGGCTACGCTGCGGCTCAGCAAGCCATTGCTCGAAGTCTTGCCCTAAACCTGGCCCCGCTGCGGGTGAACTGCGTCGCGCCTGGGGCTACGGAGACGGAGCTCTGGGGGGAGCGGCGCGATGCCATACGCGCCGAGTACACAAAGACTTCGCTGTTGGGGAAGGTTGGGCGCCCGGAAGAGGTGGCGGAGGCGTATCTGTATCTTATCAAGAACACGGATGCGACCGGTTCTGTTGTGAACAGCAACGGGGGGTCGAACTTGAAGTGAGTGGTCGGTTTGTTGCACAGCTACAGGGAGCAAGGGTTAGTTGAGAAGCCTTCAAAAGGCATTTGAGACGAGAGGTCAACTCTATCACGGTGTCGGGATCCCAATCGATGGTCGCATGTAACTTGACAACATACATGTAGTTCATATACTCATTACCAAAGGTCATGCCCCAACACAGAGCCGCTGAGACATTCCAATCCTTGCTAGCTCAAGCCTACTTTAGCTTCCACGATTCACCTTCAATGACAATCTCCACCTCACGTCCCTCGTCAATACTCCTCCTCCCCGCCTCGAGGATGGCCGTTGTGGCAATCGTGTTCTTGAGCGTGGGCAGGCCCTTCTTGTCCAAATCGTCCAGACTCGCCTTCTTGTCGTTGATGGCGGTGCAGCCGTCAATGAACTTTTCAATCGACACGTACCCGTAGCCGGTGTGGCCCTGGAAGTTGCCGTCCTCGTCGGGGGCATAGCGCATGTAGAAGGGGTTGATCCACTGGATCTGGCCGGCGCTGTCGTCGGCCACCTCGTAGCCGCGGTGCGCCTGGTCGACGCGAATGTCGCCGTCGGCGGCCAGGTAGTGGAAGTACTGGTTGGTGTGGACGCCGGCGCGCTGGGGGGCGGTCCAGGAGGCCGTGTAGACGCCGACGGCGCGCTTGGTGGGCGCGTCCTTCTTGGCCCATGTGACGAGCAGCGAGATGGTGTCCTCTGTCTCGTCCACGCAGCCCAGGTCGACGGCGACGCCCTTGGAGGACGAGCCGGACACCTTGACGGGGACGTAGCCACGGTCTGACACCATGGAGTCGCAAATGTCGACGTGATGGCTGTTGAGGTAGTATGAAATGTCCGACTCCCTGCCAGCCCACGCCTTGAAGGTCTCGAGCTGGTACTTGGGCTGCGACATGTAGGAGTAGAAGTAGTTGAAGTCGCCCAGCTTCTTGGCCCTGAACCGGGCGTCTGAGTAGGCGGGATCAAAGCGCTTGTGGTGCTCGACAAAGACGTGGACGCCCTTCTCGCGGGCCTTTTGCATCAATGTCTGGTGGTGCTCGAGCTCCTTGACGGCGGGCTTGGTCAGGAGCACGTGGATGCCGCGCTCGATGGCGTAGAGGGCGATGGGGTAGTGGCTTGGGTCGGGTGTGAAGACGGTGATGGCGTCGCCGGGCTGGAGCTTGTCGATGGCGGCCTTGTAGGCGTCTGGGTCTTTGCTTTGGTTGTCCGGGAAGGAGTCGAAGGATGTGTCCAGGCCGTTGTAGGCCTGGGTGATGTTCTTGTTGAGATGCTCGCGGATCGCTGGGAACTTTGTACCGTTGACACCGGCCATGCTCAGGTTGCCCACCTTGCCGCGCCTGCGCAGGTCAAAAAGGGTGAGACCGACGACGCCGACCTTCTTATCTGAGGCAGAGGCGCCAGTACCGACGAAACCAGTGGTATACTCGCCGGTACCGACCATCAACACATTAGGAGGGGCCATTTTGTTCGAATTCCAGGCTTGACTTGTGAGATTATGTCAAGAGGGTAGTGTGCGCAGATGGGAACCGTGACTGTGGCAGCGTAACAGATGAGTCTTTCTGGCGCGGATGGAACAAGGGAGAGAATAAGGCGCGCTTCAAGAATAGCTCATGTTTGAAATCGACTCTTGGAGGGTCCTCAGCTCTCTTTGAAGCGGAGAAATTGGAGAGCTCGAGCGGTTGAGGGGCAGCAATTGGAGGGAAAAGTACACCCCGCCATCATGGCGCGTAGGTGGCATTGGAGCCTTGGAGGTACCACCTTTTCAGGCCATCGTCGGCGAGGCTAGCTAGCTTGGCGGGTGAATGTAGATGGAGCTCAAGCGGCCTTGTGGAGATATCTGTGTAGATAATGAGGCTGGCCGACGGTGAATTTCTTCCAGTACACGGATACCACTGTACCACTGTACGTGCCTTGACGAACTGCCTTCATTGCTCGCTTGGTCGTTCTTTCCTTGATGATTCCCGCGCAGTATTCGTGCCTCCGGGCCTCCGTCATTGTAGACCCAACCCTCACGTGCATGGGCCTACATCTCAATTTACTGCTTGTATTATTTTTCAGTTGAGGTCCCAGGATTCAGACCACGCCTTTATCCGCCGTTAGACCCCAGGCGGGGTGTACGTAGGTTTTTCAAGTGTCCCCCACATCGACGACCCCGCAGCGCATTACGGCATTGGCCCACAAGTATAGGTTAGTCTAGTGATTGAAAGCCTTCGAGACCGATCAGTGACCCTTTGTTGCGAAGCAGCATCTTCAACATTGCTTCGCTATTTAGTTAAACCAGTATTTCTTCTCGAATGAACTGACATGTCTGACATTGCGCAGAAATGCCGCTCATTCTCCCCCACCAAGCCTCATTGCTGTGCCCCGCAAGTACGTAATTGAGCACCATCATTTACAGGCGTCTGATTGGTGGAAAAATCCAGGCCATGATACTTTTGGTCGCGTTGCAGTGTTACACAGCGCAGGAAAACAGATCGCCAATCCGCCGGAGCCGTAGTTCAGGTTGAAAAAATAAGAAACTCGGTTTCAATTCCCGTCTGTGCATGGGCAGACCTCTCGTTTGGGGCGATACATAGGCGTTGTCACCATAATAGCGTTGTACAGCTTCGGTGTGTTGCGCCGACATCTCCCCCGAAACCCGAGCCCCTCGTATGAGCAAACGTGCATTCGCGATGGCTGCCCCTCCCCCAGACGCAGATCCCTGCCCAATGTCTGCGCACGTCCTGGGCGAGGCCCGCGAACATGCGACTTTCTTTCTCTTCTCGCGACTGGCAACGCCGCCTCGGGCGCCAACAGCGGATATGCCGACTCATCCCACACTCCTCCATCCATCTCTGCCATGCTTCTCCTCGCTTTGCCTCACCAACTGAGCCTCGCGTGCCACCTCAGTCTCACGAAATCCTCCAGTGACGGACTGTCACGAGGGCAGACGTGTTGTCTTAATATACTCCAAACTATCCTTATTGGTGCCAACACGCCACTCGACAACATTCACCTCTCCGTGTACTAGAAAGGGTTCCAATCGGACGTGTATTAGACAGGTACCTCCATCCTCGATTCCTCAGCCTGTATCGGACAAATGCTCGTCAGCCCCACTGACACGAGAGCTCACCCGACGGGTGTCCCAGATGTTGGAGTACTCCATAGCGTAGCCCCACGGGTGTGGCCCCCCATGACTTTCTTTATAAGTCCATCATCACCCGATCCCCGTGCCTACTACCGCTACTCATCCTGCCAATCCTTGCCCTCGTCAGCTTCTTCAGCTCTCACACGAAATCCTCACCATGGCTTCCAACGGTTCAGGACCACGCACGCTGCCATGCGGCATCTACGCGCCCACCATGACCTTCTTCGACCCGGAGACGGAGGATCTCGACATCCCCACCATCAAGAAGCACGCTGAGCGCCTGGCCAAGAGCGGTCTCGTCGGGCTCGTCACCTTGGGATCCAATGGTGAGGCCGTCCATTGCACGCGGGAGGAGAAACTGGCCATCACAAAGGCGACGCGCGAGGCGCTGGACGAGGCCGGCTTCACGTCCATGCCCATCATCTTCGGCGCCACCGAGGGCAGCGTCCGCGGCACCATTGAGCTCTGCCAGGCCGCGCACAAGGTGGGCGCCGACTACGCCATGCTCCTCCCGCCCTCTTACTACAAGGCCCAGATGGACGCCGAGGCCATCTTCAACTACTTCATCGCCGTCGCCGACAAGAGCCCCCTCCCCGTCATCATCTACAACTACCCGGGCGCCGTCTCGGGCATCGACCTCGACAGCGACACCCTCCTCCAGCTCGCCGAGCACCCCAACATTGTCGGCACAAAGTTCACCTGCGGCAACACGGGCAAGCTCACGCGCGTGGCGCAGGGCGCCAAGGCCAAGACCCCCTTTAGCGAGGGCTCGGGGTACATGGCCTTTGGTGGCATGTGCGACTTCACCGTCCAGACGCTGGTCAGCGGCGGCAGCGGCATTATTGCCGGCGGCGCCAACGTGCTGCCCAAGCTCTGCGTGCGCGTGTGGAATCTATGGGCTGAGGGTAAGCGTGACGAGGCAGAAGCCCTCCAGAAGGTGCTGAGCAAAGGGGACTGGCCGATGACCAAGGCGGCCATTGCCGGTACCAAGCAGGCTATCCAGATACATTATGGCTACGGAGGATACCCCCGGCCGCCTCTGAAGAGGCTCGACAAGGCACAGCTCGCTGCGATTGAGCAGGGCACGGCCGAGGCGATGGAGGTGGAGAAGTCATTGTAGGAGCGCAGCATTTACTTTGAATCGATTTTTTAAAAGTTTTTGGCTTCATTAATGCATCAAATGCCGGTGTTGGTTCGGACATGCAACCTGCTACAAGACCCTGCAGAATATCAAAATGTGGATAGTGACCTCGCTATCGGAAGTCGGGGAACATGGAGTTAATGGATCTGCTTTCCCCGGAGTACCAAGTAAGGTAAGCAAGTCGATGTGAGTGGGATCGCGAAATATCAGTGGGTGGCGCATTTCGATGACGGCAGTCGCGCGTCTTGCATTAGGCGGTATCATCAGATTGGGTGAATGCTTGCGTCTGACCAAAGGGCCAATCTAAGTTACTGACCACGGTAGAGCAACCACAGGATGAGATGACTACGCTCACAGCCTCGACTCGACCAATTCGGCACAGTTGAATGACGGTCTCGGGAAGCTAGGAGGATTTGCCCCGGCCGTTCCATGAGCTCCAGGCAGTGGTGCAACTCTGATATCAGTGGGTCGTCATTCGTCCATCGCCAGGGGCTGCATGGTGAAGGCAACGAAGGAATACCTCCGGTCTCTCTATTGAAACGGCCAATCAGAGCTTGGCTGTTGGTCAGATCGAGACGTCCCATGGTTACTTGCACGGAAATCAGCGAGCCTGATTGTGGTAATGTGAGGCCATGCCCTCAGGTCTTTGCTCATCATGACCGACACGCCTCCCATCCGGGCCAACTGATGTCAGCACTCACCGGATGGCTCTGCAGGGTGATTTTCATGTGCCTACTGGGACTCGCCATATAAGTAACGCTCTGCACTCGGGATTCACCCGCCTTGACAGCTTCTTCCGATCAACATGCCTGCTCTTCGCACTCTCACAACTCCACTCAGCACTCTGCCCAAGCTTCACCTGCGTGCACTAGCCACCTCCCAGAAACCTACCACAGCCATGTCTACCATCTCTTCCGCCATCGCCAAGGACCACCGCGAGCTGGAGCAGTACTACAACGAGGTGATCAACTCCACCAACCACGACCACCAGCAGCGCTATGGTAACCAGTTCACCTGGGAGCTCGCCCGCCACTCCGTCGGGGAGGAGCTCGTCGTCTACCCTGCGTTCGAAAAGTACCTAGGCGCCAAGGGCAAGGAGATGGCCGAGAGCGACCGCAAGGACCATCACCAGGTACGATCTCTGCAGAATCCGTAGAAGAGGAGGAGGCGCTGACGTGACCCGCTGCAGGTGAAGGAGCTGCTCAAGATCTTCCAGGACCTGTCCTCGACCGATCCCCGCTACCTGTCCAAGCTCAAGGAGATCTGGGAGCCGCTGTCCAAGCACATCAAGGAAGAAGAAGAGCATGACCTGCCCGCCCTCGAGGAGGCGCTGCAGTCCCACCAGGACGCCTCGTCCAAGATGGCCACGAGCTTTGGACGCACCAAGATGTTTGTCCCGAGTCGGAGCCACCCCAGCGCCGGCGAGCACCCGCCCTTTGAGACGGTCATGGGACTCTTGACGGCGCCGTTTGACCACGTCGCGGATATTTTCAGGAAATTTCCCGACCAGACCGTCTCCCCCAACCCGTCCACCAAGTGACAGGCAACTTCCGACATTTGGATGATGTAGGGGGCGTTGCAGTACTGGACTTTCTGAGTTTACTACAGCAGAGTATTCGAGTTCCGTCAATGGTTAATCAATTTCATCGAGCATGCCGTGGTTTGACCACCCCGTGAAGAGGTGCACCGCGTGTTGTAGACTATGGTCATGGCAGGGTTCTGGGTCTCACTATAGGGTAACTGATATGGTCTTTATGGTCAGGACTATAATGAAACCACCACTTTAGTACCCAAGCTCATCAACCCTCCCTTTTTGCTGAAACCAGCACGTCAAGGCGTTTATACAGCCCGTATGCGACATGTCGGCGCAGCCAATGGCGACCATCCGACACTCCGGAAGAGGCAATTGCGGGTCCACGTTCTTTAGCTGCATCGACTTGGAACCCTGGAAGAACTGGGCCAGAATATCAGTCCAGACGCTTGATTCAGGCTCATTGTGTGAAATTCACTTATTCAAATTGCCGCTCAGTCTTCTGGAAAAGATATATCTGTCTCTCGTGGGGCGTTCTGCCGAGGTTGCAAAGGATGCAGATACCCGGACCGCCCTGCCCTGCCATGGGCCGAACTGGATCCTCCCCACACAGCCCACGCGCCAGCCGTATATGTCGCAACATCATGAAAAATCTTCATCCAACATCCAACACAGGTCGCGTGGCCCAATGGCAAGGCGTTTGACTACGATTCACTGTACATCAAAAGATTGTGGGTTCGATCCCCACCGTGACCTTTCACTTTTGCCCTCGACGGCAATTGTATACCGTAGGTGCCCAAGAGCATCTTTTTTTGGTCTTTGAGGGATCAACTTGGGTGTGCCTGAACACAGGGAGGGAGGGTTTGGGGGTGACAGTCTAACGAGAAGGCGCACAGGAGATGCCAATTCGGATACACACGACAAACTAGAGCTCCCGATAACGTCCATTCTGAACCACCAGTGACCAGACCGACCACTCAGATATTGTACACGGGCATCGATGGCACCTTGCCCACCAGCTTGTTCTCAGTCGACGGCTGGAACTTCTTCTCCTTGTACCAGACGTGCGCCGTCTTGGCCATCTCCTCTACCTTGTCAAAGCCAAACTGCGGGTCCGTCAGGCCATCGTAGACGCCTCGCGCATAGTCTGGTGCGATATTGTAGATCTGCGCAAGGTACTTGTACTAAGTGACTGTCAGAAGGATCCTGGAAGCAAGTCTGCGGCACATACCTGGATCTCGGGGAACTGAACCTTGCGCAGGCCCTTGACCGTGTTGTAGCACGTGTTCTTCTTCTCCTGCTCGGACATGACCCTCGTCCAGAGCTCCGTCGCCTGCGCGTAGTCGCTCTTCTTGCCCTCGTGCCAGTAGTGACTCTTGCGGCTGACAATGTTATCGTTCACGGCATACGGAGCCTCGGCCGCATCAGGTCGGAACTTGTGGGCAAAGCTGTTGGGCACATATTGCTTGTTGCCCGCGTGGTTGGCGTCGACACGCATCTGCCCATCAAAGTTGAGTGACGCGTACGACTTGGCCATAAAGGGGCAGTTGACCGGCACCTGGTGGAGATTGACACCGATGCGGTGGTACTGCGCGTCGCGGTAGAAGAACATGCGGAACTGCAGCAGCGGGTCGGGAGAGTCCTCGATGCCGGGTACCATGCTGCCAGGCGAGAACGCAGCCTGCTCGACATCGCGGTGGAAGTTCTCGGGGTTCTTGTTCAGGACGAGACGGCCAAACTTGCGCATGGGGAACTGCTTCCTGGGCCAGACTTTGGTCACGTCAAAGGGGTCGAAGCCCAGTGAGTCCGGGTCCGCTTCGTTGGGATCCATGACTTGAACGTGTGCCGTCCATTCAATCTCCTCGCCTTTCTCGATGGCCTGCCACAGGTCTCGCTTGGAGTAGTCTGGGTCTTCGCCACACATCTGCATGG
This sequence comes from Emericellopsis atlantica, assembly GCF_019669845.1. NCBI lineage: Eukaryota > Fungi > Ascomycota > Sordariomycetes > Hypocreales > Bionectriaceae > Emericellopsis > Emericellopsis atlantica. The sequence goes on along the minus strand of NW_025764733.1, from coordinate 304,648 downwards.
CCTCGCTGTCGGTGAACTGTTTTTGACCGTGCTTGGCGATGAAGTGGTACTTGATGTAGACGAAGCGGCCCTCTGCATTCACCCACTTGAACGTGTGGCAGCCGTAGCCATGGTTGAACCTCCAGCCCTGCGGTGTACCGTGGTCACTGAAGAACATGAGACCGGCGTGGTTTCCCTCGGGAGTATTAGCGAGGAGGTCAAACAGGGCGTCATGGTCCAGCAGGAAGTTGTCCGGGTTGCGGGCCTGAGACCGAATGACATCCGGACCTTGGATAGGATCACGGCAGAAGAAGACGGGCTTTGCGGTCAGTCGATTGCACATAAACAGCCTTTTTCAATCAACACTCACAAAGTTCAACCCAACAATGTCATAGTTGCCTTCGCCAGTGTACAGCTTGATGGCAAACCCACGCGGGTTGCGGGCCTCGTCGGGGAACTCGCGTCCAAGGGTCACCGTGGAGAAGCGTACAAAGGCGGGTGTCTTCTCCCCAACAGTCGAGAGGAAGTTCGCTTTCTATGAAGCAAGTCAGAGATCTTGGCGCCTGTTTGCTTTGTACTTGTACCCACCGTCAACTCGGTCACGTCGTCGGTGCACTCAAAGAACCCAAATGCGCCAGAACCACAAGGATGTACCATTCCTATCTCTCGTTAGGCATTTCCTGAATACTTCCTACAACTACTCACGCTCGAGGTTCTTGGAGCGGTTGAAGGTCTGCTGCTTCCTGGATGCTGTCAGCTCTTACATCAATAGATCCATCGTGTCGTTCATTTTAGTGCTCACTGAAACAGGTGCACGTCGCTCGCGACGGGTATGCCACCTATAGTCTTACTGTGTGCTCTGCTCTGAGTTAGTCCACCGGTTTATTGTCACTTTGAAGGCGTGACATACGGGTCCGGGAAAGGATGGCCCTCGTTGTTGGTGAAGTATGCACCATCGTCCACCCTCTTGCCGCCTTTGGAGGCGCCAGAGACCTTGGATATAATGTCGGCAGGGCCCTCGTTGGCACTCTGCATGTGGCTCATGCGAGGAGCACGATACTCTCCTTGGGTGCCTCCGGCAATGGCCTCGGCAGTGGCCCTCAGGGGGTGAACGCTTGCTTTGTTTTGGTTGGCAGACATCTTGTCGGAACGAGACAGAGACTTGTACGCAGAACTGAGAGAAGAATACAAAATATGCTTTGCACGCGCGCGAAGTCTCTTCCTTTTGAAGCTCAGCAGCAGTTGCTTTCAACCGCGATGAACCCCTAACCCCCCGCTCAGCCCGGGGTAAATCCTCCCCTCCAAATGCACATCAGCTTTGCTTTGAATTGAGTCGTGTCGTAGCTATGATATGTGCAGGCATATCATCAAACGCTTGATCGAATGACCCCTGGCCATCTGACAGGCGGCAACATACATGTATTATATTCCACACGTGTGGCTGACGTCAAAATCCGAACCCCGGAGCAAAGCTTCCCAAATCCAGGGTCCTTGCAGCATCGAGAACAGTCTAAGGCGGAGACTTTTGCCATGTGGAATGATAGACCATCACAACATTACGCTAAATAGGTTGCATCGCCGACATATCGCATGTAGCCTGGCTGCATGTGTGCTTGCTGGCACCATCGCCACCGGTCTCGGATTGAGAAGTAAGCGCCGATACATGATGTAGGCACGGCGCCAAATCACAGCGAGTCACTCCATGGGTCCTCTCGAATGCATGCATAGCTTAATTGTGAATACAAGGACTTAACGGTCCGTATGAACATGCCATGAGCCAGGCGTGAACGGGGTCTAGTAGCTCCGTGTGACAGTGAGCGGGCCTCATAAGGGCGCTAGGCTTAATAGAGTAATAGGATCGAAGGTAGTATTAGCACGTAATAGAGGGTAGGTCGAAGGTAGGCCGAGGGTAGCCTAAGGGCTATGCTAAAGAGTATATAGATTACTTATTTAGAGCGGCATAAAAACCGTAGAGCTTAGTATTTTCCTTTATAGTGAATTAAGGCACTTAAATAACCTTCACAACGCGTGACACTCCGACAATGCACGAGAATTAGTAACTGCCAACTAGTCAGACTAGATTGACACTTACCAGACATCCTGGCCCTTTTCTGAGTACCGAGATCACAAGATCGCTACGTCTCTGCTTCGGGTGAGGCCTGGGGAGATCGTGTGTCGTGACTCCTGTTTACTCGGCGACTCGCGCCTCGCTAGAACAGGTCACGGTTTGTCTTGAGTGGGGGCAGATATCCCTGCTTCCCTGCTAGAAGTACATGAAGAAAAGAGATCAGTTTCATGTCCGGCCTGTGGAACAATTGGGTTTGACTTTCTGAGCAAAAAGAGATAATTCAACGGCAATAAGCAAAAGAATCTCAGGAGGGAGATTCGAACTCCCGACATCCAGATGGCTGGCTGCAATTACAATCTGACGTCATAAACCAACTAGACGATCCCGAGGATGATGACTAATCATGCATCTCGGCGTACAGAATACCATTTATGTGGTACTGAGTCTGGTGATTTAGCGCTCAAATCCGCAGAGTGCTAGCAAGTAAATCAAAAGATATTACATAGTATCAAAGGCTGCGAGGTATTTAGAGCAGCTTGATCAGCTGCTCTAAATTGGATGTATGCCTGCATTGTCCGCAATTGCCGCTCTTCAACAGACTACCCTATTGCAGCTTCTCATATCGGAAAATACCACGAAACTAACGTATACCGCATTGCCAGCGTGGAATTGAAATCCATGTATCAACGAATCCAGACCACGGAGGATCCAGTCGGTATCGTTTCTTGCGATTAGAATAAAAGAGTAGCGGTGCCCAGCACGTCCGTTATCTTATGTTAGCGAATCCCACGTAGTACATTCTAGCGTGAACAGCATTTTCATGAAAAGTTCACTGTGATATATACAGGTAGTAACATACTTATGTCAGCTTCTTGAGCCTGAAAGTCCCAGATAACTCAGAGCTGCAAGATTCTTTGCCTTTCCAAAGGTTATGGGGTCCTGGTTCTCATAAGTACAGAGAGGGTGAGGTTAGATTTTACCTATATATTGAGTAATATTGATCACATCTGACATCAAAGGTCGCGTGGCCCAATGGCAAGGCGTTTGACTACGATTCGATATATCAAAAGATTGTGGGTTCGATCCCCACCGTGACCTTTTGATGTTTGTCTTTTTGCTTTTCACACTGCTTATCGCGGGACCATGTCGCTGCAAAAACCTGTCAGCACGAATGTCATCCTGAACAGGGGATGACTCTGACGGCGACACGGCGTTGAGATGTTGTGGAAGGTGAGACCTGCAGTGTTTCTGGCTGACTCAGCTTGCCGAAGCCGCGGAGGGTCGATCACTCGGTCTCGGTCCGCGTCGACGGCTTCGGACAATGTCGCCATAGATTTGAGTCCCTTTAATTTCGCCTCAGCGAGGTGCATCACGTTCTTTTTGTTCTTCTGGTTCCTCAACCACAAGTTGCCAAGATGGCAGATACACCCCAGAGCTCCTCCTCGCAAGCCGCCAACAACAGCGCGGCCTCAACCGAGAGATCGCCACTGTTGAAGCCAGGCAATGGGAGCGAGGCAGCTCAGCAGAATGGCGGTGCTCCAGACGAGGAAAGGGTTGTCCTCGCCGAAGAAGTGTCTTTCACGCGAATTGCCTTGATCATGGGCACGACTTGGGTCGGCGTCTTCCTGGGCGCGACAGATTCCACCATCATCGCCACCTTATCAGCGCCCATCTCCAGCGAGTTCAAGTCGTTGAGCTTGCTGTCCTGGCTCGCCACAGCCTATTTCATCGCCAATGCCGCTTGTCAGCCCATTTCAGGACGTTTGACGGACATCTTTGGCAGAGGGCCGGGCTTGGTGGCGAGCAATCTGCTTTTCGCCGCGGGTAATCTCATGTGCGGCCTTGCCAAAGACCAATACACCATGATCATTGGACGTGTGATTGCTGGCATGGGAGGAGGCGGCCTCATGAGTATCTCGACATTTATCGGATCAGACCTGATTCCTCTGCGACAGAGGGGTGTTGTCCAGGGCATTGGCAACATCTGCTACGGGTCGGGCGCGATGATGGGCGGTATCTTTGGCGGTCTGATCAACGACCACACCAAGATGGGCTGGCGGCTGGCGTTCTTGATCCAAGTGCCACCCGTACTCTTGTCTGCGGTCGCCGTTTTCTTTCTGGTCAAGGTGCCCCCAAAACAGTCCGACAAGTCGTACCTCGCACGCATCGATTTCCTGGGGGTCTTCTTGACCGTCTCGTTCCTCGTGCTGCTATTGCTGGGGCTCAACTCCGGAGGCAACTTGGTGCCGTGGATACACCCTCTCACCCTGACCACCATTCCATTGGCCTTCATCACGTTTGGGGGGTTCCTGTGGTGGGAGAGTAAGGCTCGCCAGCCCATCATCCCGGTTCGGCTGCTTGCGACCCGAACGATTCTAGCAGCTTGTCTCTGCAACCTGCTCTGCACCATGGTCACCATGACGGGGATATTTTACGTCCCTCTGTTCTTGCAAGTTCTCGGCGCGTCTGCCACAGATGCTGGTCTCCAGATCTTGCCTTCACCGGTAGGCGTGTCCATCGGCTCTGTAGCTGCTGGGTTTGTCATGAAACAGACAGGTCGATACTTGCGGCTGGGTATTGCGAGCGTTCTCCTCATGGTTGTTGGTGTCGTCATGTTCACCTTCCAGAACGAGACGAGCCCGAAATGGCTCACTCTAGTGGCCTTCTTTTCCATTGGCAGCGGCTATGGCGCCATGCTCACCACAACTCTCCTCGCCTGTATCGCCGCTGTTGACCATTCGCAACAGGCCGTGATCACATCGGCGACCTGTAGGTCTCCTCCCTGTATGGACCCACCTGGCCGTTTCCCCTCTGACTCCCTCCAGATCTTGCTCGCAGTTTAGGCAGTACCATAGGCGTGACGGTTGGCTCGGCCATCTATCAGAATATCCTCAAGGCCAGGCTCTGGGAACGCTTCGGCGATTACCCGAACGCTGAGGAGATCATCCGCCGGGTGCGAAACGATTTGTCGGAACTCAAGCACCTCCCCAAGGGCTGGCACGACGGTGTCATCACGTCTTTTGTGGAAGCCTTTCGCGGCGTCTGGTTCACGTTGCTTGGGCTCGTCCTGCTCGCCCTCGTTTGTGTTTCGTTACTGAAGCAGCACACGCTGCATTCGACACTGACAAGAGAAGATGGCGCTCAAGAGGACGAGCGCGAAGAACCAACGTAGTCTCTGGAGCTTACCACTGGAATGGCATAGGCTGCCTCGTGTTGGTTCGGACGGCTTGGAGACCGTGAGTGTGGTGTATCGATCGACAATAGCCCTGAAATTATCGCTCCTACAATGAATGATATTGGAATCGAGCCCATTCTTATCATACACCCACATGAGCATTGGTTCGCGCAGTCGTACATGACCATCCTTAATACGAGACTCTGTCCAGCCAACAGTGGGCTGTCCGGAACACCCCGCACTGGCCATCATTGTTGGTTGAGTGGCTGAAGAACTCGCAGTTGTCGTCGGTTGTATACCTTACGTAGTATTCTTACCTTAAGGCTGAGCGAGGGACCGGACAAATGGCATGCGGGTTCGCATCCGGATTACGAGCAGTTGTGTATGGCCGTCGGCGTCGAGAGATCGTCGCGGTCCAAGAATAGCAACAGAATGGAGTGGGAGTCGTCAGGCACGCGTGGCATTGGCGGCTGGCCGCTGGACCTCAGGCTAGCGCAAGCCTGGGGCATGATTTTCGCTACCTTATTCAGCCTCAGTGTTCGAGGTGCGGCTCGAGAACTTCAATCTTTACGATTGCAGTCTCTTGAATGTGGCCATAGATGGCCGCAGAGCAAACCATTTGGGCACAAGCATGGAGACAAATGCTGCTGGCTTAAGATAATTCAAACATCATGTCTAGTCTTCTGTGGTGGTTAGACAGGACAGACTCGGACAGAGCGTGGCGGAGCCATCAACTGACGTGAACTGGACCCGCCTTTTTGTTCGACGCGGCTGTGGCTTCGCTGGTCGTTGGGCGCTGGGCAACCAGAAGAGACGCTAAAAAACGCCTCCAGCTGTCTTTATTTTCCGCCCGAGACAGCCTGTTGCAGCCTGCTGCGGTGCTGCAGCTGAAGTAAGGCGTCCCGGGTCAACGCGCGGCAGCCAAGGCAGAGACTTCAGTTAGAGGGCTGGCTGTATGAAAGGACTGGAAACGACTGGAATGAGATTGTTCTTTGTCCCCCCTCATCGCATGCTCCTGACTTGACCAACTTGAAGTCCCTCACACTGTCAAGAAACCAAACGACCAACATTCACATCAATACGAAGCAGTAACGAAACCAGCCTGCGTGATTGGTAGCGTCGGTCACACCTCCAGCTGTCACCCCGGCGACCACTATTGTCAGGGTCCTGAGTCGCTGCGTCACTGCTCGCACCGCCCGGCATCAGAATTTCAGAAGCGTCCATCCAGCCTTGTTTCGATCCAACAAACCTCCATTGACGAATCCAGCAACTCGAAAACACATCCTCACCTGCTGACCCTGTCACAGCAGGCCCTACAACTTGCCGCACACAGACCACATCTCTCTGCCGCGCGAACACAACACAGTTGACCATGGCTTCCTGGGAGTGGGATCCCAACTACGTTCCGCCCGTCAAGCTCGGGTTGCATTGCGCTCAGATCGTCCTCTCCTTTGTGGTTTGGTGTCTCGAGCTCGCCGTGTTTGCGGACAAGGACTCAATCATCACAGGTAGAAATGGCTGGACCTTTGGCGTGGTACGTATACAGAATCCAATGGCAGGCTTCCTAAGGTATGTTGACAACAAGCTAACATTGTTAGACCTTTTTATCGATACCAGCATGGGTCTTCCTCGTCATGACTCCTCGCTTCGAACGCACAAGGCGCTTTGCCAATGCCTACGCCATGCTCGGCGTTGACTTGGTCTTCACTATCATCTGGATCTCCGCTTTCGCGACGCAAGCCGCCTACAATACGGCTGGCAACTGCGGCAACCGCTGCAAGCTCAGCAAGGCCATTGTTGGCTTGGGTGTCTTCATCACGTAGGTGCCCTCCCTCTATCTTGCTCTCTCGACGACGATTTCTAACCACTTTGCAGCCTCCTCTTCGCTATGAGCACGCTCGTCAGCGGGTACACCATGCAATACTGGAAGTTCCACGGCAACCTGCCCGGCTACGACCAGCGCAAGATTCGCGGTGGCGAGAACATTGATCCCGACAAGGCGGCCTTCTCCATGGCGCCTCATGACGACGACGCATATGAGCGCGTCAACATGGACGACAACGAGACTACGGCGTATGGCGGCGCCGGCGCTGGCGAGCCGTACGGCCACGTGAACCCCTACAGCGCGGACGACTACAACGACCCGAACCGTTACGGCTCTCTGCCGCCCAGGAACAACGACATGTTTGACGCCGACACCGAGTACGGCGCCGGTAGCACAATCGGTGCTCGCCCGCCCCCCGCCCCGACGGCGTCTGACTTGTCGTACGGTTCGCGATATGACGACCCAGCGCGGTTCCCAGCGGGCAATTATGATCGCATCGAGCGATAAGAGGGGACGAAAGACGAAGGAACACCGGGCGTCGTATTCTGTACGGTAGTATATACTCAAAGGGGGGTCTATGGCGTTTGGGACATTATGACACGTGTGGAGGATCCATGGTTTTCCGGGCATAAATGAACGATCATCATCATAGAGGTAGCATGCGCTGTGAAATTGACAAGTTTTGTATCAAGTGACTTTCCCGCCATCTGATGATTCTTCCAAAACGCCCCAACGCCTGCCATGTTATGCCTGACGGCCAGCCATATTTGTCTATGCCTTCATCTTCTTGATCCTTTTCGCAATGTCGGCGGCCGTCTGCTGCATCGGGTTCAGCTTCCTGTCCCTGAACATGGCGTCGTAGTCGTCCCCGTGCTTCTCCACCAAGCTCGTTAACCATTCTCTTTCCCCGGAGCTCTGGTAGCGGGGCTTCTTCTCCGCCGGGTTCTTCGCCTGCTGGATCAACTCCTTCACCACCTCTGTCTCGTTGCCGGTCTCGCGGATGCCACCCCACTCCTCGTATTCCTTCTCCTCCGCCATCGCCTCGTCTTCGTCGTCACTCAGTGCGGTCAGTGGGTCGTTGAGGGGGTTTGGTCGGGAGAGGACGCGGATGATCTTGCCGTCGGCATCGCGCTCGACTTTGGCTTCGGCCAGGGCGACGACGGGTTCAATGTTTTTCACGGCCAGAGGGTCTTTGTCCGAGTGGGAGGGTTTCGAGCCAAGCGCTTTCTCTGTTCCACCGGTGGGACCACGCAGGCGCGCGGAGAGACCGAGCCGGCGGTAGTTCTGTGCGAGGGTCTGGGACTTGTCCCTGCGCAATGTGTCAGCTTGTGTGTCTGTGCGAAAGGATGCTTGGGTTGGGGAGCGAACCAGTTGGCGGCCACGGTACTGTTACCGAGCGGGTTGAGGGCCTTCTTGGGTCGGTTTGGCTGACGGACAGGCTGGCGCTGAGAGCGACGCTTCTTCTTCTGAATTTCGCGACCCATTGTGGAAATTGTTGCTGGCAATGCAGTCGTCTATGATTAGTCGCGAGTGGAAGCGATGGTGGTTGGGATGGGATGCCCGCCAAAATTTTGTTAGGATGTCTTATCGATAAGGGGTTGGCATTTTCGAATTGGCGGTTCTTTGGACGAGGCCAACATGCGTCCTCCAAGCGATTCGACTTTGCAGGCTGTATTTACAGTTCTATTATCTAATGTGGTTCTCAGACCTTGAACTTCCTTGGGTCCAGATTGCTAATATTCGCACTCGTCGCCTTGCCGTCAAACACAAATTCAGACATGAGCTTACCAGTGCCCGGGCCATTCTGAATGCCCCAGCACGTGTGACCGGCAGCTAACCATATTCCTGGTACAGACGTACCGCCAATTAGAGGTCCACTCTCCTGGCCGAAGCGAATGTGTTGCGGAAGATAGCATGCCTGCTTTGCTTTGATCGACGCGGAGTGCAACACGGGGCTGACGGTCCCTATGTACGAGATAATGTCGTCGCACTGCGCTTCGTCGCACTCGACCTGGTCGGCCGTTTCTGGCAGAGGGACGAGCTTGTCCGGTTCGCCTGCACTGAAGTCAGTAAAGTAACTAGCATAGCTTGAGGCCATACGTACCGCACGCGTAGACCTCACCAAAAGGCCGGGCGTAGATCTCGGGGTCGACCGACCCCTTGTGCTTGCGCTTCTGGCCCATCTTGGCGCGGTGCTCAGGGACAAAGTCCGAGGGAAGCTCAATGTCCGTAAAGACAGCATATGCGCTGACGTCCGCCTCGTACACGACGCTGTGAGCACGGAGTCCTTCCACCTTGGCCTTTGGCAGCACACGCCCCGTCCATGGCCCAGCAGAGACCACCACGTCAGTCACGTCGTTAATCTGCTTTGTCTCTCCGCTCTCACGATCGAGATACTCGACGCTCTCTACCTCAGACGCGCTCGACTTGATGTTTGTGACTTTGGCGTTTGTGCGAATATCGACTCCACCGCTCCGGGCGAGCTCGCCTATCGACGTCGTGAAATGGTAGGGATGGACCTGCGCCGTTTCGGAGGCCCCAGGTGCGCCCATCTCTGCGTATCCTTCCACAAGGTCCCGGGCTATCCAATCAAGATCTTCTGGCTGGTTGGTGCTCGCAAAGAGCTCCTGTGCTGCCTCATTCTGCTTCGGCAGTCTTTCCCAAGCCTTGGTGTCCCCGTTCAACGTCTGCATCTGCTGGATACGCTGCTTGGTCACCGTAGCTGAGATACTGCCACACTTGAGATGGCGATAGCCCCATTTCTGGGCGCCGCCATGTTCGGCAGCGAGTTCCGCATGAAGCTTGAATGAGAGGGGGACGAGGCACGAAGGGTATGCCCACAAGCCGAGCAGACCACCCGCTTTGCCCGAGGCTCCGGAAGCCAGGGAAGGGGCAGCTTCAAGCAGCGTGATTGTATGAAGTGCTGGGTTGAATTTGGGATGCCGGCTTAGATAGTAGGCCGTGGTACAGCCTATGACGCCACCCCCTGGTAGAGCGTCAGTCTGGATCTTTGGGGAGCTTTCATGTGGTAAGACTGCGTACCGACAACGACAATATTCCGTTTGCCCTCCATTTGGCGATGCGCTTGGAAGAAACGGTTTGCTCTTGCGCCTGTTCGACCGGACGTCGTCTTGACTCTTGATCCTTGTGCCGTCACTGGAATGGGGCGGGGTCAGAGTGCAGGCGTGCGGGCTATCAGTACCGATAATGGTCTTTCAGAAGCACTGAGTTACTGCCAGAGACGTGTTTGAATATGATAGTAATATCGTCAAAAGGTAAGACAAAATCCAGACTGATGGTAATTGGGTTAGCTATTTCTCTATTCTGATATCATCATGTGGGGCAGCTCCAGGCCCGGACAGAGTCTTAGGGGTGATTTTTGTCAAAGAAAGTTGAGAACTCTCTGGTCCCTCACCGACCGCCAGACTGATAGTGAGATTTGTGAGTACTTGATCTAGGTGCTTGCCATAGATAGTAGTATGTTAATATGTGTGCCTGTCCAATCCCATGTTTGAGTTGGCCGTTTGAGCCTGTGGTGAACACGGAGTCGCGGAGTTGTTGTCCGAATCGCTAATAAAGTGGACCGTAAGGGAAGTAACAAACGGTGATTAAATTACGGCAACTGCCGCACAAGCAACTCCACATGTGACAGCCTACCAATTACGTCACGATCCTTTGGGAAGGAACTTTGCAGTCCCCAGTGCCGTCCGGGACAGGACCAGGCGTCAAGGGCGAGCTTGCCAGTCACAGGCTCACAGCAAGTCCAGAGATTGCCTCGCAAGGGTCCGTCCTCCATCGTCAGCAGGGTCATATTTATTAACATAGCGGCCATGCTGCCGCCGGTGCGCGCTTTATCTCGACTGCAACTCCGAATCTCCTTCCCCCGTCTCACCAGCCTCGACCGTCCCCATCACACAGCAGTCCACAAGGCACTGCGAGCAGCGCCGAGGCAATTCTCCAGAGGGTGCCACCACGACTGCCGCCGCCGCCGCCAGCACCCGAGCCCGCGCCTGAGACCCTTCTCCTCTTCCGCGCCCGCCATGACCGCCGACAACTCTTCCTCCTGTCTCCCCATCGGTGGCTCGCGCAAACGCAATTCGCAAACCATGTCGTCCGCAACTAGCTTCTACAACTTCAAGCCCCTCGACAGTGGGCACCCCAGACGCAAATGAATGGGCAAGACAAGACGCTAACACTGCGCAGAGAAGGGCGAGGAGCTCCCCCTCGAGAAGTACAAGGGCAAGGTCGTCCTGGTCGTCAACACAGCCTCCAAGTGCGGCTTCACGCCCCAATACGCCGGTCTCGAGTCGCTCTACTACAAGATCAAGCAATCCCACCCCGATGACTTCATCATCCTCGGCTTCCCCTGCAACCAGTTCGCTGGCCAGGAGCCGGGCTCCGACGACGACATTCAGAACTTCTGCCAGGTCAACTACGGCGTGAGCTTCCCCATCATGAAGAAGATCGACGTCAACGGCGACAGTGCCGACCCTCTGTACCAGTGGCTCAAGGACGAGCAGCCCGGCTTCATGGGCTTGAAGCGCATCAAGTGGAACTTTGAAAAGTTTCTGATCGGCAGGGACGGGCACGTCAAGGGTCGCTGGGCCAGTCTCACCAAGCCCGATGCTCTGGAGCGCCCCATCCTGGACGAGCTGAACCAGAAGCCCGCTGAGCCTGCTGCGCCTTCGCAAACGACGTCTGCGGATGCCCCTGCCTCTGCTGAGGCTCCTGCATCGACGGAGCAGAAGCTGTGATGAGTCACCAGGATAAGAGAATGGTGCGGGAGTAGGTGATCGACAATGAGCTTGATAACTAATGAGATACCACTGCGCTGCGAGTTTAATTGGACCTCACTTGGCTATTCACACGTGACATTTGGCCATGCACTCTTCTGGATTACCATGTCGTCTCGTTTCTGACAGTAGCTTACGTTCTCGACAGAGTCACCCTTTTGAACACCCTTCCACCTTGATAACCATCCTCCTCTTACCCCAAAGCGCGGATACGTCGGCATAGACATGCATCAGTCGAGACGACCACCGCTGGTGAAAACCCGTATGTGCCTCACCCGATCATTGTACGCGGAGCCACTTTCAACCTCCAGAGATCATCGACATAGATTTCTCTAGCGCAAAAAGCTATGTCAAACTAAAACCTTCTAGCCGATTTGCGAGCTTGCTGGCTGGCCCTGGTTCAGTTGAGATGGACTTCAATGGCCACACATGATCCTCCTGCTCTTCACCCCTGGCCCAGTATGTGTTCGTTTTTCTCCGGGCGACCTTGTTCCGCTTTGAAAGATCCACGCAACAGCCAGCCTCGAGCCACATGGAGCGTCACTGGTATCATGTAAACGCTTAAGCCGTTTCTTCATTGCTATACGAAAGCTGCTTTGCGTACTCGCTCACAATGATGGGTGCCGTTACGCGTGTGCCGCGCTTGCAAACCCTGCGTCGCGATTCCGCGGCGCCAGCGCTCACGGCTTGAACTTTCTGGCCCCAACACGCACTTACTGGACCCTGATGTTTATTTTCAAAAATCTTAAAAGAGACAATAAGCTTTTGAAAATGAAGTTGGGAAGACGGCAGCAATCAACGTACTGGGAGCCACAGCTTAAAAGCCAGACGGGTCCCACGCCTATGGCACACTCCTGCACACAAGGTCAGCTTTTACAAGCACATCGCATGTTCCTCTACTTTCTCGCTTTGATATACTTCCTTTCTGAGACAATCAAGATAACTATCTTGCCTCCACCAGCAAAAAAGGCAGACATCCACTATCTATAAGCACATCACCAACCTCAATCTCGGCCTTGCCTTGTACATCCACCACTGGACACTCGCCCGTCAACAGTCTCAAGAGTCATATATTCAAATCGAGCAGGCCTCCTCGCCGGGAATTATCTTCAAAGACCCCATATACAAGCAACTGTGTCGTGCTACAACTTTCACTTTCACCACGACTTCCAGTCTTCTTTGTCACATACTCTCTCACCCGTCCCCCAACGTCGGTCCAACTAAACCGCAGAGACAATGGCCCAACACCAGCCTGGGGTTGGTCTTCCCTCCATGAATTACACAAGACAGGGTGATTGGACCCTGATATTGCAATATGAAGGTTTCCCTTCAGTGGTTGTCCTTCCCAAGGAGGGGGAGATGCACCACCCTGAGGGCTGTGCACAACACGTACGGATCAGGTACAAGTGCACGCACCAATTTGGCTGTACAATCGCTTGCAAGTACAAATGCCAACATCCGCCCTATATCAGAGACAGACTTGCAGTCTCGGCCATCTCGGAGAACGTGTGCAGCGGCTGCCTTCGCGCTGAACAGAACGCTGGACAGGAAAGGCCAGTGAATACTAACACCGCCGGGCCTGGGCTTGATGAATTTGGTGAGACAATATTATGGATCATTCTCTTGGCGATCCAGGTGCTTCATTATGATCCCCTTGCTCTGCCAGGCTATCCCGGAGCATTGAGCACCGCAACATGGAACAATTTCTTAACAGAAAAGCCCCACCGAGTACACATCGAAGCAATCTTGATCGAAGAGCCCATGCTGGACGATCTCAACAAGCACAGATTTCCCATCCCGGCTCACTTCAGACCATCCAGGCTATCAAACGAGCTGCAAACAACCCGGCACACCCACCTGTCGATGCGTCCACCATGCCGGAACATGCTGCAGGGACAACAACGGCGAGCTCATATGAACAGCAGCCTCCAGAATCGATACAGCCTCCCGTATATTCTTGGATGCAAACGGTGGTGGATTATGAAGACGAGCCCGAGACTCAGTTGCCCTTACCTTGGTCACCTTTGCCGGCCTATCTCGGTGGAGACGTGTATAGCCCGAGACCCCTGGCCTTCGAAGAGATCGCCCAGCGCCCTCCCATGGAATATGAGGAGCCGGTATTTTTTGAAGCGCTGGTTGATACGGCTGCCAACCTACAGCCGTCCAATTTGCCAAATCCGGCCCCTCCACCGATGCATTCCGAAATCTTCAAGTTCCATGTGCCCCCCCCGTGTGTCACCGACAATCAGTCCGTTGATGCTTTCAGACGACTCAGATCTGACTAGCGAGGACAAGCTTGACAATACCAATGTCCCGAACGGATACGACTGGTTGGATGAGTCTACGTGGACTTCCGCTGCCAACCCGCGGCCTCCGGGTCGGGAAACAAAGCTGATCATGCTGGACTACTGACCTCTGGGTCTTCACTTTTCTTTTCTGGACTTTGACTTTCTGGTTGTGGCCCCTTGGAGTTTTGCTGCAGATTGCTAAACAAAAAACACACATAAAGAAAGGGGTGGAGGGGCGTTTCTACTGGCAAACCGGGGCTACTCAACCCTCCCTCTACATCCCGCCAAAATATGTTTCACTCTCTGGGTCTCGGCGAATGGTTTTTCAGGCGTTTGGAGTTGTTTTTGGGTCCTCGGCCACGTTACGGACCTCGGGGTTTGACGGGGGTTATATCCTGAGGACAGAAAGAAAAAGGAAAAGAAAAAAGTCTGACATTGATAGTTACGGATAGTAACGGATTAATAAAATGTCACGACCCCAATTCCTGTGTACACCTGGCTCCTGAAGACCTGGCTACTACTGAAGCTGCTGTGAATGCATGCCACACGTAGCGAGCAGCTAATTGAAACCTGACATGATCGTTGAGTTGAGCATATTCGACTAGAATCATTTCAGGGTCCATCCACACCACATAGTAGCGCAGACTAGTATGGCGGCAGTTTCCGCCTCACTACTATTGTGCCAACGGCATCTCGAAATAAGGGTCTGCGCTATAGAAAGATGGTGTGGAGGACCACGCAGCGTAAACGATATTCGACGTCGTCGTTCAATCATACATGTAATCGCCTCAATATCGAACTTCCTCTTCCTCTCTTTTATTGAGTCTGATTTTGCAACAGCGGCGACTCATTCATGAACGACTCAGTATTCTCGTCACAGCCCAAGCGTCCCCAACCGAGCGAGGACTGTTGGAAATGGCACGTCTTGACAGTCCCCAGCGGTCCTAAGGACCTTGCAAAGTTAATAACTCGATTATCGTCCTCACTTCGTTATTTCTCTGAATCTGCCATTGATATCTGTCCTAGCAGCAATGATGCTATCTTATGGTTCGGTTGCCCGCCGACTAACACAATGGGCGATGTGGCTAATTATGCTTCCAGTGTAGAAGGAAACGTGGTACATATCGTTAAGATATCTAAGGAGCATGTCGTCTCAGCCATTCGCAGGTACAATTCAGCATTACAGAAGCCCGCCATCTAATTATTCTATACCACAGACGGAGACCCTGGGAAAAACAAGCCGTAGGCTAGTAACCTTACTAGGACGCCGAAGGAAAGCGTGATAAAGTGTCAAGTTGCTCCGGCTCTCCCTCACTTCGCACAGAAATTGCCTATCTCAAATAGATGCTTCGGGGTGTTTACTGAATCCCCAAGAAATCTTATGATGTTCACCCCCCTACGATGGCGTGGCCCAAGAGACTAGTCTGCGAGGCGGATCAAGCGCCCAAAAGCCATGAACGAACAAACTCGGTGAATTTTTGGGTATTGGTGAGCCAATATTTCGATGAATGCGGTAATTTTCGTATCTGCCACGACCAAGAGGGTATCCCAACGTGAAATATGGAATCCGGCTGAATCAGAAGCTGCACAGGGAGAATGCAGCAGCCTCAATGTTCCAGTCTCAAGGCCTCCAAGCCAAGGGAAAGTCAAGCAACTTATTTGGAAATGTTAGATATGAATAGTCTCTCGAGAAAGCGTGGATTTAGTCTTATGCAACACTGAATATCCTCAAGAATACCTATACCATTGAAGCTCAGGGACCAGAGCTGGCTATCCGCTGTGTTGAAAGGAGGTTGGTGACCGCCAGGAGACCGGCCACGGTCCATGTACGCCTGCATCAAGCCCGCTTTCTTCTCATCCGCTGTGCAAGGCTTGTACTCGGAGGAGACAGGCGATGTCCACCAAGCCTGCTTCCTCTCGAGCAGACCACAACTGAGGCTCTTGTACCTAAACAACAACACGAACTACTATGGACAGAATCAGATATCCCCAGCCCCTTCTTGTACGCTACCCCACATCACCAACGACGATCCGCAACAACTGTGTGGAAGCTCGTACCTCGTTGACGTGCGGTGATTGCGCAAGGCAGGAACGGAAAACGGTCAGATACCTTACTAGTAGTCAGACCTGCTATGGCATCCGTCAGAGTGGGAGTGCATCGTTGTGGGACAGGAGCGAAAACGCCGCCGACGCCATTGACGCACGTAATGGTTCACCCGACAGCGGACGCTCCCGACGGTATCCTGCTACGTAGCACCTTGTACGTAGTCTGGCGCGGCGTGCACCGATGGGAAGAAGCAAGCCACAATGCACGTTGCACGCCCGGTAAACGCAACTACCGACACAGACTAGAACCAGCCCTTTCTCAACATTGACTCCAGTGCGAGTATGTACATATCTCTCTGCGGAAGCACCCAAGTCAGCTGTGAGCCTGTGACAACCTTACTCCATACCACATTTGGTTCGTGCTGGGATGCCTGCATGGTGTGATCGACAATGGCCCGATACTGTTTTCCATGTCTTCGGCTGCCTGGTACGGATTGCCTTCTTCGACCCATGAGTATCGGTGCCAACGGTGCACCGAAGGATGACAAGCGGTGCGTGCAGAGCGCAGACGCCCCCCCCCCCCTGACGATCGAAACACGCCGGCCGACGTGATGATCAGGGTCCTTGGCGGTGACGGGATTCTCGCGGCCGCCTCATGCAGAGCGCTGAGTCGCTGGCGACTATCCTCACATCAAGCTGCTGCCCCGGGTTTGAAACATTCCCATGATCTGTTATTGTTGTTTTTAGACTTCCCATTCTTTACCAGGGATTCTTCCCGACTGACCTTGTCCTGGATTGGTTTCCAGTCCACAAGGGGGGGAGGGTTGCCATCATAGCGAATAGCGCCCATGGACACGCGCCCCCCCCCACGTCAAAACACATGAAGGATTTCGGGTGCATATGTACTCCGTATCCGCTTTCTTCTTCGTTCGAATCGCCCCTCCCTCGATGATCTGCTTCTCTCTGTCTTCGGTCTAGTTCGGTTCCAGTAGTTGACTCGTGGCAAGCATCTGGCTGCTCCTTGGCTGACGCATGTTTCGAATGCGTGAGGCTGAGAAGAAGCCTTGCACAATTAATGACGCGCGTGACGACTGACAAAGGCCGATGGAGCGTCGCATTCGTTCATACCGTTACTTTTAGCTGAATAAGATTCGGGTGGCATTCGGTTGATCGTCCACGACTAGGGCTATGATCGTCGACCAGCATGAAAGCCGTGGGACGTGCTTGAGGGTCCTGTCGATCCGGAACAATGTTGCACATCCATCGCGGCCGCCGTTCAGGGGTTGCGCACTGGTCACAAGCGTTGCGAGAGAGCAGTGTCAAAGCAAGGACTCGACTGTAGAGATTCTATTCATCACCGCGCACGCTTGCTTCGTGGTATTCCAAGTCGTAACCGAAAAAAAACGCCTGTCATCAGCTAAACCCATTCAAAGTCCCGACTCCTGACCCATGCGTAAGTTGTACACATTTCCATCAATCATATACATCGTCTCAGTCCTCGACGCTTCGCACATACAAAAGCGCAATTCAAAAAAAAAAAAAAAAAACATGCTGAATGTGATCAAAACATGATCCATTCCATGTCGCCGGTGCCTCCAATGCACTTTGCCCAATTGAAGGGGCTTCGGCGTCCCACAATGTGCAGTCTGGTGCCAGGGCTTCTGCCTTCCGATTCCTTGAGTTCGGTGGCCCATAGCTTTTCCAGGACATCGAGGGACGATAGGTTGTTCATGTAGCCGGAGCGACTCATCATGTCGCGACATTTGTTCCGGATGATATTCTGTTGTAGTTCGTTCACGCATTCGGAACCTGCCACAAAGAGCGGCCACAACAGGAACTTCTCAGCCCCGCTCTCAGGCTCGAGGCTGGTGGCGTAGTAGACAACCTGGCTGACCAGGTTTTGAAAGTTGGTGTGGCTCGAAGGGAGGGTGGGACTTGCGAGTCGCTCAGTGTAGAGAAGAGCTGCGTAACGAAAAGCCTCGGAGAGTGAGCCAAGATCCCGGACCTGAAGCTGAGTTGGTGGTCCTGGCAGGCTCGCTCCCACAGTGCACGAGTCGAACTGCCAGCTCTGGAGCGCTAGGCGGACCTCCTTCCATTCCTTCCAGAAGACGGCGCGATGAGCATCGTAGGCACCCGTAGACCGAGCGGTTGATGTGATCGCATCCTCCTCGTCCAGCAAGGCGCCAAAGCCATTGCCATCAAACCGAGCCCCAAGCGGCAAACCGCGCAGTTCACTAACCGGCTGGTTGACGGCGTGGCTAATACTACCGCGGTGGCCGCGGCTCATAGGCATACCAAAAGGTGAGTGTGGGCGGTGGGACTCGTCAGGGGTCGTCGCCAGATTGTGCACAGGTCGGTGCTGCGACACGAGGTTGAGACGTCCCAGCCTGCTGATGGTCTTGAATAGCTCCCGGTCACAGCCAACCAGGTTCTCGATGCCAAACGGAAGGGCATCGACGTTGTCATGGTCGCCAGACAAGCCAGTCGACCCTGACAGTTGCGGCTCTCGGTCGTTGATGCTAGCCGAGATCGCGTCAAAGTGCTGGAAAAGTCCTTGCATCCATGACGGCTCACTCGCCTCAAGTTGTTGAGCCTTCCGGATGGAAAGGATCTTTCCTATGCCAGCAAACTGTGTCTGGAATTTGGCAACACCAGACTCAACCATGCGGTAGTGACAAAGCAGAAGAATCGTTGCCAAAACTGAATCATGGCTCGACTTGACAGGATCATTGAGTTGCTGGTTGAGCAAATGCACGGCGAGGTTGCGATGCTGATACTCCTCAGACAATGCCGGGTCGTCGATTTGCGTGTCAGCTACTGCCTCGGCAGTTTGCTTCTCGACAAAAAGCTTAGCCATCAACGTCTGGGTATCCTGACCCAGACTCAGCTTCCGCTTCATCCTCAAGTTGCAGGCCGAAAGAGCACAAATTGCATGCTGAAGACTCGGGCTCGTCTCGGCCAGTTCCAGCACATTCTCTCTGAAGGGATTTGATGGACCATCGATGAAGACCATGGTTGGACAAAGAGTGCTGTGATAGTAGTCCATGAAAAAAGGCATCCGTGTGGCCAGATCCTGTGGGATGGCCGTCGGCTCGTTGGCCCATTTCGACGATGGCTCGCTTCGAGGGGATGGTGAGGTCTCTTGGGGTGAGCGCAATCGCTGCTGCTGCTGAGGTTGAGGCGATCTGTTGCAAGGCGGCAAGGCAGCGTTCCGTCCTTGGGAACCGGCACCAGGGACACCTGTTAGCCAATTAGAAAGAGTAGGCGATACAAGGAGCCGGATGGTGCTCACTGAAGCCATCACTCTCTCTCATCATTTTCTGGCTGAATTGAGACTCGAAGACGTCGAGATGATGGGAGCCAAGGCTGGAGCCGTGCTCGGAAGGTGTGTAGACGATTCCTGGATACGATGTAGGCGCACGCGAGTGGTCGATGTTGATGCTGGAAGGCGGGCTTTGTGGTGCAGGAGAGCTCTGGTGCGTGCTGAAGTTGTCGTACATGAGAGACGGGCTGTTGACAAAGGGAAGCTCCTCGCGAGGGTATGACTGGCTTAGAGGGGACATGTAGTCGACATCGCTGTTCACCGAGCTGACCGAGGAAGATAGGCCATCCGTGGCGAGCGCAAGGGGAAACTTGTTGAAGCGAGTGTGCGCATCGGGCGAGTGCACCATACTCGGAGAATAGGCCACACTGCCCCAGTTGCCGTGTCCCATGGCTGGTGCATTGTCCGAATGTGACAGAGAGAGGTAATCATACCCTGCCATGCCGAACGGGGTCGTCGGTGCCGAGGCGGCGGCGTGTGAAACCGATGGAATATCAATAGGCCCTCGAGAAGTCATTGGAGCCGCGTGAAGCCTGGGGTCTTCGCGTTCAGGCCACGGCATCGAGCCCGCCGAGCTCGTGCTGAGGCGATGGCCATGGTGGTTGACGTGTGGGCGGGTGTTGGCATTGGAGCCAGCATTCATGCTTGCTGTGGCCATGGCAGCGCTGTTGGCTCTGGCACGAGCACCGCCTGGTGATCTTTTGGGCTCTCGAGTGACGGGTGGCGCTTTGGCAACGGGTAGCGACAGGCCGCGAAGCTTGCCCCGACTCGCAACTCCAACACCCCAGGTCAGCTGTGTCTTGTACCCCGAGCACTCGTTGCTGACTTCGAGGCACTGAGAGCAGTATGGCCGGCGACGGTCACATTTGACGCCGCGCTTGAGGCAGGTGAAGCAGTCATCAGCGGCACCACCAGCGGGAGCACGTCTTCTGCGCTTACGAGCCGCCGTAGTATCCTTGGCCTGAGGGGCCGACTGGGCGGCAGAGACGGTCATGACAGCAGTGGATCTTGTGTAAAGTATATGTGTGAATTGATGGGATCAGTGTGCCAATGCCAACTTGGATACAGGAATTCGATGTCGATGCTGGAACAGGGAGGTATATGTACGGATATGGTATCTCATACGTAAGAAGTAGAGAACAATGAAGGTGGGCGGTGGGAGACAGACAACAGATAGTTATGTATGCACACGAGGATGGCGATGGGGAAGAAGGGTCTCTGTCTGGTGTGAATAGTGCATGTGGGAGCATCCTGTGAGAAGCCGAACCGGGGTCGGTATAGGCATTGTGGAGAGCGGAGATGGCGACGGTGTATTGCCAGGGGCCAGGAGCAGAGAAATGCATCAACCAGTTGCAGTCTCGCAGAGGGTTCGGTGGGGGCGTCCTCGCATGCTCGAAGATTGACGGACGTCGTTGGAGATAGCCAGGGCCAGGGGACTTTGTGAAGTCGTTTTAGTATGGTGTGCGGTTAAAACCCCAGGGGTGAGCGCAGGTCACACCCCCAGAAAGCAATGGCGAAAAGATCAGCGCGACCAGAGCGCACCATGGAAGTCCTTCACGCCGCTGCACGTGCCGGAGGGGCGCTGACGAGCATCCGCCTGCCCGCGCCTGCTGCTGCCTTGGGTGGAACTGGAGGAAGTGATGGCAGTCTGCTGCTCAGGCTGAGCAGGACGACGCGAGGCATTATGAGCATGCTTGCCAACATTCGTGTCCACGTCTGTTCGGTCGTGACAGCAGCTGAAGGTATCGGCAGCGCTTCAAAGGTCACGGTGCTCAGAGAGTGGACGCCTCAGAGCCTCAGAGCCAGAGGTTCCCAGGCAGCGCACGGCGACTTCCAGAAGGCCACAGAGAAGGCAGCAAAGAGACATGCGCTTCTAAAGCCGAGCAGGGGTGGGTGGTTAGCGGACGACCAGGATCCTGTCAGGCACGGCCGTCCGAATCGTCGACATAGGCTTGTGCCGAGTGTGGGTGTGACTTGAGGGCGATTGGAAGATTTGGGGGCTGTGGCTTGCTAGTGGCTGGCGCAGGTGATTAATTAGGTCAAGACTCGGGACCTGGAGCCGTTCGTTCTGCCGATGGTTTAAGCGTATTAGTTAGTCGTGTTGACATTGTCGTCATGCGTGCAGGTTGGCTGGCCGTGAAGCATTGGTGGTGGGAAGACCGATGAGCAAAGCGTCAGAAAAGGCAGGCTACCCAGGACGAGACCGTGATGAGTGACCTCTATCTCTACGTGGTAAGGTACGACTGTCAAACAGGGCGCATGGCCAATGGAGAGCGCAGGAACGGACCGCAGTCGCAGGCAAGGCAGGTGCACGTGTTGGAGGGAGAGTCTGCGTGCAGTCACTCCGCCTGGCGGATGGAATGCGAATATCAAACAAGGAAAACAACTGAGAAGCACATCATTGTCGTCGCCTTTAGGTAGGCACGACCGTAAGATAGATGGGCCACCGGCAAGGCGGCCGACATGACCCCACGGACTATTATTCGATCATCGCTGATCACTTCTCTAACACTGACGGATACTACTTAAAGAGGCGAAGCCTACGGAACGACAAGATATCAGCTTCACAAGGCAGTGTCGCCAGATTCGGACCGTTTTGTCTTTTTATCTACTACTATAGTAAGCACATGTCGCAATTGACTTCCGAGGTAAGTAGGCTGGATGTTGATATTTTTGCCCTTGTAATAATATGCCCAAAGGTCCCGTGCTGGACGCTATTCCAGGCCAAGACTCTTCAGCAAGATGCACCAGCACAAGGCACAACTCATGACGAGGCGACTCCTTCGTCACTAGCAATGCGGCCACGAAAACTACATAGTATTATCGACTGGCCGGACCATTATCACCAGAGCAGTTGCCGCAAATCAGGTTGCCCGCGCGCCCGCTGCTTAACAGCGATTTCCGAGCCGATGGGGGGCATAAGAGCGGGCTGCAGAGGCAGCCGCCAGCCACCGACGGCATCATTCGTAGCGCTTGTTTAGTGGACATTCGGTACTCTCACCAGCGGGCTGGCGTTAAGCTGTTAGTGCTCCAGAGGCCAATGTCGCTCCAGTCCAGTCGTCCATTAGCCTCAGGGCACCTTGTTAGCGACTGGACCGGAGTGCGGCAGTACGTGGCCCGCAGCGGAAAGTGCCAGCGCCTCAGCGTGTCGGCCCTCCAGGACGGCCAGTCAACCAACCCTCCAGCCCAGTCCCCTCACGGTCCAGGTCATGCTTCTTCAGGTTCTTTTGCAAACCCACCGTGGCGCGTTTCAAGGGTCATGCATTTCATCTCATGGTTGTTGTTGCGCACACGCACCCCCGGGGCGTTACTTCCTCGGCTTACTTGTGTGCGTTCGGATAGGAGCCTTTTCCCGTCTTCATGTGAGCGCGCGCGCTGTGTCTTGACTCTTGTCCGTCCGGCACAAGGTTACATCCAGATCTCTGTTTCCCCAGACCAGGACAGTTGCCCGATGACACCCTGGCAAGCACGAAATGCATCAATGCACGCTGGCATTTGCAGAGTTCAGATGGCGTCCGAACAGAGCGTCGGCTCGTGGGTTTGACCGTTCTAGAAAATGCAGAGACACTGAGCCACGCGAGGATTCCAATCATTAATCCACGAGGTATCCTAATTCTTCAATATAATCCAGACTAGCTCACAAGCTCTGGATTAGCGGCGGCCAGGCGGGCGGTCCCAAGATCCCCGATCTTGTTTCCAGCCTCCACAGTGGCACAGGCCAGGAGACTTCAATGTTCTAACAGGGGTTGGTGACATGTATTAATCCAGTACTCGTAGCAGCGCCAAATAGCACAATAAAACGACATGGTATCAGAAAACCGCCATCGACAAAGGTGCGCTTGTTCACGCTTACCAAACTTGGTACTCAGCAAGCAATGTACGATCAGCATGCTGGCCCAGGAACAGGCAAGCCAGCGTCGGTACCGTCCGTCCTGACTCCATGTCCTCACTCTAAACGCGATAACGTTGGATTGCGGGTCCTTCGGCCGCCCCATGCCCTCTGATCTGCGCAATAGAGCGCTCTAGGACCTTTAAATGATTGGTTTGCCTGGGAGGAATCGGAAAAGCGACCGGGCGCTTCAGGGGGTTTGTCCAACACGACGCGTTGCCTCAAGCTGCACGACATGCGGCATTACAGATGTCCAGCTTACGACTCATAAGGAGACACAGCTCCCTGTCTTCTCTTCTGCTGATTCTTAACCACATTACATGTACATGTGGTCGACCTCCAAAGAATGGCATTTCGAGCTGTCAACTGGCATTTCTCTCAGCTACGTCGCCAAACGTCACATTGCCCTGCGAACCAGCGCATCGACCATGTAGTTCCCAGGTTGCCGTGAAATTTCACTTCTGCGGCAAGTCTGCAAAAGATAACGCAATGACCCGGTCGTCCCACCAGATGACGAACCAGGCTGTGCCAGTCCGTCTAAGCAATGAGATCTCTCTGGTTGCGTTGGGATGGCAATGGATGCACTAACAAGCCGTGAAGTCTCCCTGACTGCCTTAGCTTGCTGCATCCAGCATACCCCTGTATGGTGACACTCGTCAGGCTAATGTTATACGTAGTATTATCTCGCAAGTGAGCCGAAGCTTCGTTCAAACTTCTAAGAATTCTTGGCATCCTTTTCGTATCTTAATAAAGTTGTTCTGGTTCCTCAGCCCATAATCATCCCACGGCAATGTGGGCAACTGCCGAATGAGCGGTGAGCTCGAGCTTAAGGTAGTTCTAATTAGTACGGAGTACCCATAGATGAATTGCCAGTATCGCAGTGGATGTATAGAACGTACTGGTACTTATGTGAGATGGGTGCCGTGCCGTCTTACGTACTAGTAGGTAGTTGGCTGAGCATAGGGTAGGTAAGCTAGCACGATCCCGAGAGCCTGACCCAAGCCACAGTGGCGGGAGGCGATGGCTGCTGGGACCTTCCGTCCTTTCTGACGACGATCTGTGGGCTTCGAGTTCCTCACTCGCCCAAACATCGGCATTGGACATCATGACCACTCTCTGGCCACCGTCCACGACCGACCTCCGTGCTAGCCTCACTCATTACATGGACTGGGCCAGCCAGAGCCCCGAATCAGCGGTGTGGGTGACTGCGAATCGTGACCGCTGCCAAGCCACCAATACCGCATCGAAGCACGAATCTATCGTCACCAAGCAAAGCTGCATGGAGTGGGCATGAAGCTACGTACTCGAGATCCATCATCCCTAATCTCAGTCGTGGACTCGTGATAGGTATTCCGCGCCTCCCTCGTTCCGACTACTTCTCCGCGCCGCCTTGACGTTGTTGGAACTTGGCCTGCCGCCTCTGTCGAGTCTGTCCCCATCGCCACGGCAATCCGGCCACATCAAGCATACTCCGTGGTTGATTTCAATGCGAGCCTTGTGAACCACCACTCTCAGGCTAATTGCGCGCATGAATTATCATCACACTTTCAACTGCACGCCTCTCCTGTCGACGCGAAAATGCTGAGAGTTTGCCCCAACTTGCTTGCGTGCATGCAGGCAAGGCAAGAAAGAATACACACCCCTAATCATTCTGCAGGAAAGCGCCACTAGACTAAATAGAGCCCACACTCCCGGCACATCAGGAACCTCGCCGCTATTATTTGATGGATGCCCACCACCTGTACACCTGGGGCGACCTATAGCGACCTTGGACCTCACGCGCGCGATCTGCCTACCCGCTGCTGGACGACTGCAGTAGGCGCCTGAGCTGGAAGCGACGTCGACAGCCTTCCCAGCTCTGACAGCCTTCTTTCTCGGCGAAAATGGTGGCATTCTGCCTCCATGGCTTGGAGCCATTCTCTCCATTGTGATGCTGGCTCCAGGGTGACGGACGCAGTCTCTTTGGCAGCTCATAACGTCTAGCAATACCCCGTGGTGCTTGGTACATGTAGCCGAGGCGTAATTCAGCCGTAGCAGTACCCTGGTGGCTAGGCCACTACTTTTAGGGCAATTCCTCCGCTGCTACCTTCAAAAGAGGCGCCTGGTCTGCGACGATCTCTCGACACCCGCTGCAGGGGCGATCTTGGAAGACCGCTGATGAGCCTTATACTGTCGGCCGCTCCCGATACTGACCTGGAGTTCAGGGTACCAGGCCGTTGAGTGATCTGCCCTCTGGCTCAGTCGCACGCGGCACAATGGAATTGTTGGAGATGAAGCATGCTGAAAGCTCCCAAAGTCATCCGCCCTTCATCCGAGGAGCTGTCACACACTAACCGCCACCACGAAGGGAAAACAATGTCTCGACTCTCGACCAACAGACAAAACATGCCAGACGACACATTTATTGGACATGTCAACGCTATGTTGGCAGCAATGCTGATGGTCTCAGACGTCTGGCCTGCCAAGCATGGGGGCCTCTCATGTCAAACAACAAGCTTTCGGATATCAGTACGTAGCTCCGGCCTCCCCCAGGGCCCAAGCCGCTCACCCCTGTTCGAATACAGAAGTTGATGGGATGAACGGCAGTCGGCGGCATCACATGTCGAAGTTTCGCATCAATGCAAGAAAGAAGCCGGGCGGTGCTTCCAGACTTGTTGGGCGTCCCCGGCCGGTCAGCAGAGTCATTGCCGCCTGTAGGCACTGGCGATGCTTCTACCAAGGTACTGAGCAGCACAAGCCGCTCCTAGCTACAGCGTCGAAGCTCACAGCCATGACCATGGCCAAGCCATCACCGCGCAAGAACATCTCAACAAGTGGTGCTTCGTTAACTAGACTAGAGTCTTGACATTGACTCCGGCCACAGCACAGACAATATCGGCGGCCCCCGCGCTAGAAGGACCAGAGAAGGGTGCACCGAACAGTCATGGGGTGTGGTCAACCAACCAGCCCGTGAGTCCGTGGTTAGGGCCGCTAGACACACTGCACTGCAGGCAAGGAAGCACCTGCGCCTCCTCTGCAAAGATCCCTCCGAGAAAGGCTTAGCACGGGTGGCTCTGTCTGACTGTCCACTGAGCTTGATTGCCGCACAGCATCCCGCGTCTATGACCCACACGAGGACCCTTGCTTGCTCGGCTCGCCTTTTAACCTTTTTAATGCCCCGCGGCTCTTCATTGGTGGACGCTGCGCTGCATTCAGGAACGAACAAGAGCTTCGTGTGTTGGATGGAGAAGCTCTGGGCGCCTTGCTTCCTCACTATCGGCAGTGCTAAATCAACTCCCGTACGTACAGTTGCGAGATAGATGACTGATGCAGTGACGTGATATGGCCAGGGAGAGTCGTTATCAGTTGAAAAGTGTGCAGGGGATGATTCAATTCCCTCGTGTTGCTGACTGTGTCCGTCGCCAGGTTTTCCCCGAGCTTTGCGCGAAGCCTGTCGACATTGGCAAGCCAGGACAGGTTTCCCTGCTGTTGCATTGGTTACGTGGCGCCTAGCCCGAATGACATACCGCCAAACTGACTCCATCAAAGCTGAGGATCTGTTTCCCGAGACAACTGAAGCTGGGTTGCTGATGAACTGATGGTCGATTCCAGTCATCGCTGTGACGTTGCACCAAAGTTCTTCCTCCACAAGGCTGGTCGAATCGCACCGATCACCACGGCATGGGCCCTGCCGTCGAGTCCAACAAGTCCTGCGATTATGGCAGTGGGAGCTGCTGCGTTGGAGATCCTCAGCCACTACGTGTGGATTGCCGCCCAACTTCATCAGGGATGGAATGCCTAGTGTATCCCCGTACCCAGTTGGAACCTAAGAGACAGTCGAAAGAAGCGGTCTGTGATTTTATGGTACCAATCCATTTCAGGCCTCATGTGCGGCGCCATCGCGAGAACCGATGCTGTGGTCCCCTCATCATTACCCCAGGTCAGGTCATTTTGATTTCCTTACCTGGAGGCCAGCGGTTCTGGCGTCTTGGTGGCCTTGTGGTCGACAAGGTTTTTGACACATAATTTTCCCCGGAAATGGCGCCGAGGGCTTGGGGCCGCTGCGCCTCGTCAGCCTAACCCCAGAATTTAGAAATGCGGTCGGAGCATCGTGAGTTTCCAGGACGTAATAGCAACGTTTAGTTCGGACGTGTGCATGCGCTGGAGAAAGTCTCGGTCCGGGGAATCACCACGCCCCCTCGATTACCCCGGATTCCGATTTGAAATGGGAAGGCCCGGCAGGGAGCTGTTCGAGGTTGGAATTCAGGTCGCGATGGCGATTACAATCTTGCGGTCAACCCATTCTCGCATCGCACATGCCGCCCGTTGCAATTCGGTGGGCAGCATGGCGATGGAACGAACCAGTTCAGGACCGCTGTCGCAGGTAACAAGCACTGCAACCAGACTGGCTTCCAGGACCCAACTTGACTAATTAGGGCTGCAACCACAAAGGCATCAAATCAGTCATTAGTCGTGCAAGGTCGCTCAACACCATCTTTCGTTTCTCCAATAAACCCCGCGTTCCTTCGCCGTCCCAATCCGATGATAGCCATTTGTTTGTGCCCGGCCTCTGGAGGGGGAGGTCCTGGTGTTTCAGAGCTACGTTTTGGGCGTTTGTTTGTCTTGATCTTCTCGCCATCGGAATATGGGCTGGCGGTTAGGTGAAAGCTCCCAATCTTGCGGCTGCCCATTTGTTGCGGCAACAAGACCTGCATACACATGGCACCTTTGACTTTTCCACATTGCTCGTTCATTATGGAGCGGACTGACGGCGACTAGCCTCGGCTGGAGTCGACAACACCTGTATCAAGTGCCGTCCAGGGT
The DNA here is from genome assembly GCF_019669845.1 of Emericellopsis atlantica. Classification (NCBI taxonomy): domain Eukaryota; kingdom Fungi; phylum Ascomycota; class Sordariomycetes; order Hypocreales; family Bionectriaceae; genus Emericellopsis; species Emericellopsis atlantica. Next base: position 276,460 of record NW_025764733.1, on the reverse strand, counting down.
TTGATGATATGGACTTGGTGCATCGCTCAAAGGGACCCTGGCGGTGCAAGTCATGACGGGCGTTGTGACGGGTTTCGCTCCAATTTGATCTTGGGCATACTGCTGGACCTGTCAATCTTTCTACGGAGGGATATTTCTGTTCATGGGCGCAGGGGCACTCGGCGCGGAGATGCAGTGACTAGGGCAATGCACAAGCCGTCACACCGTGTGTGCAGCCGGTCACAGCGTGGTATTGCAGAAGTTCTAGAAGAACGACCCCCTCACTGCCCCCAACAACAAAAGGGCCAGGGGAAAATGGCATTCAAAGTCGCGTATCAGGTCGCACCCTGCAGACTTATCAGCTCGGACAACGTGGGGGAGGGCAGGGCTAGCCTTGGCCTGATGGTTTGCGGCGGCTTGCGATGGTCTTAGGTTTGGACGACATCACGATGGCATGCTGGCCCATGTATTCGCTATCAGTGAGCCCTCATCAAGGCACATCACCGGTTATGTCGCTTTAGTTTAGCTACCTGCCCGGATTGTCATTACACATGCAATGGCACGTCGAGGGAGTATGCATAGTAAGTTGATTGCGCCTACATCATTCCATCTCGCTGCTCATGGATGCAATGCTCGCAGCGTCGTCCGAAGACATATGCAGGTTTGAGCGCCGGGAGGGTCTTTCGACCTGTGCATAAAAATGAGTTCGGTTTCTAGGAGATTGGCAGGGTCTCTTTCGGCAGCATGTGAACTTGTTGCCTCTCCCACGTGTTGCCTGTCAACAAAAGGGGCGAGTAGCGGGTCGCATTACACAAGCGACTCTGCTCTCACCAGCCAGTACTTGCAGGACTAGTGGCGATGCCGTCAACTTCTCTCGCATTGTCCACGGCATTCTGTGCCGTGCCGCTTATACAGATGGGTCCGGAAAAATCAAGTATTCCCGGCGTTCAAAGTCTCGCAGAAGGCAGTTGTGTCACTGTGCGCATGCCAATCCTCAACGACTTCTACGTCACCCCCGACCTACTATGTACCAGCTCAAGCTAGGAGTTTATTTGTCCCTAGGGTATAGGTCTAGCAAGTCTGCTTGAGGAAGGAAGAAGACCCATGAGCTACTTAAGCAAAAGTACCAGAGTATCCGGGAAGGATGGTATCTCGGCTAGAGACTTGGGGACTACACTCCTCCAGAGGAGCGACGGGCACAAAAGTGGGCAATGTGTTATAAGCAGACTACTAAATTACTCTTGCAATGCTGGTGGCATGAACCGTGATCTTGAACGTTACATTGACGTCTCGCCCTTTGAAAGATCGGATCCTGAATGCGTGAATGCCAACCCCAAGACGAATACACCATTCCGCCACCGTAAGATACACTGCCATGGGGTAACAGACAAATTTTAGCTGCTGTATGATGTAGGAGGCTGGAAAGAGTTAAGGGGTGTTGACCTAAACAGTCGCCCCTTTGAAATGCGCCGAGTCGCTGCAACTGAAGGTTGAGATTCAAGGGGCCAAACGCACAGCAACGGGTCCTCAACAGGACCTCTTGATGAAGACTGCAAAAAAGGCACCCGAAGATAGTTTCTGAGCGTTGTACAAGTCTTTGCCAAGGTCCCAGATGTGCATCTGAAGTACCTCTGTGTGTGTGTTTCAGGAGATGCACAGGGCCTCGGGAGTTAAGGAGTTAAATTTTTTACATTGAATATGTACGGATCTGGACAGCTCCGAAGCATCAACTATGCCATCTCGAATGCATGCTAAGCGTGAGATTCGCACGTCATGTGTACATGTGACAGTCCGAGTTCTTGGTATGCTTGCTGATGCAGGTGCGCGATGTTGTCGAGCGCAGCCTCGAGACAAGCACAAAGCTCAACTCTATGTCTATTCACGAGGGCAACAGGCGATGATCAGTGGACAAATGACGCGTAAATAATTTCCTAAAACTCAACACCCTGAGGATCGAACCCAATTCACTCTTTTAAATCAAAGGGTATCGCTCCAAATTGTCTTCCGCTAGATTGATCATACTCTTACATGCCTCACGCTCATGCGACCCAGCTCTTGCCCTGCTGCGATCTCAAGGGGACATTGGTGAGCTGAGCGTCAAATCCGGAAAGTACTGCGATAGGTTCTTCGGATTCCGGACGTTGGCCGTCGCTGGCTCATTATTATCTGAGCTCTGCTCCTCTGTCAATGAGGCCCGACCGTGCTCTGCCTCAGCTGCCGGTGCTGCCTGTCTTTTCACCTTGATGTTCCCCTGCACAGGCGCAGGCCGCGAACCGGGTGCCGCTGTATGCCCCGGGGTGATTGACGCTGCGGGTCGACGAGAGATGTCTGGACTGAGGCTTCTGTTTCCAAGAGATGAACCTGGAGGCCCCTTCAGCCCGCTCTGCCCGAATTGTGACTCCATTGCTGGGCTTGAAGAACCAGCACTCTGCGCCTTCTCATTTGTGACAAGACCTTTGGCCTGTACAAAGGCACTGGAGCGGACGTGGTACGGATCTCTCTCGTAGTATTTGTCGAGGATGGGATGCATCATGACGGTTTGCCGGTGAATGGTGAGGATGGAGTTGGTTGGCACGTTCACCCAGTTCTCTGTGATGTCTTGTCAGTTGTGTCTTTATGCTCGTTGCAGGTTTATGCCCACCTCTCTCGAACGTCAAGGGCTCACTTGCAACAAGCACAATATCTGCTCCCTTGTCTTTTCGTTCCATGTAGTAGTCGTGATCGTCCGGCGATGCTGTCCTCGTAACCCATTGAGTACCAGAGGAGTAATACAAGCTCGCCGCCTCATCCTTCGAACTGCTGATATACCGTGTGCAAATGACACTGTGGCCGTCCGTGACGGCGAAATTCAACAAGCTCCTTGTATCGACATCCTCGCTCTGAACGATGCCCTCGGGTATCGAGTCTGTCAACTCATTGATCTGCGTAATGGTCTTCTTGATGGCCTCTCGCAACACGGCATGCCCGAATCCTTTTTCTGGACAGGTGTCAGGGTCGTGGCCCATGCGCTCAAGCGTGTCGAGGAATAGCGCAAACGCCCATTCGCTGTCTGTCCCACCCTTGACTCCCAGATACCACTTGTCGGCCAGACGGTCAGCGAGCTTCCGCTTGATGTATTTCCATCCACCCAGCCCACCGTTATGCATCCACATGAGGTTTCCATGGGTGAAAGGGTGGCAGTTGTCTTCGGCTAGAGACCCCTCGGTGGTAGCGCGAACGTGGCCGAAGATAAGTCGCGAGGCGGTTTTCGAGGCGATTCGCTGAAGGTTCGTGCAATTCCACGCCGGCGTGGTGGACGTGAAGAGGCAGGGCGTCGAGCCGAGTTTCGGGTCGGTGTAAAAGCCTATACCGAAGCCATCCGCGTTGTTCTGTCCTCGTCGCGTATCCTGGGGGTTGGGTCAGCGCGATTGTCGATGAACAGGGGCAGGGCTGCCGTACAAGACGCAAGCGGGAGTCAAACGACTGCTTCAAGATGGAATGCGTGGGCTCGAGTATCAGTTTCGACAGTAGGATCTCATCGCTGCCCTTGTAGACCTATTCAGGAGATGCGGTCAGCTCGCGTGCTGGCAAGCAAACTGTTGAATCCAGCCTCCGGCCTCGGAGGAGCCTGCGACTCACCAGGAACCGACACATGGTGTCGTCGAATTAAGGAAAGAGCTGCAGGCCAAGACGCGCATTTGGCGAGGGTGTGTAGACCAACTATCCAATATAGGGGGTTCGGTTGCACAGTGTTTGGCGTGGTAAGGGTTTGTCGAGTTAAAGGGCTGGCGAAGGGGTCGTGCCAGGTGTAGGCAATCGGGGGCGGATATGACACAATGGGGCTAGAGCCTAGCCGGCAACGGGAGATCGCCCAATTGGCAGCATATGAGTCGGGCGGTCAGACATCCACGCGATCTAATGGTTAATGGCATTCGCGGCGCACTCTGAAAACGTATGCCAGAATCCAGATTGACTCTAGGAAAAGGAATCACGGCCCTTAATTCTGCCTGCGTTGTAAAACTTGTAAATTGTAGCTGCATCTGCAGAGCAGGGGTAGGGTAGGCTGTTTCCACAGAGCAGAGCGACGACACACGTGAACACAAAGATGCTGAGCACGATCCATTTTTCAACCAAATGCTTACCCAGGGACACAGAAAATGGGCTTTTCGAATTACTTAAATGTAGAAAATATTGAACCAAGGCGCTGTAGAGACACACACTTTCATGTTCAAGGGCGCTGTGTCGGCCGGGCAGCCCCGCCAAATTGCGTCACCAGAGGCACAATTAGCGGCAGGAACGAGCCTCCACTGGCGGGACGCGCCTTCCATGCCACTCTACACGCTCCGCGTTCGCGACGCCCTCAGACCGCGTCTCTCCACTACCGCCAAAACCACTATCAACCCCGATCATGGCAGGCTCTGGCCAGCCTTGGTTTCTCCACCAACCTTCGCTTCTGCTTCTCTTGCGTCTCAATGCTCACATGTGCGAATGTTTGATATGATCATTGATTTACCTTTGTTGGTTTGACCGTCTGCTTTCTGACTAGCACATATATATACCCGCCTAGCATGGACCTCGACAACTATGATATCAACCAGGCCAACACCTCCAGTCCCGTGTTGCCCTCCTCGTCGCCCGCCAGCAATCTCCTCTCGCCCACAAGATCGTCTCGACGCAAGGAGAGACGTGCTCCCTCGGTAACACCAAGACGGTTTGGTCGCTTCTTCACACCACGAAACTCAGCGTCTATCACAGGCCGACGCATCCTTGCCAGCGTCGACTCCGGAGACCTCAATCGACAACCCAACTCGCCACACTCGGTATTCAGCGACGCTCTACACTCAGATGCCATTGATTCATCGCCAATCCAGAGTCCTAGTGCTAGGAAAAGGGGCCACCCCGGTCATGGAGAGCCGATCGCTTCGAGGAGAGGCATTGCCCTCAATGATATGGCGCCGCCACGCCTGAACTTTCCTCCCCGACAAAGGGAATCCTCGCAGGATGTCTTGGGCGAGTGGAGGAGCAAGACATTGGTAATGATTCGCCCTATACGGAGCAAGGTTGAACGACGTTGCTGACACTGACCCAGAATCGGTTCTTCAAAACAAGCCGCGGGCAGGAGACTCCACCAAAGGATAAACTTGTGCGAGATGCACTCGGCGGGCCGCCAAGCAAGCGACACCGCGCTGAGGTTTGCTTTCCGAACTCCATTCACACGCGTGCTGTGTGCTAATTCATTGCATTAGTCTCCCGAGCGTCATGTACCTGTGCCTACCCGCAAGCTGGCGAATCGGGGCCTCGAGGCTCAGATTGCGCACAGAGCATATGGCGATGCTTGCTTCCCCGGCAAGCAATATCTTGCGTATCCCGCTGCTGACCCGAGATTCGAGACTGCCAACTTTTACAGCAACAAGGAGGATCACGAGACCATTTTGAGCTACGAAGGACCTGGCGAAACAACACCATTCTGCCAGGCTAGCTTTAACAGCTCGCCAGTGACGGCCATTGGCGATGAGCAGGGTTACGTCAGACTGCTCAGAACCGATGGATTGTGTAGCAGCGCAGGAAAGGTCGAGTCGTTCTTCAAAGCGCAGGACAATGCTATTATCGATATGGACATATCGGCTGATGACATGAGGCTCGTGACGGCCTGCGGCGACTGGTCTGGCCGTGTATTCGACATGACGACACAGAGTGCGGCAGTGAACCTCAGAGGCCACGCATCCGGCATGCGTCAGGCCCTTTTCCAGCCAGGGCGATCCAACGGCGACGTCTTGGCGACGGCAGCAAAGGACGGGTGCATCAACATATGGGACCTTCGGTGTAGCTCGCTCCCGGTCAACACGTTTTCTACCATGGCTGGCGACGACAGTCAGCAGGCGAGACGGCGGAATCTGAACCTCGATATCCTGGATGCCAAACCTACCAATCCTATGACGATGGCTCACGTTCGCGTCGCAAACGGCAGCCAGAACCCTGCATCCATCACAGCGCTGCAGTGGTTTCCTTCCGGCCGCGAGCACCTCCTCGTCTCCGGGTCCGAGTCTTCAGCGGCCATCAAGCTGTGGGATATGCGCTGTATCAAGCCTCGCAACCGCGAGCAAGCCGTCCCCCTCGCGATCACGGCTGAGCCCAGACATCACACCTTCCGCTCATACGGCCTGACGTCTCTGGCATTAAATGGCGACGCCACTCGCCTGTACTCCGTCTGCAAGGACAACACCATTTACGCCTACTCGACGGCTCATCTCATCCTCGGTCACGCCCCCGAACTGGTGGACAGCTCGATCAAGCGCAAGCCTCGTGGCGTACAGGGAATCGGGCCCCTGTATGGCTGGAAGAATGAACGTCTCAGCGGTATCACCTTTTGGGTCAAGAGCGCCCTCCGTCGTGCGAACGGCTCCCAATCCGAGCTATTGGCCGTGGGCGGAAACGACAAGGCGCCTGTGCTGTTCCCTACCGACGAAGGATTCATGAAAAGCTCTCTTGCGCAACAGAACCACATCATGGAGACATGCGCTGCGGCACCAATGACACCTTCACTCTCAGCGCCGAGGTCGACACCATCAAGTTTGACGCCATCTACTGCCAACATTCCCATCTTCAAATGCGGCACGGCCCTTGTCAACGGCCATGAGAAGGAAGTCTCTACTGTCAGCTGGACGCACGACGGCAAATTGGTCTCGCTGTCGGACGACAGCAGCGTGAGACATTGGCAGAGCGATGACGGGGGCGACAGGGCAAGATACCTCCGGGGCGTTGGTGACTTTGGCGGCGAGAGGTGGAACTGTGGCTGGGCAGATGTTGGTGCCGACTGGGACGAAGACGAGTGTTGAAAGACGAAGTGAAGAGGCACTTACTTGCCTGGTTGGTTCTTGGGCAAGGCGCTTTGGGTATCCTGGCAAGGTTGTTGGTTTTGGCGTTGGATGTTGGCATTGCGTTGCATAGCATGGCATGACACTGTACGGCATTAATGATTCACGACGGACATCTGTCTGGTCAATGACGAAATGATTTCTTGTTTTCAAAAAGCAAACTTTACGTACCCGAAGATTAAGTATTTCCCACCTCTATGCTATCACGGCTATGTACTATCATCGTCTCGTGTGCTTCGTTCGTGTCCATACCATGGCTAAACAAGTACAGAATGCTGCCAAAAGTTCCAAACGCCTTGCACGTGTGCTGCCTGTATCCAGGGATATTATCGTCGATGCTTTCTGCTGGCCCGAGATGTAAAATGAAAAACGCCGCGCTAATGCACAACTGTCCTGTCCCCGTCATCACCTTTCCGACAGTCTCCTACGACCGCTCATGTACGCGCCAAAGACAAGTATACCCACTGCCACAGCAAGTATCCAGTTCGCCGTCCGAGTGATACGCATGCTCTTGGGCGCCTGCCGCATATGACCCATGAAATCCTCGACGGTTCCGTCGTGCGGCGAGGGAGGGACGACCTGATCGGTTTCGCCTTTGAGCTTCTCGAAAGGAAACGCCTTGCTGGACATGGCTGGACAGAGTTTGATGCTGCCCACAGCATGTCTCACAGGAATATTGTGTGCCTTGGAATGGGCAGCGCTGATGTCCATCGCCGTCGGTCCACCACATACCACGTCCAGCTGCTCTACGAGCAGTGTCATCTTCTCGAAGATCGATATGGCCTCCTGCACAATGTCGTGGCGCTCATTTTGCGAAAGTCTTGCCTCCGAATCTGCCAGCTTCCGTTTGAACTCGCACTTCAAGTCTTCTCCGTCCGTCGGGGTCGAGAAGTGGAAGAATCGGAGGGGCATCGAGCTTGTGACGTGAGATCTGCGGGTGCCATCTGTCTCCTCGACAGGGCTTGGTCGCTTCTCAGTGCACGCCTGCATCGTGGGCTTGACGTGGTCCGGGACCTGGTCCCAGAACTCATTGCCCGCCGACTGGAGCGATGCTCGGATATAACGACCGCCCGCGAAGAGCGCCATGAAGAAGATGTATGAGTATGCGAGGAGAACATGTGGCCGGTTCTCCACGGATCGCTTGATGTGATTAAGGAATTCGGCGAGTGGGCCCTGGTCACCGACGATCCTGAGCTGCTCTTCGATGATATTATGGTCTGTCCAGCCTGTCATAGCCTTGATGTCTGCCTTGAGTCTCTCTGTTCGCATGAGCCCAGGCAAACGCAGACTCTCCAACATGGAGTGCACGCGACCGGACACCGGCGTCCCAGAAGCCTGTTTACATCGTTGTGGCAATGCGTTCTCGCCAACATCAAGGTCCGATTGTGCAGCTGCATCTTCGATGATCGTCTCGGCTGGCGGCAAGTCAAGGATTTTCTGCCATAACGACTCGAATGTGGTGTATATCGGCGTGATATGGAGAAGCCCAGAGGCATAGAGCGAGGGATCGTTGGCTTGAGGAGGCAGCGCAAGCGGCAACCGAGAGATGATCAGCTTGTTGAGTCTGGCGTGCGCAACGCGCGTAGCGGCAGCGATGGACTCGACGAGAGACCTATTGTCGCCATCATCGTCGTGAGCTCTGGGTCTTGCCGTGGCTACCATGGCCGAGACGAGAGATCGCCAGACCCCACGTCCGGGAGGCGCGAGGGCCTAGACGAGGCGAAGCGACGGGTATAGGCTGTGCGCGTGCTCGCGGAAATAGGCTTGACTAGGGTCGCGGCGCAGATTGGAGCGTTGGAAGTTGAGGAGCGCGGTGCGGATAGCGAGCGTTTGGGCAGAGGTCGGAGGTATGAGATGAAGATCAGGGTCTCTCAGATCGATCTGGGGCGAGATCTCAAGTACGTAGCCGCGGCTTTGCTGTGCGTAATGAGACGGATCCTTCCTAGGTTGATTATTGATATCGTAGCGTGATCCAAACCCGATGGAATTGTTCGTCGCGCAACGTAGCCGGCGTTGTTGTTTGATGCTGCTGCTGCTGCGTGCTCTGGGCAGACTGGACCCTTTGTCAGAAGGGTCTTCTAGGAGACAACTGACCCTCTGAACAGCAGGTTTCTTCAATACTGTCCGTCCCCATTGCGGCGACTGTGACCAAGGTTACGGTGCTCGCTCCGTGGATTGGTGGGGTTCGCCAAAGCATGGAAGTCTTATTACCAGCATTCGCGACGGAGCGACGTCCGGAGATCGAAGGTTTGGAGGGGGATCGGCCTTGAAGGGCGGGACAGGAGCGGATGTTCCTCCGCCAGGAACCTGGAAGGCAAGGGCCGCAACTGAACTTGGCCTGCGAGTGGATCTGAGCACGGGATTGGGAAACGGGATTGGATTTTGGAGATGCCTGTGCCCCTCCGCATCCAGCTGGTCTGGTGGTCCCTGACGCTAAAAGAAATCTATTCCACGGTGAACGCTAATAATTATCGGTAACTCGATGTAGACCATGCTTGCCTGCCGCGTACTTACACGCGCTCGCTTCAGTGGCCCACCGCGTCATCCTCATCCTCCCGACTCTCGTGATTGACGAAGACAAACGACGACAAGACGATGGCCGCGCCCACCCAGTAGACGAAGCTCGAGTACATGCCGTACTGGATCATCTCCCCGATCAAGGACAGCGGAATGGTCAGCGACAGGCCGACGGTCACCACCAGCGGCGTCGTGAGGAGCATCGCGTACGCCCATGCCATGTCGCTGACCCACGACGCGCAGGAGTTGACGACGACAATGGTCCATATCCGTGCCGTCGGTGGCATCTCGAACTGCTTCCAGTTAGCTGATGTTGCCCCCTAATACGATACACCATGGCGCCGTACCGGTTCAATGTTGGTCCAGTGTAGGATGAAAAACAAGGGCCACAGGAAGAGCAGGTTGAAGACGCCCACCATGCCGAAGAAGAGGTTCATATCGACCCGGTCCTCGTTGCCCACGCGCCGCTTCATCACAGTCACGTAGACGCCGTACACGACCGAGCTGAGAAAGGCCATGGCATCGCCAATGGCCACCTGGCCCGTCGTCTTGTCGGGAAAGGACCCCCGATCGCCGTCGCCCGCCCCCGTCAGGTCGACCGTCGAGATGAGCACGACGCCGGTCAGGGAGGCCATGACGCCAATAAACTTGCGCATGCTGAACGCCTCGATGCGGAACAGGGCGCAGAAGATGAGCGTCCAGATGCTGCTCGTCGAGGTGAGGATGGTGACGCTGGCCACGCTTGTGAACCCAAGGCAGGCGGACGCAAAGTAGTTGGCGAGAAACCAGAGCATGCAGAACTCGAGGCTCAACCTCGACGTAGCCCGGAAGCTCAGCTTCTCCAGCCGGTCGTCGTCGTCGCCAATGACAGTGTCGACGTCGTCGTCGTCCACCAGCAGTCGCTCGCCCGTCTCGTCTGCCTCGAACATGACTTTCGGGGGAGGGATCTCCGAATTACACTGTCGCCATAACGTCGCTGTATCGTTTCGTAGACCGCGAAGCCCGCTTCGCAGTATGTATTTCGTGAATCGTGGCACCAGTGCAAACGCAAACACCGAGGTGTTCATGTAGAGGAGGAAGAATGGTTTGTCGTAGGTATGGTCGGAGAAGATGAACTGCAGGACGGTCAGATGTTTACTTTGAATGCGTGTGCACACTATGGCCTACACTGGCGAGGAAGTTGGACAGCGTCCACAGGAACACGGTGACCAGCAGCAGTGCGATGCCCAGCGTCCGCCTCGCGTAGTGTCCCAGCCCGAGCTTCGCCCTCCAGCCCCTAGCCACGGGCGAAAGAGACCTTGCTCGGAGTGAGGATCCAATCGACGCAGCCAGGTCTGCTGCATCGTCGGAGAATCGTCTGCTGGCCTCTGCCATGTCGTCTCGTCTCGTGAATCGTGCTCCTCAGTCGTTACGCAGCCAGGACGTGTCGCGTGCTTGCGGGGACGCTCGTCGACATCAGACCGTACCAGTCTACTGCGCGCAAGAAAAATCAAAACTGTCAACGAGTGAGGCCGCCGTAATTACTGCCGGAGTGCGGCGCCAGCTCAATCCAGGTGTGTTTGGATTGCGCAGGTCTCCTTCTTGGGGGAGAAGCAGGGGCCGTCGATCTGGCCTGGGTCCGTACGTAAGTGCCGGGATGGGGCGGGTGTTTCACCCATCAGGGAGGGTCTCAGTCTCACAACATGAACAACGCCGCCCTTCAAACAGTCCAAGAATAATACGTAGCAAACGTCGCAATTTCAGGTTGTCTTTGTTGATTGATGTTGGCATTGTTCTCTTGTCTCCTACGAGCTGTACGTCATCATCTTGGGTTCCATGCCCTTGCCCTCTTCCAGGACGCCAGCCTTGCGCAAAATCGACACACAGTTGTCCACCACCTCGGGCTTGACGCCTTGCGTCTTGGCGGGGAACTCGACCGTCTTGAGCCACTCCCTGGCATCGGGCTCCGTGTACCCCAACTCTGTCGAGATGTGCTGGACCGACTCCTCCGGGTTCTCGTTGAAGTGCTTGATGCCCTGGTCCAGCTTCCCAAACAGATCCTTCACCCGGGCGTCCAGCCCGTCGTCGTCCCTCGTGAGGTTGGTCGACGCGACAATCTTCCAGCTGCTCCACGGCGTGTAGATCTCGCCGACCCGCCTGATCTCCCCCGCGTCGTAGAATTTCTTGGACGTAAAGTGCTCCCACATGAAAAAGTCGGCCTCGCCCGCGTTGACAGCGGCGCGCAGCTTCTCAAAGTTGTTCAGGATGACCGTGTCCGCGTACGGCTCCTTGCCGCCGCCCGACGCGAGCCAGCCCTGCTGGTCGGCGAGGACATAGCCCATGACATAGCTGCCCGAGCCGATCCTCGAGACGCCAATCTTCTTGCCGGCGAGGGACTGGACGGATGTGATCTCGGGCCGCTCCTTGCCGGTAGAGATGGCCCAGCCTGGCAAGTCAGCATTATCCTATAGACGATACCCGTCCGTCCAGTCACTTACAGAGAGGCGTGTTGACGTAGGTCCCTACAAGGCGGTAGCCTCCGTCCCCCTCCACGCCTTCCTTCCCGAGTCCGGCAATCCAGCCCTCAGTCAGGCCAATGCCAATGTCGATCTCGCCTGCGCGAATCGCCGTGACCATGTGCCCCGTTCCGGAGGGGAAGGGGATCAGCTGAGCGTTGAGGCCATAGTGCTTCCGCGCAAAGTGCAGCGGCGTGGAGAAGTGCTCCGGCACAAAGCCGATGCGTAGGGGCTGTGAAGACATGAAGGGTAGTGGTTATTTATTACGTATGAGCAAAGCTTGTATAAATGTAAGATGAAGCCGGAGTCATCGGGGTTGAGTCGAAACTTGAAGCTTGCACCATGACATTGACGGGCCGATGCGGGGAGTGGGGTTGTAGGTACAGTTTCCATGAAGGTTGACAATTGGGGTCCTTTTAATAGTAAATACATCCATCTTGCTCCTTACAAATTATTTGCACGGCTGTTAATCAGTTCTATCTTTCCAGGATGGAGAACAGGCTCCAATGAAGCCAAGAGTGTGTTGCTACGAACGACTGACGCAAGCCTCATGATAATCCGAGTTATGCGAGTTGTCCGAGGCTGCAACCGACAAATGGACCACCGCAAGTGAAATGCGCGCTCAGGCCTAAAAAGACAAAAGTTCTAATTGAAGAATGAAAAAATCACAAGAACGCAGCAAAGTGACGCGTCGCACACGCATGCCGTCGCCATAGCCTCGTGAGGCTGAGCGGAACGACCCAGGAATCGTGCATTAGCTCCAGGGTAAGCGGGTTACTGGCTTACTGGATCACAACTTTCAGCCCTACGCCAGGCGACTCAACTTCTTCATAAGAACGAGACTGTCCCTCGTTACGGCATCAATCCCCTCTACTCTTCTCATGGATCTTCCTTCATGTGGACAGTTCACTCAGCATGTCCATCTCCTTGCACCCCTATGACCATGAGGATGCTCCGTTCCTCGACCACCCTGACGAGCCCATCCCTGACGAACCGATATACGACCAGCGCCGACCAACCTCAAAATGGCACGTCAGAAGCCCACGGACCATTGTGCTCATCATTGCCTCCATCAAGTTCGTCCTCGTCATGAGCGGCATGATGCTGCTCCTGCCCGTGTACCGCCTTATCGAGGACGCCCTCTGCCACGCGCACTATCACGACGACTCACCGGGCCTCATTGACGAGATGAAATGCAAAGTCGACCAAGTGCAGTCCCGCCTAGCCTTCCTCGTCGGCTGGCTTGGCGTTGTAGGTTCCGTCTTCAGTATGTCCTGTTCTGCCCTCCTCCCTCACGATGGCCGACTGACACCACTACCAAGACTTCATCGTGGCCTATCCATATGGCCTCCTCGCTGATCGCATCGGCCGCAAGCCCACTGCGCTGTTCGCCTACAGCGGTGTCGCCGTTTCCTTCCTCCTGTCGCCCCTCCTACTCGGCCCTGGAGCCAACGTGATCCGCGCCAACCCGTACGTCCTCCTAACTGGTACCCTGTTCACCATCTTTGGCGGTGGTGCCCCCGTCATGCTGAGGGCGCTGTATGCCATGGCTACCGACGTCAGCTCAGCGGAGGACAGGGCGAAGCACTTTCTCTACCTGACCATGGGCACGACGGCCGGCGCGATTCTGGGACCCCTGTGCGGTGGTCTCCTGATGGAGTCGTTTGGTCCCTGGCTGCCCATCTGGATCGTCGCGTCCACGGTCCCCGTGGTCTTTGTCATCTTCGCGTTCCTACCGGAGACGCTCGTCGTTGATACCAAGGAGCGTCAGACGACGGCGCAGCAGCTCACGCTGCGGCAGCACGTTGCCAAGGGTATCCAGGACTTGCTACGGTCATTGTACATGATGCGCAACGTCAATATTGCTCTTTGCATGCTGGTTATTCTCTTCACCTCGTCTGCGGAAACGTCGATTCTTGTGCAGTACATAAGCAAACACTTTGGGTGGACGCTGGCCGAGACGAGTGTGCTCCTCGCACCACGGGGCGTCATCAACCTCCTGGTCCTGGGTCTGCTGCCAAAACTCGGAGACCGCCTCGTCTCCCCGAGATTTGGGTTCACAGCCTTTGAGAAGGACTTGCTCCTCGCCAAGGTGTCCCTGTGTGTGGTAGCCCTCTCTGCACTGGGGCGCTTCTTCAGCGGAACCATCGGGCCTTTTCTCGTGGCCCTCTTTATCGGCTCTTTGGGTGCGGCCGAGTCGCCCCTGGTGAGGGCAGTCATGTCCTCATACGTGCAGCCGAGCTTCACCAGCCGCTTGTTCGCACTGGCCGGCATGTTCGAGGTCATTGGCACCGTGCTCGGCGGGCCCGTGTTTGCGTGGTGTTTCGGCAAGGGGCTGCAATGGAAGGGGATATGGACGGGTCTGCCGTGGCTTTACATGGCGCTGGCCATGGGGTTATGTGCTGGCGCATTACTGCTTGTCCGGCCCCCCAATGGCGATGACGAGGGCGACGTCTTTGGGGAGGCCGAGGACGACGACGATGTGCGGCCTGCGAATCCAATTAGACTTGTATAAGACAGGCTCACTGCCTGAATGTCACAATATTTCCATCTTAGCCACTTGCGTTTTTATGCTCATCGTTTATATTGATTATGTTACATTAGATTCGCCTCGCTGGTATCTACTAATATGGTGTCCGGCCGTGAAATCCAAGACGTCGTCATCTGAGCATATAGGTCAGATCCGGCAGATTCCGCAAAATTTTCGCGGCCGTATCTTCGTCCCCCTGGGATAATTGATGCTTCATCTCGCGATGCGTGGTCGCCGGCTTCGTGCTGCCAGCTGTGGTGGGTTGCGCTGGTAGTGTCATGGGGCCAGGTGACAGTGATGGCGATGGTACAAGCGGTTTTATTTCTGGGAATGGTTGCTGTGGCGGTAGCGGCTGATTTATCGGTTGTACAAATGTCTCGAACTTCAGAGGCGACAAAGGTTTCGCAGTCCGATCAGAGCCGGATACAGGGGCGGTTGGTGAGGTGGCTGCACTTCCGCTTTCAAAGATACCATTGCCAGTCGGGGTAGCGTTGGAAGTAGCTGGATCAGAGGCGCCTGTGACTACGGTCTCGAGAACAGCGCTTGCAGGGGCGGTAGGAGAAGTTACCATCTCGCCCCAGTCATCGTCATCGTCTTCTTCTCCCTCTTCAGCCACTCCCGTTATTGGAGCAGCGCTGAGCATTGATCCAGGGGAGTGCAAAATTGGTGTCACTACTTGGTCGAGAGACGGCCGGTCCATCGGTTTCGGAGGAGGAATGATCAGGGACTTGGGTCGGAGTTTCTCCCGCTCAACCGCATCGTTGGCCGCTGGGACCATCGACTGCGGTCTGCTCTTCATAAAAGGGGGCGGGGGGAAAACACCCGCACTGGGCGAGTCCCCTGACGAACTCCATCCGAAGCTGGCCGTTCGTGGCCTCTCCTCCCGCGCACTTATCCTTCGGTTTCTCTTGAGAAGAGCGTCGACGTCCACGGGCTCGACATCGGCGCCAGTCCTATCCCAACCAAACATCTTTCCGCCACCAATGGCACCTTTAGCTCGGTGCGCGAGGCCTACGCCTCGGCCAGCTATGGAGTCTTCTTCCATCCATCGCCTCACTGTCTGGAGTGTCTCCTTTCTCACAGTGGAGTGTGCCCAATCCATATGAACATAGTTCTCGTCGTTGCCGTGATCGTGTTTCCGCGAAGAGCCAAACCGTGAGACGCGGTACCACGTCCTGCGCTCCCCTGGCGTTGCAAATGTGTCGTCGATGATGTTTGGCGGGAGTGGTTCGGGCGCTGTGGTCGATGGATGCGTCTGAGGAAACAAGTCATCCAATAGAGAGAGATCAATGGGCAATGCTGTAGGCACAACCTTCTTCGCATATGGTGTTTGTGCTGGCGGATCATCGGCCAGATCTGGCTCATGGTATGCTGTCTCATCCACAATGACGGTCTGGTCTCCGAAATCCTCGCTCTCATGGGGTTCTAGCTCGCCGGCAGCCGGGTCGGGGTCCTGCTCTAGCACCCCTGAAACAGCTGTGCTGGTACTGCTGCTAGATTCGCCCTCCGATTCCTCGTCTTCACTTGGTGCCTCAAGTGGTGAGTCTAGTGATGGTAGCGTCTTGTCCAACGGTGAAGCATGTCTTGAGATTCCGTCATACAAGTCCACGAGCCCTTGGACCTTGGAGCCCTTCCTGCTGACATCCGGTCGTTCTATCCTGAGCGCCGGCCCAGGAGGGGGTCCATCCGGCGACTCTGCTCGTGTAGGGGAGCTGGGCTGTGGCTCGTCGTGTTTCCCTTCCGATTGGTGGTGAGAGGTGTCTGAGAAATCATCGTCGCTGACCTTGTGCGAGCCGGTAGACGTCGGCTTCTCTAGAGCGGTTGGGGGCGCATCCGCCTCGGGCCCAGATCCAACAAGGCCCGAGTCGTCAGCTCTCTGGCCCCATGGCACAGGAGAGACACTTCTCGACCTCAAAGGACTGACGGGCTTGAGTCCCGGGCTTCTCCCCCATCCGGGACTCTCTGCCCCCGGTGCAGACGCCGCGTTCCACCCGCCCCAGCCGCCTTCGTCTTCCTCTTCACCCCACGGCGGCGCAGGACTCTGCTTTCGGGTATTTGTGTTGAACGCGACTGCTGGTGGCGGTGTAACAAGTTGTATCGCTGCTATAGATCCATTCTCGTTCGTATCCCAAGGGGAGCCCCAAGGATCGTCCATGATGGGGGCATGTCGTGGTGGATGCAAGTCGGGCACGTTATAACATGACTGTCGCGTGTCGTGTCGGCAGCTTGTGGGCGGCGCGGGCGCGGGTCGTCTGCAGCTTCCGTGATGCCAAGCTTAGAAGAAACGACAGGTTCGGGTGATGAACCAGGCAGTACACAATTGAAAGATATCCTGTGCACCTCAATGCGTGTTCAATGTATGGATGGGAAGACAGCAATGCTTGCAATCTGCAAGCCGGAGGC
This sequence comes from Emericellopsis atlantica, assembly GCF_019669845.1. Classification (NCBI taxonomy): domain Eukaryota; kingdom Fungi; phylum Ascomycota; class Sordariomycetes; order Hypocreales; family Bionectriaceae; genus Emericellopsis; species Emericellopsis atlantica. Next base: position 259,682 of record NW_025764733.1, on the reverse strand, counting down.
AAGGTAAGGTACAGTCTTTGGAGCCAAGACCCGCAGATCGACTGCCTGACGCGATCCGCCTTACCCGGAGTGTCCCACGTCTTCGACATGTGTCATCTACTACTCCGGACTCCAAGTACCTGGTAGTAATTAAGATAAGAAGGTACCATACTTCATTTGATCAGGACTCCCACGCAATTGTTGAGGACCAGGAATTCATGGCGGAGAATCTCCCCATCACAACTCTCCGTATCTCGCATGGCAGTAGTTCATTATCATTTACAAGTCTAATATAAACCAGCAATGTAGGACTTGCGTATCGCTCATGGCACGCCACCAAGAACTCAAACAGCCGAAACTCCAATCGCTATGTTCCAGCATGTTGTGATGGTAATATCATATCCGTTGACCCCGTCACCCTCTGTTGTTGCGCCTGGCAAAACCTTTGGTCTTTCTCAGACAGCCATCTCGTGACCAGGTCGGAGGCACCACTCCTTCGCCCGTCCCGCGCCCTGCTTCTCGGCCACCGTCTCGATCGTGTTCTTGACTTCAGTTCGCGACGCATTGTCGCGGAACTGATGATAGACAAAATCGATAATGCCAACTTTCGACAGCGCCTTGTTGTCGAGTATGGCCTTCTTCACATCGTTCATAATCTCGGCCTTGACTAGCTTCGCCTGGGGCGGAGGGGGACCAGCCTTAATGGCGGCGAACGCATCGCTATGAGCTGGCGCAGGCGGAGGCGGCATGTGCAATGCCTTAACAGTCAAGTTGACAGGGACTTTAGGCTCTGGCGACCAATAAGTAGCGGTCCACGGATCCAAGCCAACAGTCTCGTCGAGTGATTCTGGGAATGATTAGAACAACCCTTGCCGAAACATACAGGGCAAGTGACTCACCGATCATCATTTGCATTTTATGTTGGTGAATCAGGGGGTCGACAGCTTGGTGGCCCATCCCTTCGAAACAAACTCCCGTACTCTCAGGTTCCATGGTGTTGATGAACAATCGTCGAGCAGGACCAGTGTCTTCGGCATCGTCGAGGAAGCCATCCATGTCGTCTTCATCGTCTAGCTCCTCTTCCTCGTCGTCGCCATCCAGGTCCTCGCCTTCCTCTTCCTGCCACTCAGCCTCGGAGTCGTAGTCGTAGTCTAATGGCAGAAGCTTCCCTGTTGAGCATTTGGCGAGACCCCTCATGTGCTTCTCGCCAAGCACAAACTGCTTAAAAGTGCAAGTACCGTAGTAAGGAGGGCGTACATCCTGCGAGAAGGCGATGACTTTTAATGGCACTTGAGACAGCTTTTGCCGTGCCACTTTCATAGTCTGGTTCTGTCCATCTGGTCCTGCATTCCCTAGGTCTTTGTACATCGCCTCCATAATGTGTCGAACAGGGTGTTGTTGCTTCCCGCGTCGCGTAGGCTTGCCGTAGGACTGGAGCACTTCGGCCGCCCTGAAGGGACGGCCCTCAGGTGAGCGCGTGCCCGAGAGGTACTCATCAAGTATCGACGCCTTTGTCTCCTTTGTCTCATCGTCCATTTGGCAATTTGTAGTCGGCGCCATCGTGACATGAGTTCCAGCGCAATATGGCATGAATAGCTTTCGGTACGGGGCGTCTGAGACGGTCGACGTTGTGCTCGTTGCCGCTTTGTTCGGCGATCCTTGGGTTGGTAGACTGGGGGCCTTCTTCGACGCAACGGAACCACCAAAGAAACTTTTAAGCTTCGGTTGTTTGCGTGCTTCTTTCTCCTTGGCCTCTTCGATTGCTCGCTTTTTATCCTCCTTCTCTTGGGCCTTTTGCGCCTTGATCTTGTCTTTTTGTTCTTTTTCCTCGGCTTTAAGGCGATCTTCCTCTTCCTTCTGCTTCTTCCTTTCCTCAGCCTCCCGTGCCTTCTCCTCCTTCTTCTTCTGTTTCTCGGCGGCCTCTCGATCTCGCTGAGCCTTCTTCTCCGCCGCCTCCTTGTCCCTCGCCTCTCGCTCAGCGGGCGTCAACTTCTTCTTTTGTGCTTTTGCAGTTGGCTTCACACTTTGACTTGAGGTAGCTGCATTGGGTTCCGCTGCTGGTACAGTCGAGCTTTTGCTTGGCGTTTGTGGAGAGTTATGAGTCGTCGCACTATTGCCCTCGGTAAGAGCTGGGGAGTGGGTGGGCGGCGATTGTAGCTGAGTTTGGCCGGCTGAGGCTGTCAGTTGATGATTCGATCGTTCGAAAGGGTGTAGCTCACGACTGAGGCCAAGTTTCGCGTCCCCATGTTGGCGTTTTGGGGGTTGTTCTTCTGACTTGGCATTGTCCGTGAAGTCCTCATGTGATCGTTTTCGGCAAGCCAACTCGGACTCTTGGATATTGGAGGACATTTCTGCCAGCGCTGCCCCCTCTGCCATGCTTTGTGAGGGTGTTGGGAAAGTGCCAACGGCGATATAATCGTCTGTCGCTGAACGATAGCGAGGGTCTTCGTGTGATTAGGTGAATGGAACAACACGATAGAGTGGGCGATGCCAATTGTCGTCGCGCAAACAGAACGTGCCACTAGAATGTGCACAGGAAGCTTTTCTCTTCGCAAGAGGAGTCGTTGAAGTCTAGGCGCCAAAGTCGAGATAGGCCAGCATAGTACGGAGTAGGTGAGAGGGAGGAACTTTAGGCAACTAACGCGACAGAGCCGCGTGACCCTTGGCACCTCCTTCCCCGGACGCGATTTCAGGTCCCTCTTGACGCGTCAAGCCACAGTTGTAATTCCGCCTTTTACCCGGCTCCGACCTCAGCCACACCAAAAAGGACCCTGGCATCAATGATGCCATTTTCCCCATCTCCCCTCCATCGGATTCTTGCAAGGAGTTCGTATCAAGGTGGGACCGACCCTGAGGCAGTGCTCGGTGCCGAGCATTGATCTCTGGTATTTTTTTATTAATTTTTTTGGGTTCCTAGACGTAGCCGCCGGGAAGTTTCGACTACGCGATCCGCGCTTGGGATGTAACGTCGCTCACAGTAGAATTAGTGCGTGCCATCACGAAGAGCAATCGATCATGCTTGGCGATCAATGCGGCCGACGTCACTGTTGGCCACTGGCGGCCAATGGTTCGGATATGTCCTCACACACCCAGCGAATTGTGCTCTGTGTACAATAGTTCCTTGTTCAATTACTGCTCTCGTCGGTTGGTATCATTAAAGTGACGCTCCCTTTGGCTTGCTCCTGCATCCCATGGTGACTCTGGGCGATGCCACGTCAACACATTTGTACGAACCACAACTTCTATAGCGAGGGGATGATTGGGTATCCAGATCCAGGCCCGGAAACATTGGGCTATGTAGAAAATCAAACACAATAGAGGACATAATCATATAGCTCACAACGCCTATATGCCGATAGCGCACGAGACCGGCCCTGCGCCTCCGCTGTGCATTCATTCTCTTAGTCGGGGTTGGCGATGTACAGACGTTGGCTGGTAAGAGTCGCCGTTCGTTCGTCGACACTGCCCCTCCTCTTGAGCTCTTCGGGGTTCTTAACACTCTTCTCACGAGTGAGGGCAGAATGTAGCAATGAGTTACTAGCAAGGCGAGGCGCGTTGCCCAGCTCCGCAACATTGTCGGCCTTCTCTGCCTCAGTCTCCGCGCTGTTTGTGCTCTTGGCTTTAGTGCTGGCATGATCATCAGCACCTCCCGCCTCTCCGTATTGCAGTTGTTGTTGCTGCTGCTGCGAGGGGAGGTCCACAAGACTTCCAGATCGCTCGGGCGTGTCGCCTGGTGTCCAATTTTGACTGTTTCTGCTGTTGATGCTGCCTTGACCACCAGAGGTTCGGTACGCCAGGCCACGGCGGCCACTAGCGTTGCTGCTCCGTCCACTGCTCCCCGTTCTACGATGGTGCAGTTTCGAAGATGCAGGCATCTTGTCGTCGTCACTGCTCTCGCCCTCGACCTCGGTGGCGCTCAATCGCAGGGGCACGCCACCAACACCGACGTGATTCTCACCGGGCGTGAGACTCACGACGGGCTGCTTGCCGTGGTGTCGAATTTTCGCAGCGACCTTGTTGGTTGTGCTGATGCCAGTGTTGCTGCGGCTGCCACTATGGCCGCCTTGGCGACGGCCACCGACAACCTCGAGGTTCGCTCGTTGCTTGGCAGCACGCTGCTGCGCGGCGAGTCGCGGATCCTCGTACTGGGCCCGGTCGCACCAGACCGTGGCCTTTTGTTTTCGGAGAAGAGCAACATAGCTGGAAGCGCTTCCGTTGGTTGTGCCGGCCGAGCGATTCGATTCAGAGCGGCGAAGATCTGAGGCAGAGGACTGGCGGTACGCCGCAGGCGGGGCCATGCTCGAAGTGGTGCTGAAAGTATTTACCGATGGTGTGCGTCTCGAATGTGGAAAGGGATGACCGGGATGTGCCATGTGTTGCTGAGATTGAGGATGTTGCCCTTGGTAGAGGTTCGAGTGCGGTCGTTGGCTGGCGGGGGGGCCATAACTGTCTACGGGTCTGCGCTGCATTGTCGGCTCAAGCATGGTAACGCGTACGACTGGTCGAAGGGGCGTCCGTGCTCGGCACGGGGTCGGGAGCAAGGAGCAAGGCGGGAAGAGGATCTGGTGATCAGACAGGCTCAGCCCGGTGGGTTTGCGGTAGTAAGACACAGGTCGTAGGACAACTTGGTTGGAGGTGATTTGGAGTGCAGGACCTCTTGTAGCACCGTCGAGATGCAGATGGGGAAAGGGCAGTCGATCACAATGCGATTAACCAAGCAACCTCAATGCAGACCACATGAAGCGGATGGTGCCTGGGACGCCTGCGCGGTGCGGTAGGGAAGGGAAGAAACTGAGGGAGGGAGTGGTGGGTAGCGGCATAGATGAGAGAATCTATGCGAGTTGGTGGTGGTGAGAATGGGCTGACGGGACCTGATTGAGGTGCAGGCAGCTCCAGTCGCTCGCTCGCGCCATGTCGCTTCCTCCAGCCGCAGCGAAGACGCGGATTGATTGGTTCCCGACTGGCTGAACAGGAGCTGCCGGGCTTTGGTGCTGTCTTGGCATTTTTCGACGTTTTTCCTCTTTCCAGCCGTTGCACCATCACTACTGGACCATCCTCCCAGGCTCGCCCCCACTCGTCAAGCGCTGGCCAGCGGGCCCTTGGCTGCCTTCAGCTGTGTAGCAGTCAGTCTAGCAGAGGCCTCAGCCGAGGAAGAGCCATTGGGGCTAAGCGAGCGGGACCAATCAGCTGAGCACGTCCGCGCGGGTGTTGATGTAATTCTCCGCTCTATGAGCTCGCAAAAGCACTTGGCCCAAAATCGTCAGTTCATTCTTAGACGTTAACTTGGCTTCTGTCCTTGGCCCTCCACTGCCAATGCTGAGGGCCTGAAATTGTCGCGCCGCGCGCGCATCGTCACCAGAAGGTTCAGCACTACAAGCCGGAGGCAGCTTGAAAGGGGACCAAAGATTGGCGAGGACTCTAATTGTGCAGTCTGTTGTCCGCCACACACGCACTACACCATATGCACGTATGGCCTGTCTTTGGAACATACGTAGTGGGTGAGCAGCCGTCGCGATTGGGTCCCGGTTTGTTTTCCTAGGTGGGTTTGCTTCGTAGGGATGGAGGGAGCTAGCTGATTACTTGAACGCCAAGCGGGAGCAGGACGAGCTACTGGGAAGGAATTGTCTCAAAAGTCCTCGAAAGGCTTGCTGCCGTCCGCTTGTGAAAAGTCCCTTGACTCCAAGGCCAGAACAAGCAAGCTGTCCGTGGTGATGAAGAACTCCGTATAGCTCTAGGATAGGACTAGCATCAGGGATGCGGGGAGAGAGGACGCTTGTTAATCTTGATATCACGGTAGATGCTGCACGCTGCAAGGAGCCCCCAGGAGTGCTTATCGAGGTGACAAAGAGGCAACATACTGCAGCCTCGGGGAACAAAATACCGGCAGTAAGCCTGATACAACAAATGGTGCTTCCGGAACCAGCTCGGTGTGGACGGAACGTGGTGCTCGGCCACCTGCGCTAGCAAACGCTGTGCAGCCGTGCATGTCCTAGATGAAAGGAAACATGGCAATCCCGCGTTCTTTGACCATCAGAATGAGCCGTGGTACATCAGATTGGGCCCGATAGCGCCAATTGGGTTCTGTACTAGTCTCGTTGGTTGGCAGCCTTCTCACGGATACTGTACGTAGGAATGCAACTAAACGCGCGCAGGAAGCGTGGGGCGTAAGGTAGTGTTGGGATTGAGGAAACAAGTATTCTGCGGGATGCGACACTCATTGACTTCGAGATCAAGATTTTCAATTATGCAGCCTTGTGTTAAGCTGTCGTCTTGTCTATCTTTCAGTGGACATAGATGTCAAGCCTCCTGCGCGTCACTTGACCAGGGCGGGCAATACTCGTCTATTACTCGCCCAGCAGACTGACTTCTGCGGAATTGCTAGAACAGAAAAGAACAGCTTCTTGACAAGCTTTGGGACTTCCTGAAGATGTTGAAGGACATGCGATTGTACAACAAACCCCGGGCCCCGGCTGGCCAAGCATATCCACTCTTGTGCATAATGGCACGTACGCAGATATCGCTGATCAGAGGTTCTAGGCCTCAATAGCCTCAACCTGTCCGGTTGACTTGCGCCAGGAACAAGTCTGACAGCTAATGTATGATTAGTATTTTACCATCATACGTAAATGTTTCGAACACAGGATGTTCCAGTGAGGGCTTTTGAACGACCCATTGGTGTTGAGGCTGTTGTCGATCCGAGTCCAGAAGCACTCGATCGCGATCATACAGGGACACTAATCCTGGATGTCCAAAGAGACGGTGCCTTGGCAGGAACTTTGCCTACTAATGATCGCCAACACCACTTACTTTGAAGATACGTCATGGCTGCTGACAGTTTAAGCCTGCTCTTGGGCGTCAGGGACGCGAAACAAAAGCGTCGTGCTCCGACGAAGAAAGGAGGATGAAACGTGTAAATCAAGTATGGAGAGATAATCAAACGATCAATCTCGATCCCCATCAATTGATCTATGCCTCGGTCGGGGCCGGTCGCTGCGTGCGATCAGATTTGATGATTAGTGCCCGAGGATTTGCGCAAAGAAGAAATGAGGATCGGGCTGACGCCATGCGCCTAATCCACAATACCCGGGACCCACGCCGGCTGTCCGGTCTCCAGACCCTCCGTATTACGTAGAATCCTCCAGCATTTCGAAGGGCTAGAACAAGGCCTAGATTCAGCCTCGAACTGCCAGATTCTCCGGCAGATGTACAGAAGTCGGGCCTATCTGATAAGTGTTGTTGAGCCTGATTATAGCTCACGTTCTATGCTCTGTGGGATTTGTGATCATCATAATGACCTCATCACAAACGGTCGCTCTACCCCACAATCATCGGGATTCGTGTAGACAATTCGCCAAGACAAGACACAGCGACAGCCCTGCGCCAACAAAGAAGCTCGCGATTGAAGAGCACTGACTATTTCAGACCCTATTGATACGATTCATGCGCACAAGGCGGAGCTCTGCTTGTCGGGGACTTGTGTACATAGTACTTGTGCAAGCTAACGCTGCCTCAGCTGAGGCTCGGAATTTGCCGGGCCGAATCCCAAAGTCTAAACGGTCAGCTGTTGGTAACGGCTCGCGTGTTGATCGTGAGGGGCCGTGTAAACTTTATGAAATCGCCGTAGTCTGCGGACTGGGTCCTTAGAACCGGCTCTGCTAGAAGAAAAAGAAAGTTTCCCCTGAGGGTTCGCTTCATGGGCCTTCGTTGACGACAATCACACACAAATTGAGTGACTCAGATTGCTGTCGAAGTACGGATACTAGTGCGCAGCAAAAAGTAGTAACTGCCGACGGGACTCGGGCCCTTTAAGACGCCAACCCCGCCGAATGGTGAAATGTCTCGGGCTGCCAAAAGCCGGGCTGGACTGCTTGGGGATTGTTGACACGTATGTTCACCAGACGATTGCAGGGTAGGCTAGTAGCCGAGGCAAGCTGGCACGCGATGTGTCTTGGCTGAGCAGATGACATATTTTTGTGAAATTAGTACGGATAGATGTCACCAAGTGTGATTAACAAAATACGTAGCAACATTATAGGCGGTAGGTGTATGGCAGATCATGTGCCAAACCCATGTGATTGTTAACTGGACTGTCAGGCGACTGATATCCATCCCGGCATCAGCAGCACTACTTAGCGCACCTGGCTCGATGGCATCATCAACCGCAAGCGTAAGAAAGTGATACAAATACAGAAGAAAACGCATAATACGAAAATAGTGAGAGAATGTGTCAAATATGAACTTATACACTGTTAGTAACACCAGTTGTCCCGGGGATTCATTAATTAGGAACAACTACAAGACGCACGTCAAACCCTGGTCACAATGACACCGTGATGGACTCGAGTTTTGGCAATCGCGGGGACGGCAACTGCCAAAAAAATTTACCGCTCCATGTGCCCACGTTCTTCATTTGCGCATCTTTACAGGTCAGTCGCCAACCCCATCCGAGCGCTCCCTCGTTAGATCATCTCAGACAGCACAACCGGCTCCCGCCTTGTCTGAGACTCCAAGTGCCAGTCCGTGGGCGCGCACCGGCGCCGACAGCCCAATCACCGCGCTACCCCGATAGCACGCGCCGACAACGAACGATCGCTAGTTGACGAGAGCTGGTCTCAGTCGCATCGACGCCTCGCAGCTTTTATTGCTTCCGTAGGTTTCAACTTGAGCGTACATCGCAGTGATTTGCGCGCGCATTGGGAACGGCGAGCGTGGGATGCACACTGCGCCTGAGCGTGTGACCCCCAAATCGCCATGAAGTTTGCAAAGGAGCTGGAGCGAGATGCGGTTCCAGGTACGTGACCAACTGGCAGATCGTTGTTTTAGAGGAAGTTGGAGGTTCCTGGGGGTTCCAAAGCGAAGGCCGCAGCCGTGTAGCTCTGCCTGCCGGAAGCCAACCTCTGGGAGATGTGCATTTTGGACCAATACGCTGACTACGGATTCTAGAATGGCGAATAAAGTACCTGAACTACAAAGCCGGAAAGAAATACATCAAGGCTGTCGCAAGGGCCGTGTATCGCGCCAATGGCACTCCTCGAAATACTGGTGGACAGACACCCTCGTTCTACACGGGGCAACAAGTGCGGCAGCGAAGACCGCAAAACGCAGACGACAGCGACGACGAGAGCGATGGCGAACATGATGATTCTTTCTTGGAACGGACGACGTCAACGGGGGCGAGGCAGCAGACGATGCCACCCAAGTCGATCCCGATGCCGCAACCGTCACGGATGGAGGACGAAGCACTGAAAGATGCCAATGATAATTTGCAGTATGGAAGCTTTGTCAAAACGTCCCCGGCCACAAAGGCAGACATGAATGACGATGGGCTTTTTGGACTACCGCCACCGGCCATGCAGGAACCAACATCAGAATCCCGAGAACCCCAGAAGCCCTCGGATACTGCGCGGAAACAAATGGGACGTCTTACGGCGCCTCGCAGCGCATCGGCAGGGTCTGTACTGGCAGCGAAGAGAGCCAGTGATCCGGACGCGCATCTGCTGCCGAAGCGGGCCATGGCTGGGCAGGTCTCCCAGAGTCCTTCACAGCTGAGGCGACTGCTGTCACACGGCCAGGGAATCAACTCGAGGCTCAGCCCGAACAGTAGGAGTGGCGTCAACCTGCAGCCCTTTGATCTTGTCAGGGAGCGGGAAGCCGAGTTTTACCGTTTCATGGACTCGGAGCTCGCCAAGGTCGAGACGTTTTACAAGATGAAGGAAGAGCAGGCCGGAGCACGGCTGATGGTTCTGAGAGAACAGCTTCATGAGATGCGCAACAGGCGGATACACGAGATCGCAAACAATGCGCATCCAGACGACCCGGTCGATGGGGTGCGCAGGGGAAGCGACAATGACCGTTTGATCCAGAACGGGATTTTGCGGCCCATCAAGAGGAAGATGTTCCCGCCAGGACCCAACAGCAAGGCCTTCCAGATCATGCCACGTACCCCGATGGTCGGTAATTCTGCCCCCGGCGACGGGGGTCGCGATTATAGTCGACGACCGCAGGATCACGATGTGTCGTATCGGACGGCGAAGCGCAAGCTCAAGCTCGCTCTGCACGAGTTCTATCGAGGTCTTGAGCTGCTCAAGTCCTATGCGCTGCTCAACCGGACTGCCTTTCGGAAGCTCAACAAGAAGTTTGACAAAGCCGTCAATGCACGACCGCCGTATCGCTACGTGAACGAAAAGGTCAACCAGGCCTGGTTCGTGACCAGTGACGTCCTGGAGGGCCACATTAGGGCCGTGGAAGACCTCTACGCACGTTACTTTGAGCGCGGCAACCACAAGCTAGCGGCAGGCAAGCTTCGAAGCCTGACCAAGAAGCAGCCCGAGCAGTCAGGCTCGGCATTCCAGAGCGGGTTCCTTATCGGCACCGGGCTGGTGTTCGCCGTTCAGGGGACGGTCTACGCCGCACAACTGCTCGAGCATGAAAGTGGTCAGCTGCGGCAAGAGACGAGCTATCTTTTGCAATTGTACGGCGGATACTTTCTCGTGCTGACTCTCTTTGCGCTCTTCTGCCTAGACTGCATGGTCTGGACCAAGAGCAAGATCAACTATCCCTTCATTTTCGAGTTTGACCAGCGACACCACATGGACTGGCAATCGCTGACCGCGTTCCCGAGCTTCTTCCTTTTGCTCTTTGGCATTTTTATTTGGGCGAACTTTAGCAGATACGGCCCGGAATCGCTGTATCTGTACTACCCAGTGATCCTCATCGGACTCACTGTTCTCATCATACTCCTGCCATTTCCCGTCATCGCACACAAGTCGCGCAAATGGCTTGCATATTCTCATGTGAGTCGCTGTCCGGGAGCAATACTTGACGTGAAGACTAACGGCAGCAGTGGCGATTGCTTTTGGCGGGCTTATACCCTGTAGAATTCCGTGACTTTTTCCTGGGCGACATATACTGCTCCCTGACATACGCAACCGCTGTGAGTTCCCAGCCCCTTTATACTTTTCTCATGGCTGACCACGGTTCCAGAATATTGAGCTCTTCTTCTGTCTGTACGCCAACGAATGGGATAATCCTGTCCGCTGCAACTCGAGCCACTCGCGTCTGATGGGCTTCCTCGCTGCCCTACCGCCGATATGGCGATTTCTACAGTGCATCAGGCGTTACAGGGATACAAAGAACATCTTTCCTCACCTCGTCAACTGCGGCAAATACTCCATGACTATCATGGCTGCGGTCACTCTCTCGCTGTACCGGATATATGGCACGCACACCAATCTCGCGCTGTTCATCACCTTTTCGCTGATGAATAGCATCTACTGCTGTAAGTGACCGATGCTGGGCGTCTGAATGATCAATACTAACCTGTAAGCGATCTGGGACCTGTTTATGGATTTCTCCCTGGTCCAGGCAGAATCAAAGCACTGGTGTCTCCGCGACATTCTCGCTTTGAAACGCAAGTGGCCATACTATACAATCATGGTCATTGATCCGATTATCCGTTTTGCCTGGATCTTCTACGCCATCTTCACGTACGACCGACAGCACTCTACTGTTGTCGCCTTCCTGGTGGCCCTGATGGAGGTCCTGCGTCGTGGTGCCTGGGCCCTCTTCCGCGTAGAGAACGAGCATTGTGCCAATGTATCGCAGTATAAGGCCTCTAGGGACGTGCCGCTGCCATACAGGATTGAGCCACTGATGGACCGCGCCTCGACCGATACATCACCAACGATCCCCGCTGGCGAGAGCGAGGCACCAGCCCCGGCACAGCAGGAAGAAGGCGGCATCACTGCCTCGTCCACGGCCGTGGCCAGCACCTTTGGGAGGGGCGGTCTTCGCAGTCGCGCTGAGACGTTGAGCGGCCGTACCTTTAGCAAGCTCATGTCAGAAGCGCACAAGCAAGATTTCGAGAAGAAAAAGCGGACACCACAGGAACAGGAAGAGGCGGAGCATGTGGGTGCAGTGGGTGATGAAGTTGATGACGAGGATGATGACGACGACGACGACGTTGAGGAAGAAGAGACCGATTTCGAAGTGGACATGGCGAACGAGCTGAGGAGACGAGCGGGACGGTAGATACCCATTCGGAGATACTGCATAGATCTATAGATAGCGACAAAGCATGCGTAATTTGAAAACCCGCCAGATAGATTGCGGCGGAGGCGTTATAATATTTCCATCGTTTCTACTCGTTTACATATATGATCTACTCTATGCCCATTCGCCATCAATCTGCTCCCAGTGATCCAGGAAACTCTTGAAGAACAGGGCACCCAGACCGGGGTCGAGCGCACCTGTCGTGGCCCTTATCGAGTGCATGCTCAGCTGCGGCGAGCCGACGTCGGCCGACCGCACGCCCATGGCACTCGACAGCATGGGACCCACGGTACCGCCGCTCCTCGAGTCGTTCCTGATCTGGAAGGCCTGCGTCCTGAGCCCCTCGAGCTCGGCCACGCGCCGCATAATGGCGGTCGAGACGGCGTCGGTGGTCATGTGGCCGTTGGAATCGGCCGAGATGACCATGCCCACGTTGAGCTGGGGGATGTGGTCGTCGAGGTAGTTGCCCAGGAAGTTGGGGTTGCCGGCGTGGGAGACGTCGGAGGAGCAAAGGAACGAGCGGGCGTACGTCTGGCCGAGCAGGCTGGGTCCGTAGGCGCAGGAGCTGAGCGCCTCGACGATGCGCTCAATGGTGGAGGGGAGGAAGTTGCCCTTGGCGCCCTGGCGCAGGAGCGAGCCAATCTCCTCGTCGTCAAAGAGGGCGACGAGCTTGATGTAGCTGTCGTCCTCCTTCTCCTCGGCGTGGAGGAGGGCGGTGAGGGCCGACCAGGAGCAGAGCTTGTCGTCGATGCGGCCGGCGGTGATGAACTCCTTCTCCAGGCCGAGGGTCTGGGCGGGCTGCGAGTCGAAGAGCTCGAGCTCCCAGTTGAGGATGGAGTCGTAGTCCTTGACGCCGAGCTCCTTGGCGATGAGCTTGACGAGGCGCGGCGGCTGCGAGCGCACAAAGGACTCGTCGCCGCCGAGGGCCTCGACGGCGTCGTTGGGGCCCTCGAGGCCGATGATGGGCACGGCCTGGGTCTCGGCGTTGTTGGTGCCCATCATGCCGACGCCAAAGTGAGGCGCCAGCGTGGGGATCTTGGCAATCGGCCAGCCGAGCTTGACGAGCTTGGTGCTCGTCTTGCCCGTCTCGACGTCGCGCACGACCACACGCCCACCGATGGCGAGGTCACGATCCCACCAGGTGGCGTTGAGGCCACCGGCGTAGGGCGCGACGCCGAGCTGCAGGTAGCCCGCCTTGTTGGGCTTCTTGCTGACGGGCTTGAGCTTGGCGGTGAGGGCGTCAATGTGGCCGGCGATCATGGCGACGCCATTGCCCGGCTTGTACGCCTTGCCGACGGCAAAGGCGATGACGGCGCTGCCGTTGCGGGTGGTGTAGTACTTGCCCCCGGCCTCGAGCTTCCACGCCTCGCGCGAGGGCAGCTCCTTGTACCCCTTGGCCTCGAGCTTGCGCTTGCTGTACTCGACGACGTGGAAGATGGTCGGGTTCTCCTCGAGGAAGTCGGTAAAGGGCTTGGTAAACGCCTCGGGCTTGGAGGACTCGACGACCTCGCGGCGGCTGGTGGGCATGGCTGGGGTGGGCTCGTGTAGGCGGTGGGCGAGCATGGCGCTGTGGAGGTTAGCGTGCGACGAGTGCGCGCTGGGTGTACGGCGGGTCATGGCGAGGATTCTGGAGGATACAATGAGAGGGAAGAAGGGGGAATGGGATCGGATTGGGGTTACAGAGGGATGGAGGGAAGCTCCCCGTGGGCAAGGTACTTTTGGTCAGCCGCGTTATCGGAAGTCCGTCCGTCTGTCTCGCTCGTGACACGGCGCCCGCATGACGACGATCGATGCGCCCCACATTTCCAGGCACCATGACAACGTCTATTTGCATTGCAGCGGTTTTGGCTACCCTACTGGTTTCAAGCCTACCTTATGCCGCTTCATCCTCGCCCTCGCCTGCCCTCCTCCTATCAGCGTCGTGCCGCTCGTGGTTCTTGAACAGGGCGAGCAGTCCCAAGTCGTAAATGACCTTCAGACTACCTGCCGCCAAAAACGAGATCCAGAACATGCCCTTGCCTGCTAGCACGCCCGTGATGGACGGTCCAACACTCGTTGCTGTGGTCTTGACGACATTGATGAGGCCCATACTCATCGTCCTCTCCTCGGGGCGTAGAATGGCTGCCAGGAATGCGGAGCGAGGCGCAACATCCATGGACTGGATGCAGGACCTCAGGATGAGGAAGGTGAGAGACCCCTGCAGCGAGCTCGGAATGGGGATCAGAGCGAGGAAGATGGCAGAAGGGATGTGCGTGAAGACCATGGTCGGCACGTTGCCCAGACGTTTGGCGAGTGACGCGGCAACGAGGGTTGAGCCTGCGGCAATAATGGCGGTCGTGAAGAAAACAGAACCCAGCCGTCCCTCCTGCAGTCCGAAACGCGACTTGAAGTAGTACATGATCCATGAGCTGCGGCAGTTAGCATGAAAGAGATAATTGACAGAAGATTCGACTTACAGTGGCACTAGCCCGGACGCAAACGAGTCCAACGCAAACAAGAAGCAAAGAGTGATGACGGTGCGCATACCCCGACCACTCAGATTCGGGAGCAGGGACTTCTTAGCAGGTGCCTGCGGAGCAGCGCTGTCTCGCAACAAGGGGGCTTGCTCTTGGTCGCTGGTCGAAGGCTTGCTGGGCTCCAACTCCACGGCTGGGCTCAGCATCAAGGCAAGCGCAGCCTTGATGAGGCCAAGACAGCCGTAGGCACAGAACGCGAGGCGATACACGTCGACCCTCTCCCAGTCAAGTTTGGCAAAAGCAACCTCCAGCAGCCAGCCGCACGTCATGGTCCCAAACGCCGAGCCTGCGCTGCCCGTCAGGCTGTACCAGGCGTAGATATCACCCCTCTGCTCGGGCGTGACAATGTGCGCAATCGTGCTCTCCTCGACCGCGCGGAACGGCCCAATCTCATTGCCACTGGTTTTGTCGTTAGTCAAGCTAGGCAGTCTTCTGGGCGTCAGCTTTTCCTACCTGGGACTGATGACACCAAAGACAGCCGCGCACAGAAGAATCCAGAATGAGCTCGAGAGAGCAAAGACGACGCCACTTGCTACCATGAGCACGGCGCCTAGCGTCAGAATCCACTTGCGCCCGATACCGTCCGCGAAGCAGGCGAGCACAAAGCTGATACCGACATCGCCAAAGAGAGTCAAGGTCATGAACAGGCCGATATGGGTCTGCGAAATGTCCAGCTCCCGGAGGAAAGACACTAGGACCAGCGTGGATGCGCCATAGGCAAAGAGACGCACAAAACGCTGGATGCAGAGGAGTTTGACGTCGATGGATGAGTGATACAGGGTTCGTAGGCCGGTGTGTTCAAGGACGCGCGCGAATATTGGGCTGCGGCCCGTTTTGGGCTGCTCAGTTGACGACATGTTGAGCGATTGATGGTTCTGGTTACAGAAGCGACATCTAAAAGATCCTAGAAAAGGAGTCTGGGGTTGCTATATGGGACTGGAGGTACATTACGCGTCAAGTTTTGACGCATCTCGGATTTCCGAGGGTTTAACAGACTAGACGTGAATACGCGTACAGAGACCGGATCGCTCGAAGGGGACCCACTTGGTTCACGTCACGGTGGTGGAAGACATATATCTTTTCTGGGTATTGTAATCCTGCTAAAAGATGTATATAAATTAGTGGACATGGAGAGGGCCGTGAAAGTCGAATGAGTAGATGGATATAATCTGGGAGCCATATTCAAGGGGAGGTCTGGTATCACCGCCAACATTGGAATAGTCATGGACCATCCATCTGTGATCAGCCCTCATCAAAGATAACATGCGAAAATGTGAGAAAACTAATTTTGTAGAAACAATACCCCCAGACTTTGGATACTCGAGCTGACACACCTGGTAATTTCTGCTGATCAGGGCTCAGCGTCCTTGGTCGTATCTAAGTTGGGATCAAAGCACTCTGGTCCCTGGGAATCTTGAACACTGAAGATAGTTCATGGAAAAGACACTGCCCAGGACAAAAGGTGGCTTCCTGCCCGGCCCAACCGGGCCAGAGAAGGAGCATCGCTGAGGCATTATTATTGTATTTAGCTTACTTAGCTGAGAGGGGGGCAACTCTCCTCTTGGATTCATTACACACACCTCTTCAATTGACACCTATTGGGACCCAAAGCTTTCTTCAGGACATCCTGATAGTCAGGCTAGCATCAGGTAACAATAATCTGGTCCCAATGAGGAAAACTGTGGTATCTAATGGACACGAAGGTGTGGTCCGATCTGGACCCCTGACGCGACTCCTCCCGCTAAAAATGCTTGAAAGTCTCTATTTAATTCTAAGGTTCTTTTAGTCCATGTTTGCAAAGCTTATGTCCCTGAACTAAACCTTGCCAAAAAAAAAAAAGTTAAACCAAGCTTCTGGAAAGATATAAAAACGGGACTGCTGCTTCAGGATGAGATCCATCCCTTCTTACTTCTCCAATACCCTGACTACGGATACCGATCAAGATATCATCATCAAGATTCTCTCCTATCACTTCTTCTACTTCATTCCTTGTCAACCTCTCTTACAATGGAGTATACCAAGCACGACCAACAGCGCCAGTCGCCCCTCTTCGCCCTGCCAGCGGAGATCCTCAACCAGATCGTCTACAGCATCCTGGATCCCGCAGATCAGCTCAGGTTCGACAGTGCCGGTAAAGTTCACTCCAAGTCCCGGCACCACGTCTACCCCTACTGCCGGGAGAGGGGGCCCGTCGACTGGACCAAGCCCCCGTGCCACCTGACCTACATGGAGAAGCCAGATCTCTATAGGGTCCAAGCCATGGGAACGCGTGACATCTGTCACGTCCTTCCAGGGCAGTTTGGCGACTACCGTGGCGACTTTGGCGCCTTTGCTGCGTTTCTCAGGACGTGTACCAAAGCGTAAGTCTGCCTCCTTCAAACTCAAAATTTCCCGTCCGCGCACAAAGGCAAAAATACTAATTAAGTTTCAGGTACCGTCTCTACTGGCAAATGCTGTGGGAGATTCCCACATTTGAATTTCTAAACTCGGGAGCCCTGAACGCGTTTCTGGACAAGGCCCCCTCTCATTGTCGCGGTCTCATCACGGACGTCCGGGTGACCTACGCCAACGAGTACTTCTCGGCCTCTACGATGGACGACTCGGAGAAGTTTTGGTATAAGTTGGGCTGGGATCAGTTTGAAAATCACATGGTCTTGGATTGCTTCGGTCTGCTGCCCAACCTGCAGACCTTTACCTTTGACACCAGCATCTGGCCGCGTCTGCGGGGCGGACCGATGCTGATGGCGGCCCAGTTGCGGAACGAGAGCCGACTCTATCGTCGAATGTGCGATACATACGACGCACTGAGAGCCGAAGCACCTGCTGGCGTCCAGATCATGGCGTACCAGAGTGGGGAGAAGCACATCCACTCCTACAGTGTCGACGCGGACAGCGCTGCCGTCGTGGAACTCGGCCATGACGGTGAGGATGGTCAGGACAAGTCCGACCACGAGGGTCCTAATGATGAAGATGAGGTTCCCGAGTGGTTGGATTATGAGTTTGACCAGGCGGACACCACGTTCATGGGGGAAGCTCTCTGGTAGTGGATGGGCCAGCGCCGGGTGCCAAGACGGCTCATCGGCCCCACCCGGACTCGGAGGTCCGGGGACTGTGAATGGAGGAAAGCATCGACATGGAAAGCGTTCAATTATGATACCACAAGCGACTTGCTATATTGACACTTCTATTTATTGACTCTTTTCTCCACTCGTGATCGTCTTGTTATTCTGTGAAATCTGCCGCTCTCGAATCGGACTTTCGGCGAGGACTCGGAGTGAGAGACACTGGCACTGACTGGAGCGGGGCAGCCCAAAGTAGCAGGACTTGGACATGGCGAGTTTCGTCGATGTCGACTGTGGTAAAGCATAACCAGGGGACATCGCCAATATTTGATACTGCTTTGAGTCATTACTTGCTGGCTGCGTTGTATTTCTAGTCAATGTTGCCGATATGTACAAGAAGTGGTGACCAGGAGCTTTGATCGAATCTTAGGCCTTGCCACTGTTGCAACTTCTCCACGGTCGAGGAGATGAGACGTAATACAATGCTTGTGTCATAATGTGTTCAGTATGGAGATCTGGAACTGGGTCAGCGTAACGGCGGGTACTGATGATGCGTCTGCCAAAAATGTGTTGGCTGCAGGAGTCGCCTCCCAGAGCCGAAAATGAAGATATCATCAAGAGGCTGGTGAAATAGATTCAGAGTAGCACAGATCCTATGTACAGCGTAGATCATGAAACGTGAGGGGAAATATGGATGGTTCAACAGCTTACTTGTATAATCAATGGTGCCCCAGCCGCAGTAGGCGCCGGCATCGTACCACACCATCTCGAGCATCTGCAAAGATCGGGGTATTCCCGTCTCTGCCCGCCTCGCACTGTCATACTTTAGACCAGAATAGACTAGACTAGAACCCCGAATAACTGCCTCTTCCGAAAACATACCGAGCTCTAGAAGGGGCATTTGTTCCATCACTGCATCCGTTTGATTTGTTCCGTCCGTGTGGAGGAGACACAATGCCCCACCCGACATGGCGACTCCGAACACCGAGAAATGTCCTGCATGACCCGGCACATCGACCACGCGCTTCTGTTCGTCGCCAACACTGTGCAACGCGGAGCAAGTGGTACGAGGGTATTGAAATCGTGCACCGGATGAGGGGAAGGCGGTTACTAGTCTAGCAGCGAGCAAGTTGACTCTCCGAAAGTGTCCCGTTGCGACGCACACGCAACGCTTAGATGCACGGTACGAACGGCTCGTTACGTACGTATTGAAGAGGGGAAGTTCCAGAGCCATTGGAGGGTATATAAGGATTGCATTCGCTTCACGGCTGGCATTCTTTGATCCTGCTACGATATTCATTCATCACCCAAACCTTATCTCGCTCTCAGTCATATATACACAACCGCAATCATGGTGAGCTGCACTTACAACACGGGGCAGTACAGTACCGGCAAGCTAACCAGTCCCAGGTCAAGGTTCTTCTCGTTCTCTACGACGGCGGCCAGCACGCCAAGGACGTACGTGTGCCTTTCTCTCCTTCCTGACTCTGAGCCCTCCACCCATCCGACCAAGACAAGACAATGTGACGATGCCCAAATCCGAAGCGACCCAGAACATCACGATGAGCTCTCTGCGCCATTGCCTTTTTGGGACGCGTCACGCACCTTCCCTGTCGCTGCAGCCCGAGAAGTGGGATTATGCGGGGAAGGAGCGGGGCAGTCGATCGGACATGACCTCACCTGCCTCACCCCCTTATCACCACATACACAATTCAGCTTCACGAGAAACTCTACGAGGAACTTTTACGAGAACCTCCATTCTGGCCCGAATACAGACCCGAATACAAGCTAACAATGACAAGGTCCCCGGTCTCCTCGGTACCACCGAGAATGAGCTCGGCATCCGCAAGTGGCTCGAGGACCAAGGCCACACGCTCGTCACCACCTCGGACAAGGAGGGCGAGAACAGCACGTTCGACAAGGAGCTCGTCGACGCAGAGGTCATCATCACCACCCCCTTTCACCCGGGCTACCTGACCGCCGAGCGCCTCGCCAAGGCCAAGAAGCTCAAGATCGCCGTCACGGCCGGCATCGGCTCCGACCACGTCGACCTCAACGCCGCCAACACCACCAACGGCGGCATCACCGTCGCCGAGGTCACCGGCTCCAACGTCGTCTCCGTCGCCGAGCACGTCGTCATGACCATTCTTGTCCTCATCCGCAACTTTGTCCCCGCCCACGAGCAGATTGAGCGCGGCGAGTGGGACGTGGCCGCCTCCGCCAAGCAGGAGTACGACCTCGAGGGCAAGGTCGTCGGCACCGTCGCCGTCGGCCGCATCGGCGAGCGCGTCCTCCGCCGCCTCAAGGCCTTTGACTGCAAGGAGCTCCTCTACTTTGACTACCAGCCCCTCAAGCCCGAGGTCGAGAAGGAGATTGGCGCCCGCCGCGTCGACACCCTCGAGGACCTCCTCGCCCAGTGCGACGTTGTCACCATCAACTGCCCCCTCCACGAGAAGACAAAGGGTCTCTTCAACAAGGATCTCATCGCCAAGATGAAGAAGGGCTCCTACCTCATCAACACCGCCCGCGGCGCCATCGTCGTCAAGGAGGACGTTGCCGAGGCCCTCAAGAGCGGCCACCTCGCCGGCTACGGTGGCGACGTCTGGTTCCCCCAGCCCGCGCCCCAGGACCACCCTCTGCGCTACGCCAAGAATCCCTTTGGCGGCGGCAACGCCATGGTGCCGCACATGTCCGGCACGTCGCTCGATGCCCAGAAGAGGTACGCCGACGGCACAAAGGCCATCCTCCAGAGCTACTTCAGCGGCAAGCACGACTACAGGCCTGAGGACCTGATTGTGCACAACGGCGACTATGCCACCAAGGCGTACGGTCAGCGTGAGAAGAAATAAGGGGTTAGGGGAGAGTCAGCAGAGTGAAGGTACATTGTACATTTAGCATGTTAGCCATCGTCATGAATCATGAGCTCATTTGTCGTTACTTGACATCTATTCCCTCCGGGACAATGCACGCTGCTTGTTCACTCAACGCTTGAATTGTACAGCTTGTTCTGCCTGCTCATTTCCAGAACTTCCACCAGGGCTGGCCGTCGCCGGCATCCTCCCTCTTGAGCGGGCGATCCCGTCCCTTCACCCGCCAGTAGTACACAGGGATGCCCACAACGATAAACGCCAGCACGATGAGCGTCTGTATGGGTTCCGCAAACACAGCCTTGCTCAGCAGAAACAGGCTGACGCAGCAGAAGATGATTGGTGTCGTGATCCATGTCTTGTACGGCCTCTCGAGGTTTGGCTCCTTATAGCGCAGCACAATGACGCCCAGAACGGTCAAGAAGTAAAAGATGTAGCCGGCCACACCGTAAAAGGTGACGAGGGTGCTGAACTCGCCCACAATGCAGTAGAGCGCGGTCAGGACGCCGTTCAGGAGCAGCGCGTAGATGGGCGTGTAGAACAACCCCGCGTCTCCGTCGCCCACCAGCGCACTCAGCTTCTTGGTGGCCCAGCTTCGAGTGTGTTGCGTGTTGAGGCTCTGCCGGTCGGCATTCCCGACACCCAGCGTGCCGAAAATCTCGGGAAAGTAACTCTCCTTGCCGGCTACGTAGATGAGGCGGCTCGACGTGAACGTCGACGAGTTGAGGGCGCCAAAGCAACTCGCGCTCACAATGAGCGCGAAGATGAGCGCGCCAACGGGCCCAAACACCTGCGAGCCAAAGGCCACCGCTACGGTGTTGGAACTGTTGACTTTGTCGAGCGGCAACACCAGAAAGTACGCCACGTTTGCCAACACGTAGAAAATGATGACCAGCGGCATGGCCGTGTTGATCACCCGGGGCAGGTCGCGTTGCGGGTTGCGAAACTCGCCCACCACATAATTCGTCTGCAAGCATTAGCACATCTCGCAGCCGGCTCGCCAAAGAAACATACATTGTCCCAGCCATCGTAGGCCCACAGACCACCGTACAGCGCCACAGCCCAGTGAGACAGGTCCGAGCTCGTGTTGTCGAACCACCCCGTCTTCTTCCAGTCGTCGTGCGCGTCGCCCTTGTACGAGATGCCGGTGGCCGCCACGATGATACCAATCACCGCAACACCCAGCAGGGCGAAGAATTTGAGGAACATGAGCATGTCATTCGCTCGCGTGCCCATCTTGGTCGACACACAGTTGAGGGACGTGACAAGGACCAGTCCCACCAAAGCCACCCCCTTGCTCACCCACGGATTCATGGTTTCCGCATCCGCGCCGATGAACGCCCTCGCAAAGTACTCTCCCATGATGATCGCAATGATCGCCGCGCTGCCCGGCTTCAGCACCAGGACAGCCACCCACGTGAACAGGAACCCCGTCAGCTCCCCAAATGTCTTGGCCAGATACACCTGCGAGCCCCCGTTAAGGGGTATCGCACCGCCGAGCTCGGCGTACGAGGACGCGCCCGTCCAGACCAGGATGCCGGCGAAAACCCAGACGACCAGCGCGGCACCAGGGGACCCGACCTGGCTTCCCACCTGACTAGGACTCGAGAAGATGCCGGACCCAATGACAAGACCAATGATGAGACTCAGCCCATTGAGGTATGTCAGCGTCTTGTGTTTTTCCAAACTCTCCACGCCGCCATTCGCCGTCGGCGCTCCCAGAGGCGCATATCCGCTCCCACCACCAGCAGCCGTTGAGCTCAAAGGGAACATGTTGGCCGCAAAGTCAAAGGCTGACGACACGCTGTACGATCGGTTCATGCGCCCTCGACCGGACTCGTAGTCGGAGGGATGTAAGGGATCCTCTTCTATGAGGGACAGACGACGCGAGGAGCCGATGCTTGGGCGCGAGGAAACGTCGTCGGCGGTCTGGTCGTTGAGCTGGCTCGAGGAGGCCAGCGAGGCCAGCTCCAGCGAATCGCGCGCCATGGCTCTCCTTATGACCTCCTGCTGCGCACAGGCGGGAGAAAAAGGGGGGGGAATTTGTTATTGACGGGTCGTTATTGAGCTTGGACGCCCATGGCGGTACGGGTCGAGGCTCGGGCGTGTGACGTCAACGCTTGTGGTTCGATCAGGAGGTTGTCGTGAGCAGATGAAATGATTTGGGGTGGAAGCGTGTATGTCGATATAGTGCCTTTACACACACTGATTGTTGACAATCCAAAGACCGTGGGAAAAAAAGGGGATGCTCAGAAAATTACCGGAATGCAAACGCAGAGCAACCTAACACTGGGGGTTCAATGCAGGACTGAACCCCTTGCTCTTCGGCTGGCACCGCCTGTTCAGGTCAGGGATAAGATGCCTACCCTAGACAGATTACATAATCAGATTGACTGCCGCCGCAAGCCGATCCTCTGCCAGCAATTCAATCTCGAGACTCATCCGCTTCTCTTCCACACACATCATGCCTGCAGACGACTACGTGCCTGTCGGCGGCGGCGCATTGAAACTGAAAGGCGCCAAGGTCGAGAAGAAGAAAAAGAAGAAGAGCAAGAAGCCCGATCTCGAGAAGAACCTCACGGCACCGTCCGAAGAGAGCGATGCGAAATCGATAGCGAGGCAGGACCAGTCGCCCACCGCGGAAGACGATCGCACAACCAAAGAAGAAGACAGCACGCCAGAGTCGCGGAAGACAGCAGCTGAGCTTCGGTACGAGGAGTTCAAAAGGAAAAGGGTACGTTTTCTCTGGCCCCCGGCGGCGCAGGCGAATGCTGACAAGACGTTGCAGTTGCTCAAGATGGCGGAACAAGAGGGCTCGCGACCGGAGCTCATGAAAACACACAAGGAGCGCGTGGAGGAGCTGAACACGTACTTGTCCAAGCTCAGCGAGCATCACGACATGCCCAAGATTGGACCTGGCTAGGTGGCTCGTGCGGTGCAAGGCGTTGCGGCGAAGTTTATACCCAGGATACATACATGCTTTATGAGAATTTTTGCAATTCATGGACCATTGATCAGGCTAAAGTCACATCGGTTTACTACTCCCCTTCAGATTCTGTCGCCGATCCTCACAGGCGACTTGAGCTGGGAGTGGCCGTACAACGGATTCCAAACAGAGGCGCAGCCTTCTACTACCTGCTGAGCGCGGCAGATGCTCGATGAGGATATGGCTACGCCCACATGACCACGTGAAGAACCGTTGCGAGCTCAGTATGCAAATCCATGTCCATGTAAATTCATTGCAAAATGAGGCTAGTCCCCCAGAACGCCGTGTAATGCTATATCCCATATGTGTCTCCTTTCCCGAATGGACCGTATACTGTGGCCCGTCTATTATTCTTTTGACCCATAGACACTAGGAGAGGCATAATTCATATCCTGAGAGTGGGCTCCCGCGCATCATGAAAGGAGGAAAGCTGCCGCAGCGAGGCCAACGACCATGGCCAGCGCCGGGTTCTTGGCCACGCCGGCATTCTGCAGGTCGGGATCGGACTCGTCGTCGCTGTTATCAGGCGCCGAGGTGGGGTCCACCTCCACCCAAGAAGTCGATGTGATGGTAGTGACGCTGCCACCTTCCTTGGTCGATGTGATCGTCGTCTTCACGGGACTCGACGTTGGCTCATCCTTGCCATCATCGGTGGTTGTGCTCGACTCCGCCTCTGTGGTGGTGGTCGAGGCCTTCTCTTTTGTGGTGGTGGTAGTAGTCGTCGTCGTGTCCTCTGCTTTTTGACTGTCAGCACGGGTTCTTGCAGTTTGTGAGTTGCATATCAAGTCAAGGCGTGGGAATGAATAGGTCGTTCCTGGCGAAGGGAAAAAGCAGAGCAATGGCAAACACAAAAAAGGAGCGCAGAAGCAGCTGAAACCATGGCGAGGTCGCGGTCGAACATACCGAGAGTTCTCGATGTGGTCTCAAGCGAGGTCTCAACTGAGGTGTCCGTAGTACGGACTTGGGAAGTGGAGAGAGAAACAATGACAGAGTCGATCACGGTGGGCAGTTCAGAGCTAGGTGACGCGGACGGAACATGGGACTGTCCCGACGGAGACCTACTTGGAGCAGTGGACGTGGCGTCCTGGGATGTAGATGGCGTATCCGTGCTGGGCGCAGAGGAAGGCGCAGTGGAAGGGGCAGAGGGAGATTCCGGCGGAGACCTACTGGGGGTAGACGTGGACTCTGGCGCAGTGGATGTGGGAGGAATAGGAGAGGTCGAGGAGGGGACGTCCTCGGTGGTGGACATACCAATTGTGGTCGTCGTCGTCTGCTTCGTTGTCGTTTCCTGGGGAGCGTCGCTTGTTTCGGTCGTCGTGGTCTCGGCGTCCGATGTGCTTTCGGGTTGCGTAGTGGTGGTTGTTGTGTCGGGGGGAGGGAGCTCCGTGGTGGACGTGTCTGGCACCACCTCTGAAGTCGTGGGATCAGCTGTAGTCGTCTCGGTGGGAACTTGGACAGTCGTAGTAGTGATTGCTGTGGGCATGTTAGCTCCATCTAACATGGTCCTGTGGGGGGTGAACCCATACCTGTCGTCGTGACTGCAGGAGGCTCAGACCCTTGCGTTGTTGAGGGCAGATCAGCCACCTGGTCCGAGGTAGTAGGCTCCTGGGGTCCAGTGACGTTACCCTCGCTGGCAGATGGGATGGGGGTGCCACCAACCCCGTCGTTCTGGCGCCTGTGAATCCTGATGGGCTCTAGAGCCTCCTCTTCGGTAATCGCAACCAAGACGGTGTCTTTCTGAGGCTCTGCCGCTTGCGTCTCCCGGTTCTCCGCCGCCAATTGCTGCCCGTGCCTCCACAGCTGCTCTTTGTTGGCGCAGCAGTTGGCAACCATCCCCAAGGCGAATAGAACGACCAATCCTACGGTGAGAAGGCGACATCGTTGGCTTTTCTTGTCGTCTCGTTGTCTCGGCGATACAGTGGATGCATCGTTGTGAGGGAGTGGTGCCTTCTCATCGCATGGAAGTAATGACTGAGGTGCCATTGCAACGAGGGACGGGGTGGTTCTGGTGTCTCGGCAGCCTCTAAGGAGACCGACACGGGATAGCAGCCGGCGAGGCTGGCTGCTTGACGGTGAATATGAGTGTAACGTCGATGTTGGTAAGATGAGGTGACCGAGCTTGGTGTTTGCACTGAAGGAAGCTAGAAGGTTGGGTCTGAGGGCTCGTCCAGCAAACAGGTACGATGCTAGACAGGCAAGCAAGAATGTTGGAAACTGGAGATGGAGGACAAGAGTAGAAGGGAAAGAGAAAGGAAAAGGAGAAACAATGGCAGTGCCAAGTCAAGCCATGCAAAGCTGGTAAGTTGAGGTGTGGTGAGGCTGGCGGCGGCGGAGGAGAAAATGCCCAGAAGTGATATCGAAGTCCAGGCCAAGCCCACAAGAGGTGGTGGAGTGGCAACGCACCTTGGACGCCATGAGCGCATCCGGCTGGGCAAATTCGCCGTGTCGCCGTCAGCCAAGAACCGGATTTCGACCTGAACCATCTTGATACGAGGTTTTGGACCGGCTGCGGTGCCGTTGCCGTTTGCATCTACGTAGCTGCTATACGGCGCCCAGAATAGCGACATGATGAAAGCTATTGCCTGGCCCATTCCACGATCGCCTTGGGGATCTGGGAGACTCAAGATGGCTTGTGACCTGAGATTGTTGGAAACAACGTCTCACCTTGGACACAAGCCGCCAATAAATCGAATCGGATTTGACGCTCGAAACCCTGCCAGCGCTCTATCTGCACGTACTGCCTGTAGCCTGTAGGCACTCAGTAGTCAGTATCCGTACCCACGCATCAATCATCATCATCATCGTCACCCAAGGCCAAGGGTCCACTGCTCGGTTCCACGCCGCAGCAGGCTCCGGTCGGGCCAAGGCTGAGCCTCTGTGGCACGAGTGGTTCCAATTGTTCCAATCGTTCCAGCCGTTCAACACCTATCTTGGCGTCTGGAGACAAAGGTATTCCACTCGAGCTATCCGCGCCCTCTGCCACTATTGATTATTACGTACTATTCGTGGTGCCGGAACTTTCTCTTCCACCATGGACGATGACAGTGGACACGAGGCACGCCTCGTCATGGCGAATCTCCAGATACAAACTTTCACGCTATCTGACCACCCAGTATCCCACGCAGCACAAGCGCGCAGCAGCATGCAGTAGCTGTGCGTATCGAAGGCGACACCCACTCGGCGCCTGGTCGACGCAAGGTGAAACGAACCTGAAGGTGGTGTTCTCACGGGTTTGATCCGACACCACCACCTGAGAGTCACGAGAAGTTGTATTGACTTTTACGCGGCGCCGTCGCTGGCGTGGGAACCCCTCGAGGTCGAGAAGCCATTCTCGACAGCTAGTAGCTGAAATGTTCCGCAAAGGCTAATTACCTAGCCAAGCTCCCCCTCACTAGCAGCATTTGATGGTGGCTGGTATCTCGCGGTCCTGAGCTACGGACAGGACCGGCACAAATAGATGGCGGGGCCTCAACAGCTTGAAGCTCCTCAGAACTCACCTCGAGTTTCCAAAGTACTCAGCGTGGCACATGGTCCACATGATCGCAGCTTTCATGTCGCGACCGCAGTGATAATCCTCCATGCAGATGCCCAGTTTTGCGGTCTGCATCGATGTCTGTTGGTGGTGAACTTGGCAGACACGCGTTGTCGCCTTGTTCAGTCGGCGCTGTGAATCTGTGGTACGTACGGATACGGGATCAGCGTTGGGCCCTGCTACAGCCTACAGTCAAGCAAAGTCAGCACAGACAATCCATCGATAGTCTTTTGAATTTTGATATGCAGAAAAAAGGAAAGAAACATTGACATTGTGATGTCTCGTATGTCTGAACACGATTTGCCGATGCTCCAGTGAATAAAGTCGAAAGGTGCTGCGGGAAAGACTGGAAGCTTGCGCCCCAACGACACGGCATGGACCCCAGCGACCAACAAGTGAGCCGCACTTTCATGTGATAATGAAGGTAAGGTAATGAATGTCCCGACGGGACCATGGAATGCATTGACAATTTCTGCAAAGCCTGTTCACTTCCACTTGATTCTCCTAGTCCGACTCAGTATTCACTGGCCATTGATTTCTCCCTCGCCATCCGCCTCTCTCGCCAACGTTCAATCGCTACCTTATCCAGGCCCTCCATCTGGCACCAATCACCACCCCTCCATATCTCACCCGAGAATCCAATCCCCATTAATTAGCCCTGTAACGTCAAACCCCCACAGACGCGTGTCCGAGCCATCCTGCTTCACGGCTCCCATGATTCAGGACAGGTAATACAAGGCCGAGGTCATGCCCGAAAATCTCAGCACCGACTCGCTGAAGCCGCCCGACCCCGATGAGCAGGATAGCCTGCGCGCGCTGAACCGCACACCGCACCCGTACCACCACCAGAGCGAGCACCTCCCCTATGCCGCCGACCGCTTCGACGTGCGCAGTGCGAACGAGTCGCTGCGCCCAAGACCAAACTGTGGAAATGGAACGATCAAGTCGCCCCGGTCGATAGCAGACGCGTACAAGGAGTCCTCCCCCGGGAGCGACAGTGGCACCGAGGCGGACGACGAGCACTTTCTCAAGGGGCTGCCAGCCCCCAAGACCAAACTGCATAAGGGGCTGAGGGGTCAGAATGAGCATTTGTCGGGCACACCGTCGCCCATGCCCTCGCCGACATGGACGGGAAAGGAGGCCAAAGATTACACATCCCAACCCGTCGCGCGGCAGCAGGCACTGGGGAGCCGGATACTGGGGGCGGTCCGGCGCAACAAGAACTTGACGCAGCGCGCCACCGAGGCTGGCATTGTCACTTGCCTGAGCTGGATAGTCATGGCCAATGAGCAGGTTCAGCCGCTGGTCAAGACGTGGAAGCGAGGTGAGCACCCGAGAACGCCTGAACGAACCCTACGTTTTACTGACCATCGAGACTTTGAATTGCTGGGGTTGATTTACACAAGTTTGCTTGCCGTGTACCCCGTGCGCGTTGCCATTTGGGGCTACAGGAAGCGGAACCCGACGAGATCCATTCCTCTACGACTACCTGCGAACTTCGACCCTGCGCCGATTCTCTGGCCGCCAGCCGTCACATTGTGCGTCTCGCTGCTGGTGGCAACCGACAATCCCGCCGTGATCCTCCCCAACATGATCCTCAGCATCTGCACCTGGCCGCAGCAGATTATACCAAAGTTTGAGCTTGAATCGGCCTACGACTCCGTACACTGGGCCCTGACTTGCCTGCCTCTCGTGTGGAGCGCATCCCGTCAGAATGCCGTTCGCGTCGCAGGAACTCATGCTTTTGTCTCCAACGAGGAGATGGTGCTGTTATACCCGCTCCACCAGACGCTCTGCGTCGTCTTGCACCATCTCACCACTACCAGCCTGCTCACCGCAGAGCTGCAGCTATTCTCCGTTGCGCTGATCAACGTCCTGATTCTGGCGTCCTCACCCCAGATCTACGTCCTCAAATCCTTGCTGTGGGTTGGTGGGCTTGGCATGCTCGTGACGTGCAGTGGTGTCATCAGGTCAGGCATCATCCTGGCCAGGGTGCCCAAATGGCGATTTCGCAAGGTGCCTGGACACGGCCATCGGCCTCTGTGGAAGGAACTATCAAAGGTCTTCTCGTGGCGGAGGATCAAGAGCGAGTTCTTTGGTTCCATGAGAGAGGCGCGCATGGACGACGTGGGCACCTCGGACGATGAAGTCGACTACAACCAGTTCAAAGCACCCAAACGAACACAAACTTTGGGTACAGCCCTCAACTCGACATCGAAAGGGTTAGACGGGCGACCGTCAGACAGCCGCGGCTTCCAGCCCAGTGGTCTGGCTCGCAGCCAAACATTATCCTATGCCGATAACTCGCCTCAGATTCACCACTCACACACATCATCCGGCCGCAAGAAGCGTTCGACATCAGTGACGCTACGACCGTTCCTGAAGCTGACTTATACGCAAGCCGTCATTCGAAAGTGGTTGTATGCGCTCCATGTCTATTCCATGCTCGGTGTCGTCATCCTTGGAGGCATCCGCACACACATGCAGCTTGTTGCTTTCAGGGGCAAAGATCCTATAGGCTGGGCCCTTGGCTACTTATTCGGCGACTTGCCCGCCTTCCGCTTCCAGGTCGTGAATGCCAATCTCGAACGCTGGATCTGCCTCCCGGAGCGCACCCAGGACGAGGACAAGTTGTGTCACATGGGCTGGGTGCAACATGTTCGTCACACCGACTTTGGGGAGGCCAACACCCGCCTGCTCCTCGCTGCGTACTGGGCCCTTGTCGTGATAGTCGGACTGGTCGTCGTCTTCCGGCTCCAGAACATCTACGAGGTCGACACGCGGCGCAAGGTGTTTCATTTCATGATGGTGGGCATCTTGCTGCCAGGCACCTTTGTTGACCCGACCTTTGCCGCCCTCGTCCTGGCCATTGTGCTAGCCATCTTTCTCGGCCTCGACTTGTTGCGAGCCAGCCAACTCCCACCTCTATCCAAGCCGATTGCTTCGTTCCTGGCACCGTACGTTGATGGCAGGGACTTTCGCGGCCCGGTGGTGATCTCCCACATCTTTCTGCTGATTGGTTGTGCCATCCCCCTGTGGCTTGCTCTGGCGGCGCTGCCACGCTCAGGGTCGGGCTTCAATGCCGGCTGGGAGGTGCCGACTCGAGAAGTCAGCATGGTGTCGGGCGTGGTCTGTGTTGGGTTGGGCGACGCCGCAGCGTCACTCATTGGCCGTCGCTACGGGCGTCGCAAGTGGATCTGGGGAGGCGGCAAGAGTCTAGAGGGCAGTCTGGCCTTTGCCGTGGCCGTGTTTGTTGGTCTCGCGGCCGCGAGCATCTGGCTTCGCGTCGGGGGCTGGCCCATTGCGGACGAGCGCGCCGGCGTTCTGCAAAGCGCCCGGAACGCGGCGGTGTGCGGCACCATGGCGAGTCTCACGGAGGCGGTCCTCACGGGCGGAAATGACAATGTCATTGTGCCGGTGGTGCTCTGGACTTGCGTGAAGAGCCTCGCGATATAGACGGATGATCAATGTGTAACGACGTAATGCCTGATGAAATCCACAACGCTATGCTTCATGTGCCGGTGACTGCCTATATATGCCTTTTCTATTCATGACATGAGGTCCTCCAAGATGGCCTCAAGCTCCTCTTTTCCAAAGGGGACGCTCAGCAGTTCCGTGCCAATGGCGTCCTTTCGACTCGTGATGATCTGATGATCGTGGAATCTGTACCAGTTAGCTGTGGTGCCACACTTCGAGGGGGGTTAAGGGAGAAACGTACTCTTTCAATAATGTTCGAAAAGCCATTTCCGAGCTGCAGATGAACTCCTCCACGGCCTTGTTGTAGATCATCCTATACTCGACTCCCACATCCTCCCCACCACCAACACCTTCCTCCTCCATCGCGATGAGCACCTCGCCAACGAGCAGCTGGAACAGGTTCCGCGCGTTCTCGGGTAGTGACTTGAGGACAAAGGAGACACCCTCCCGCCCGTTGATGCGGCGCGCCTTGCGGCCGAGGAGCTCGTGCACGTCGTCCACGACATCGAGCTCCACCGTAAAGGGGCGAAAGGTCGTCGCGTCGTGAAAGGCAAAGTTGAACGCCGAGCGCAGCCCAATGTCCCACAGCAGCGAGAAGTCGGGCGTGTCCGCCGAGGCGATGAGGCGGATCTGGGGATGCGATGCGAGTTGCGCCAGCGTTGTCTGGTGCGTAGCCTTGCGTATGGGCGCCCCGTCAATGGAGTTGACGAGAATGGTCAGAATGGTGTCTGGCGCCGAGGCGAGGCTGGCAAGCAAGGCCTGCATCATGTTCGGGGGAGGACCTGCCGGGATGCGCACGTTGAGTGCCAGGCCGAGGGTGGAGAGGATGTCTCTCATCGTGGTCGTCTGTGCGTAGCCGTTGACAATGACGATTCGCTGCGTTTTGCCCGGTGGTGTCTCTGGGTAGAGATGCTTCGCCAATCGCTGCAGAAGTGGCCGCTTGGATCCATACCCATACAGACATATGCTGAAGCCCTGCGAGAGCTCAAACGTCCACTGAGGAAAGCTCTTGGCGTGGAAAGCCTCCAGGTCCTCGATCTGGCTCTGGTGTCGGTCCGTCTGCTCCCGTAGCAAGGTAAAGTATTCATCATGCGTCAAAAGACTCAGTGCTGAGAGGGTATTGTTCGAAGTCTTTGGTTTCCCTGGCTTGTTGTGTAGGAAGTAGAGCTCATGGGACGGTAGATCCCTCGGCGGCGTGGGTGACTTGTTCCGTTTCTTCCTCCCTCTTTTCTTGGGCGTATCTTTCGATGGTGTTGCATCTGTCTTATCCCCGTCTGTTTCCTCTTCCACCGCTTCCTCTTCACTTGAGTCGTAGATTGCTCCCGCTATGCCATCCGGCTCCGCATCAGAATCATCGTTGCCAACGACCGACTCGATCAGGGCGCGTGCCGACTTGCGACGGGCGGATCGATCTGCACCAGCCTGCCTACGAGGTGTGGCATCTTCGTCCTCACCGTCGTTGTTCTTGCGCTTAGAGGGTGTCTTTGGGCCAGCTGTCCTTGGCGTGGGCGTGTCGCCATTCGGCTTGGGTTTTGGCGGCCGCCCTCGCTTCCTGGGTGTCGTCGTCGGTGTCTTTTCCGCAGGCAATGGCTCAGCAAATCCATTGGTCATTGATTCATGCTGGTGACCGTCGATCTCGCCATTTGTGATATCGTCAGTGCCCAGGGCGTCACGTCTTCGTTTCGAGGGCGTCTCGGGTTCGGTTTCGTTGTTGGCATCGGAACGACTGCGCTTTCGGGGCGATTGAGAGTTGACAACAATGGGAGACTGGTTGTGAGCCTTTCTAGGGGGCATTTTGCCTTGATCCCGAGGTCACTCGCTCGAGTTTCGAAGTTGGCGCAAACGACTGTAAGCGGGAAGGGAGGAAGCTGATGCAGGGTAGTTGGAATTCCGTAAAATGTCGAGAACGCGTCCAGAACGCGCCGGCGGAGGGACAGGAGTATCGTGGCGCTAGCTCTGGGTCCAGTCTTGGTGGCTTGAAGCGTGGCGTCAGTCAGACATCCCTGTCAGCTGCCATTTGATGCTCAGAAATCCAGAATCATGAGGTCGGTCATTCTCAATCTCACTTTTCGTCAGAGCACCCCGATGTGATACTGATATTGATCATGATCAACTTCAACGTCTCTGCGTCTTTCAATGTCATAAAGATCTTATTCAAGCCGGGCATCTGTCTCCCGCATCACACTGTGCCGAACTTTGGCGAGTTGCCCATTCCCCTTGATAAGGGGTTTCGGAGCAGCGGGTACAATTCGCAGGTCAAAGCAGTGGTCTTGGACAAGGATGACTGCTTCGCCTATCCAGAGACGAACGAGGTGTACCAGCCGTATCAGGTCGGTCTTGTTCAGCGAACCTGAAGCCCGCATATCCGACTGACTATCCGCGAAGGAACATTTCGAGGCGCTGAGGAGGGCGTATCCTGGGCGCAAACTCCTCATTGTCTCCAACACAGCCGGCGCGAAGAGCTGGGATCGCAGGGGAATTCAGGCTGTCGATGTTGAATCCGCGACGGGCATCACCGTGCTTCGCCATGCCGTGAAGAAGCCTGGGTGCGGCGCAGAGATCATGGACTACTTCAAGCAGCACCCCGAAACGGGCGTGACGCACCCGTCCCAAGTCGCCATCGTAGGTGACCGCCTGACCACCGACATGATGCTCGCCAACATGATGGGTGCATGGGGCGTATGGGTGAAGGATGGAGTAAAGCCGTTGAAGCAGAAGAGCATTGTAAGCTTTGCCAATGACCTGCCCGGCCCACGTCGTCCCAATTTCACCGGCTGACCTCGATTGACTAGTTCTCCCGCCTGGAACATCGTCTCGAAGCCTTCCTACGGGGACGAGGCTACGATGCACACGAACCTGTGAGCCCATTCGAAGGCTAAGAGCGGTGAAAACATTGATTTGTTCTCATTCCATTGTTTGGTCATTGCTGCTGCTGCTGCTGCCTAGGGCCGGTGCATCACGTGGAGAGACTACGATGGCTCATCCAGGGACGTAAAGGTCACGGAATGAGACGACAAGCGGGTTGCCACGTGCCAATGATTCAATGAGCAAATGAACCACCTCAACAGAATGTTTGCTTGGCCATCTGTTCTCTTCTCGAGGCATTATATTGTTACAGAGCCGCCTCACCGACTCCCTTCTTTTGGGTTGAGGGGAATGGCGCCTCTTCCTATCAGGTTGGCTCTTCATTGAATCATGCACAATAGCCCTGTATGTGGTGCAGCACAAGGCCGTGGGTATAAAGCTTCTACTTCATCTTGGCGTTGAACGAACGGTCCTTCTTCAAAGCACATTGAAATACTCTTCATATCCTTTCCTATATCGATACATTGTCCTACATTTCACAACCTTCGACTCTATCCGTGTGAGATATCCCACGGGGTGTTGTCCCAGTCTTCATCATGGGCGGCAAGACATGGCAAGAGGATGAGGAGAGGTACTTCTGGTACCGGCTGATTCCCACGTCACCTGAAGGGCTGGACCCGGCAATTGCAAAGAAGTCGTGGGGAGAATGTGCTGCGCAGATGCAACAAGACCTGGGTCATCGCGGCCATCGCAAGTACGGCAAGCAGATGATATGTACGTTGTGGTCTGACTCAGCCATGAAGCCAAGGACATGACTGACATTGGCAGACGAGCACTTCTACCAGAACTGCGTTACTGGGCGTATGTCCCCTCGCTCGCGCTACTATGTGATCGATTATATGCGAAAGCGAGGTAGGTGACCCTCGCTCAAGAGTGTGCAACAACTCATTAATATGGAAACAGGTGACAGGCCCATCGAGCATGCCCCGAACGCCAAGCGCGCCAAAAAGGAGAAACCTGCCGCAGCTGCTGTTTCCATAGCGAACGACACTGACAAGTCGAACTGCAAGGGAGACGGCACCCGTGCGCTCTTACCCAAGCCGGTACACTTTTCCAGCCCTGATCGTGCAAATGCCCGCGCTGCTGCACGTGTCAAGGTCCCTCGTTGCTCCGCTGACGATGCCGCCGCATCTGGCACGATATCCTCTGCCCGCGTGCCTCTCCCCTTGGCACCCGTTCGGCGGGCAACACCGTATGGAAGGGCAAACACTGTTCGTCTTCCATCCTTCGCTTCCCTCCTCAGGCCTCAAACCCATGCTTGGCAGCCCAATCACAGCATTCGAGGCACATGGTCTGGCTCGAAGGTTCCTTCGACTCGAGTGGCCTCCACCCCGGCATCACCCAGATCCAAGATGGACAGAAACGCTACACGGGAGGTATATCCAAAGCAGCTGTCTGTCTTAGGGTCGAGCCGCAATACCAGTGCTCGCCATTGCCATTCGCAGGAAAAGACAACAGGCACTGGTTCCATGTCTGGATTCGATGCACTTCTGGCGGCTGCTGAATCGGCTTCTGCCCATCTCTCTCGTCAGACCTCGTCTTGCTCTGACGACAGTCATCGGCGGGTGTCCGTGTCCTCCAGGAGCACGGTTGATGCATGCGACAGCAAGACCACCAAGGCCACGCTGGAGGTTGGAGAAGACAACAAGGAGAACCATTTTACTATTGCTCTCTGAAATTTGATTCTAGGCTAGCAAGGCAATGGGTCGCTTACATCTTCACACTGGTCAGGGCATTTAGGAATAGCAAGCTGGAGACAACTGTTGTTGGAGGTTAGTGAACACTTGAGCTCGGGGTTACGAACTCACGGGGTCAAAGACTGTTGGGGTGCTTTGGCAGATGGCGTCTGGGGACATTTTATCACAGGCAAAAAGTAGTGGTTTGCGAATTCAATGAGAGCTTCGATGGCTTCCACGCTACGTAACTTGTGCAGACGTTGTAGATCCGGCGCCTGGACGCCAAGCCGGGCGCCACGCCCGCTAGTGGAGGCGGCGGGGCCGAAGGCGGTCACGTGTGGCAGAAATATATTTCGCCAGTTCTCGGGAATATGAGCTCGACGGCAATTAGCGAACATTTGAACGTATCTTGGGAACCAGGGACCCATCGCGCTTTATCGCAGCAGCATTGCATCGCGCCGAACCACGTTCGCTTCCACCACTTTCGTATCGAGAGTCGACGCCTATCGCAACCGACACGATGAACTTTCCCGGCATGAGCGGTAACACAACCGCTGGCGCAGCGGTGCCAGCGGTCCCTGGCATGGACAACGATCCTGGCGTGAAAGCCGTACGTCTCCCAATAACAACTATCGCAGGAACGCGTCACTGACAAGAGCGCCTACAGATGAAAGCTGCGATGGAGTCATGCGCAGGAAAGACAGTCATGTCCGGCGTAATGGGGTTCGGAATGGGTGGTCTCTTTGGCATGTTCATGGCATCCGTACGTCTCCCCTCCTCAACCCCAAGAAGAGGAGCCTGCTTCTAACACCGAAACCAGATGTCCTACGATACTCCCTACGGCAGCCCCGGCACACCAGGCAACTCGCTCCAAGGCCTACCCCTCCGCCAGCAGCTCAAACTCGGCTTCAAGGACATGGGCACGCGCTCCTATTCCATGGCCCGCAACTTTGGCAAGGTCGGCGCGCTCTTCTCCGGCATCGAGTGCGGTATCGAAGGCCTACGCGCCAAGAACGACCTCGCAAACGGCGTCGCCGCAGGCTGCCTGACGGGCGGAATCCTGGCGAAGAACGCAGGCCCGCAGGCAGCAGCGGGCGGGTGCGTGGCATTTGCGGCATTCAGCGCGGCGATCGATGCGTACATGCGACAGCCGAGCGACGAATAGACGGAGGACGCAGGCACAACTCCCATAGACGGAGGGAGAAGCAACATGATTTTCGGGGCATTGGGCGTTTGGGACATGGGCATATAGAGGGCGTTCAGAAGGCTTCTCTCATCTACCTTGGATTTGGGTACGTCATGTATCGTGCGCTGACAGCGCTTTTGTACAGTTGTGTATTATATACCCACATTGTCGAGCCATGTGTTACACTGGGGGTTTGCAAAGATGTACAGATATGGAAGAGGCCACGTCAAGACTCCAAAATTGCAGGGGGTAGAATAGAGACATCAGAAAGACTTGTTCTTTTCAAAGTTACCCACGCTCCCGCATAGTCTCTAATGGTTCAGTATAAACACAACCGCCCCAAACGCCTTGCCTCAAGAATGCCAGTTCAAGACCGAGGGCCATCATCTACGAAGCTTGGTACACCTCGAATGACCCAAACTCCCAGAACGCATTCTTGAAAGCATCAGGGTTATTGGCAACGTAATCGGTGCAGTTGCTTGGGCCTGATATAAATGTCAGAGGGTGATCATACGTTTGCCCGCGCATATGGACTTACAGTTGGACGATGAGTACGAAGCTTCGGTCAACTGCCCGCAGAGGTTGATGTTGGCCACAATAGACTGGTTGCGGAAGTGGTTCCCAATGTTGCAGTCCGTGCCGGGAAAGTCGGCGTTTGCCGTGCCCCACGTCGACGGGTTGGGCTTCTTGCTCGCAATATCCGAGGGGATCGCACTGCGTGCCCATTGCCAGATGCGAATGCCAGCGTCCCGCCACTCGACTGCCATGACACCGCCCTCGTTCTCGTTGAAGGACTCGCCGTAGCTGTCCTTGTCGTCGGCAACGCCACAGCCGGCGTTGTCATTGGCATCATGATCGCAGTTGGTTTTCTCCGCCTTGCCGGTTTGCTTCCGCTTGACGTTCATTTTGCAACCACTGGTCGTGTGGAGGGTCATCTGATTGCCATCATCGGCTTGGTTCACGGCCTCCATAACGTCAATCTCGCCATCATCGGGCCAGTTGTAAGGGTTGGTCAACCACAGAGCAGGCCAGGTTCCACAGCCAAAGGGGCTGTGTTTGATGTCGAAGATGAAGAGGCCATCATCGTAGGTCTTGCGAGACGTGACGCGGACGGAGAACCGCCCAGTGGAAGCATTGGGTTCGTCGTTGGGTCCGACGGAAGTGTCAACGCGGAGAACAGCCGTCTCTGAAGAGGCGTATGTGAGGTTCTGCAATGGTCAGCACTAACACAATGACTAGACAGTCGTCAAAAGGCGTACCAGTTGCTCAGCCTGCGCGCGAGGAACGTAGTGTACAAAACCAGCCGCTGCTAAGGTTAGCATGAGTCCGTGCCACCAGTGATGGGGTGTTCTCCTTACTTGGATCGTAACCAGTGAAGTAATCAAAGTTATCAAAGAACGACTCGCCCCCATCTACAGACAGATCAGCTTGCATCCGAAAAAGCGAGGGCTCATGCGCTTACAAGTCTCGCTCAAGGCGTATGACAATGCGGAATAATCTGGATACTTGTTCGACTTGGACTGCGTCACGCCAACAGCCACTGCGATAACAATGATGATCAACAAAATGACCGCGATGGCGATCCAAACTCGCTTGCGCCAGTAGCGAGGATTCCACCATGGTTTCGATGTCTGCACTGGCCTCGATCGGTTCTGGATGTTGGTGTCATGAGGCGCGGCCATAGGAACCTCATCGTACGCAGGGGGCATCGCCCCTTGCTTGTAGTGACTGCCATCCATGATGAAAATCGCGATGCGCGAGTGACCTCGTAGGAGTGATCTTTCTCTTTCGGTTGGGGTGAAGGTGAGGATGTCAAGCTAAACGAAACTGATAAGAACGACAAGCCAAAGTGAGCGAGTGGAATGCAGTGCCCAACACCAACGAGTGAGGTCTGAGACAGTGCACAATGCAGCCCTTGCAAATGAGTTCTAGGAGCGGCAAATGTTTGTTCTTTACAAACTGAAGCCCCAGAGCAAAAATATATATCTGAGTTTCTTTGCAACGATCGATTATGGGAATGCTCGGATATTCGGGCGGTCACCTTGCACTAAAAGCCCATGCTGGGTGGCTTCCAAAGTGGACATACGGTAAGGGCAAAGTATTGATAGGCCAACAAGACAGAGATCTGGACTTTGTGGTGTGCACGACGGCCCATTGACAGAGGCGCATGGCCCGGTTGGGGCGGCATTTGTCTCCTCGCTCCACTGCGTCTCAGAGTCGAGGCGTGGAAAATAGCAGCCTTCGGGCAGGGGACGCGTCATGGAGCCACGAAACGACTCGAATCTGATACGAGCCGATGCGCGAAGATCTGAGACCCGAGTTCAGCGTTGCTGCTTTTTTGAGTTTGAAGTGGCACTGCTCAGAACGATATGCCGCCTGTCAGGGCATGCTGCATTCCTAGCACTGCCTCCTGTCCCAAGCGACGCGGATGTGTCCATCTTGCGGGTGAATAAGCATTGAATTTCGATACTATCTTAGCAAGCCGGGTGAAAAATGCCACAAAACAGCCCGACATTTGCAATATCTATCGTGAAGAACTGAAGGGAGGAAGTTGACGTCGCGGGGCTGTGCAGTTGACCAGCCCGTCCGTTGTCTAGGTAGAATCTGCCCGCGAGTAAGGTAGCTGATTACCCTACACAGCTCCAATGGTCTCCCCAGGAGAGAAGTTGAGCCTTGAGCGGTTCCTTGCAAGGAGCACAGAAGAGTCTCAGGGACCGGAGCAAAAGTCCAAGACGAGCTTCTGAAGTCAAGGTTTGTCTCGGGTATGCACTCTAGTGGAGGGCAGTGAGCAGCCTTCAAAGAGCAAGGCTCGGGGCGTTTGTTAGTCCGTAACTCTTACTCACTCGCTATTCATTGAATTTCCTATAACGTATATCGGTCTTTGAACCTACCAAGCTGTCCGGCTTTTCTGTGACTATTATATGTTCAACAAGCGCTCGTGAGTTGTGCTTGTGTTGGACAATCTGGGGTGAGCAGTTCCCACCTGGGCCGTCGCTAACAGGGGCCGCATGCGGGCGCTGTAAGACCAAGCCTGGACTTGCGGAGAGAGCACCGATAAGATAAGATAAGAGCTTCGCATGAGGGGGCCATCAAGGTCATGTGGCGCACCGCTGCCACGTAGCCAATCGGGGAGCCTCGAGCGCTGGGGCCTTCCCCAGCAACCCAGGGACTTATGAGAAGTCATGACGTCTAACTGGGTGGCTGCAGTGTTGCGTGCCTTGCACCGTGCCTGATCCGACCGACCAGTGACCACCGCCGAGCCCCAAAGGAAGCTTTGCGCCTCAGATCCCCATCCTACTTCCCCCATCTCCCCATATCCCGCTTTCTTTCTTCCATCTCCACCATCGCATTTGCTCACCAGAACAACTTCAAAATGCGCATGTCATCTTCCGCCCTCGTAATGGGCGCCGCCAGTACGGCGCTCGCCTTTCAGCAGGACCAAGTCGTCCTCAACGGCCCCTCTGATCAGTCCTTCCTGGACGTTGAGGCTCCCACTCTCGAGTC
The DNA here is from genome assembly GCF_019669845.1 of Emericellopsis atlantica. Taxonomy (NCBI): domain Eukaryota; kingdom Fungi; phylum Ascomycota; class Sordariomycetes; order Hypocreales; family Bionectriaceae; genus Emericellopsis; species Emericellopsis atlantica. The sequence goes on along the minus strand of NW_025764733.1, from coordinate 219,981 downwards.
CTGGGCCAGCTCCCTTGAGGATGTCTTTGGCAAGATGACCAAGGAGGCCAAGGGCGCTTGGGACGAGGTCTCGATGCTCATGCCCGATGCCATCGATTCCATCAAGAAGCAGACCTTTGGCACCACCAAGCCAAAGCCCACCACTCGCCGCTCTGACTCGCACTGGGACCATGTTGTCAAGGGTGCCGACGTCCAGAAGATGGGCGTCAACGGCGTCAAGGGCTCCCAGCGCATGGTTGGCGGCAAGCTTGAGAACTACAACCTCCGGACCAAGAAGGTCGACCCTTCCAAGCTCAAGGTCGACGATGTCAAGCAGTACAGCGGCTACCTCGATGACGAGGAGGAAGACAAGCATCTCTTCTACTGTACGTTGACTGACACTGGATATCCGTGACATTCACTGACTGATGAATAGGGTTCTTCGAGTCCCGCAACGACCCCAAGAACGACCCCGTTGTGCTGTGGCTCAACGGTGGCCCTGGCTGCTCGTCCCTGACTGGTCTCTTCCTTGAGCTCGGCCCTTCGGGCATCACCAAGAAGCTGGAGCTGGAGCACAACCCCGCCTCCTGGAACAACAACGCCTCGGTTATCTTCCTTGACCAGCCCGTCAATGTCGGCTACTCGTACAGCGGCAGCAGCGTGAGCAACACCGTTGCCGCCGGCAAGGATGTCTATGCTCTTCTCACCCTCTTCTTCCACCAGTACCCCGAGTATGCGGAGCAGGACTTCCACATTGCCGGTGAATCGTATGCTGGTCACTACATTCCCGTCTTTACCTCGGAGATCCTTGCGCACAAGGACCGCAACATCAACCTTAAGTCTGTCCTCATCGGTAACGGCCTCAGCGACCCCTACACCCAGTACGCCTACTACCGCCCCATGGCTTGTGGCGAGGGTGGTCAGAAGTCGGTTCTCAGCGAGAGCGAGTGCCAGGGTATGGATGACGCCCTGCCCCGCTGCCAGTCACTGATTGAGCGCTGCTACGACTCGGGCAGTGCCTGGTCATGTGTCCCCGCTACTATCTACTGCAACAATGCCATGATGGGCCCCTACCAGCGCAGTGGCCGCAATGTCTACGATATTCGTGGTCCTTGCGAGGACTCGTCCAACCTCTGCTACCCTGCCATGGGTTGGATCTCCGAGTACCTGAACCAGAAGGATGTTCGTGATGCTGTTGGCGCCGAGGTTGACAGCTACGACAGCTGCAACTTTGATATCAACCGCAACTTCATGTTCGCTGGTGACTGGATGCAGCCCTACCACCAGCTTATCCCCGGCATTCTCGAGCAGCTCCCTGTTCTCATCTATGCTGGTGATGTTGACTTTATCTGCAACTGGCTTGGCAACGAGGCCTGGACCAATAAGCTCGAATGGCCCGGCCACAAGGACTTCGCCAAGGCGGAGCTCAAGGACCTCAACCTTGCTTTTTCCAAGGACAAGATCAGCAAGGATGGTGCTTATGGCAAGGTGAAGACTAGCGGCAACTTGACCTTCATGCGCATCTACGAGGCCGGCCACATGGTTCCCATGGACCAGCCCGACGCTTCCATTGACTTCTTCAACCGCTGGTTGGGTGGTGAGTGGTACTAAGGGAGTCGAATCGCAATTGATAGGACAAAGGGCGCTTCAGATGATGTTTTCGATATAGCGGGAGCAGAACTGTACAGCGTATGCCACTCATGTAATAAGGAGGGTGGTAGTGATTAGCCAATGCACAATGTTTTTATGATCTCTGCGGAAGTCCCTGCGTGATGGAGTCTACAGTGATAACTGTGACAAGTAGTTTACCTAGTCAACGCTCAAGGTCTTGGTGACGGCTACTGCGGCGCAGATCCATGCGGCGGTATCCGTCGTCCATGTCCGCACCAGATTCCAACGCAACCACTCATTCAGCGTTTGGACGTTCGACTTGCTGCCTTCCGGGACAGTGTTGGCCTCGGCATCGGATTTTTCGCACTCGTCATCCACCATCCTCTGAACCTTGGGTGCGACTAGTGGAACGAACGCCAAGTGGCTGACGGCCAAGACTGCCGCCGCGAGGTACCACGCCCGACTCCCCCTGTCCTTGAGAGTGACCCCGTGACAATAGACACAACCGACAGAAGAGCCCACCGTCAGGGCGAGAAATGAGAGGACCTTGGTCAAGCCAGGGACGAAGAATTGTCTCCAGTATGGCGGGATGATTGCATTCGAGTTTGCTGCCCCGACAGTGGGATGGACGAGGTAGGAGAGGAATGAATCTTGGGCGTGGGCGAAGAGGAGGGATGAGGTGGTAGACACGAGAGGCGTGAGGAAGAGCGTCGTCTTGAGGTTGAAGGAAGCCATTTCGTTTGGGTGGCGCAGCCGGTTGGCCAGAAGATGAAGATGAAGATGGATGAGCGAGAAGAGGCCAAGGTGAATGCTACATAGCAAGGAATTAAGTAATGAATTATTGCCTGATGAATTGGCTAAATATTGTCGCGCACTGGTGGGTCACTACATGTTGGCAGATGCTTCTAGGCGAGGAACGAAAAGGAGTCGGATCCTTCGACCCTGCATGAGCTGATCATTGTCAGCTGATGGGCTGGCATAGACAAGTCACAAACATGCACAGTTGAGCAACACGACAATTTTGGCTCCAAATGGCGCGATTTAGCAGTTTCATAATGTCGAGAGCTTGTACCTCCCTCACTACACGATCTCGAATCTAAGAGCATCGTACTGCACATACACCGACTCGGCAAGCTTGGCAGGCTCGTAGTTGGTGGCATTGTACGGCAGACTGAGCACCAGCTCGTTCTCGCCCTCCTTCAGCAGCTTGGGGTGGAACTCGAACTTGTGGCCGACGTTGTAGCAGATCGCGCCAGATCGCACGCCGCAGGAGCTGCTCTGGTTCCAGCTGTGGCGCAGGTCAGTATGTAATAAATCTGGATGAAGAGAGTGGCCACTTACGGGATGATCCATGGCTCGAGATCCTGACCGTTGACATTGACGGTGTAGTGCAGGTTAGCTTGCGGCTCCGAGGCATTGAAGATATCCGTGTTGCCCGCTGCCGTCTTGGCGCCGGCCAGCTGCACCGTAAAGGTAGCTTGGCGCTTGCGGTGAATCTGCTCCTGCTCCAGATCGAACGAGATGGTCCAGTTGTTCACATCTCCCGTGCCGACGTAGGTCTCGGGGCGCTTGTAGTTGGCCTTGCCGCCAAAGACACTCCAGTGGATGTAGTTCCAGTCCTTGGCCTCGTCCGACTCGCCGACCTTGAAGTGCACGCCGTCCGGGAAGTCTGTGGGGTAATCCCAGTTGGCCCAGTAGATGCGGTACTGCTCTGGCTCGAGGGGGTGCTCCTTGTCAGGGGCGTTTCCGTGGAGGTACTCGCCGCACGAGCGGTCGGGTGTGCCGATGCGCCAGATCTCCTTGCCTTCCGTCTCTTCGCGCCAGCGGGCGTGGGTCATGTGCCGCTTGTCGTGCTTGTTCTTGCCTGATGGCTCGACCACGACATTGTCCTTGACATAGTACCCGAAGATGTTGTCGGCGTAGATGGTCAGACGATATGTGCCCGCTTTCACCATGGGGATGGTGGCGTATCCCTCTGCGTCGACTTCGCCCCAGTATTGATAGGCTTTGGTGTCGAGGACATTGTCCTGGAAATCGACGCCGTTCTGGGAGAGGACGGCCAGGGCCCGCTCTGCGTTCTTCGGGAGGTCGACGTGGAGCTTCCACGTGGCGCGGTCCGACGAGGGGACGTAGTTGGCCACGTGCTCAGCAATGGAGTCGTAGAACTCGGCGTTCCACTCGGGGTCGGCGAACTGTGCTGCGTCGGCGTGGAGCTCAAGTATGTCAGAGCCTTCGGGATACTTGTTGAAGTAGTAGTATGATGGGCCAAAGGTGCGGTCGAAACCATTGGTGATGTTTGGTGTCTGGTCACCGTGATGGTTCGAGCTGATGTAATTGTAGACGATGCCGTCGACCGTCAGGTCAGAGTGCGTAGGGCCGCCAAAGTACGTGTCCTTGGTGTTCATGACCATCCAGGCGCCAAAAGTCGACCCGTCCTCGGTGTTGGAGCCGTCAGCAAACCTGTCTTGTCAGCTGTCAGTGACCTTGGCAAGCCCTGAGAGGCACTTACAGGCCGTATGCATCGAGATCCCTGAAAGGGTCAGAAAAGGTGTACTTGGTGAAGTAGTCCGCGAACTCTTCAACGTAGGGATCATCAGGCGTGTCGCCCAGATACCACGTTGCGTCCTGCACAACAGGCCACTCGTCTTGGTTGTCAAAGTTGGGCAGGGGAGCATAGTTGCCCTTCTTGGACAGCAGATGTGTCCACATGTCAGTATTCGGGCGGAATAAGACTCTGAGCTCCTGCAGGTTCCTCAGGAACGGCGTACTCTCGTTGTGATATGCCACGCGACTGAAGGTATGCAGCCCAGTCTCTCCATCGCGGAGGAACCAGTATTGCTCAAGGACCTGACCAGTGGGCAGGTACGTATCAGCCATGCGGATGCCGCCATAGTCAGTACCTGTAGAGTCGGTACCAGAGTAGAGCTCGAACTCAGGCGCTGACCTGCCTGGTGTCCAAAATCCGCTGGGGATACAATAGCAGTCGAGGTACGGCCCTTGACCGGTAGAACCACTGCGAGGACCGAGAAGATCTTGACCATCGAGAACCAGGGACGAGACAGAGCCGCGGCTCTTATCGACTTCGGTGTGGAATCTGTCGTTGGAGAGGACAAGGTGCGTGTCTGTCTCTTCTGCTTCGAGCTTGGCTTGGACGGGCTGCGTTGCCTGCAGCGCCCACAGCAGCAGCGCGGTCGTGGAGAATGCCTTTGGAGCCATTGTGAGGATGTGGCTGGTCTGCGCTGCCCTGGACTTTCGGTTCACGTACTGAGGAGCGACATTTTATACACCGCGAGTTGCACCAGATCTTCGGTCAAGATACTTGCGATGCGGGGAGCTTGGGGTAACTCTTCGCAGCCCCCGATTGGAAGCCGTTCATGGTTCCTTACCCCATGGGGAGCTTTCACATATTAGCCAGTATGGGACCCCTGCTTTCGGCAAATTGAGGCTCGGATTTCGGTGCAGCGCATGGCGAGGAACCTATCGCTCGCGAGGGCCGAGGTGCTTCTCCCCACGAGGGGAACGCAGCTCTGGATCTTGCACCGGGCAGCAGGTGATCGTCAAGCATTCCGTGTGTGGACTAGGTAGAAGCTGGATTCACCGAGGAAATCACGATCCTCGGACATCTGAGCCCGAGCACTTGATCTCGCGGGTTAATTGTGCGCGTCGCTGTCGAAACCTACAAGGAGCATCTGACTTCGAGGGATATGAGAGATAGAAATGTCTTGGCCTGTTCCTGGTACTCTTGGGCAAGACGTTTCCAAGTCGTCAAATCAATGGTATCAATTTGTTTGACGGATGAACTCTCACTGCTGTCGAACTGGACAGCCCTATCGTAATTAGCCTCGAAAGTCTCAAAGGCTCGAGAACAGAGTAGCTACTTAGTCGTCCTCCCCTTCTACACGAGCACGTTTGCTCGTGCGGCCACCGTCCTCCTGTAAACCAAACCCCCGTTTCGATGAGCTGGACTGCTCCACCTCGGATAGAAACTTATCGACGTTGAAAGGATCGGTGGCATCTTTCTCGAATTGCACAGGACCTTCACGAGCCTGTTCCCCCTTGTTAGCAAGATCATACGAATACAAATTGAGGTCGCTTACCTCAACGTCACCTGACCCCTTGAATGTTCCCCTGCCCAGCGCCTCGCCGAATCGGCTCGACTTCTGGATCTTGGCCATCTCCTTGTCACCAGCCTCGGGGTCATCGTCGTCGTCGGCGTTTGCGCGAGGTCGGTAAATGCTGTTGATTCCATCTTGGGCGGCAAACAGCGGCTTGTCGTAGGCGTTGTCCTCATTGAAGCCGCTGTTGAAGCCGCTGGACTGGTTGAACAGTCGTGAGTCGTACATGGTCTCCTTGGACTGAGTCGGTTTCGCTAGGCCAAGAGCAATCTTCTCCGAAATGTCACGGTCCTGCTCGCGCGCCATCACCTGCATGCGGCGCTCAGCGCCCATCCTGTTCTTCCTGAGCTTCCGCTCCTCCTCCCGGTGCTTCTCCTTGCGAGCTCGTTGACGCTCACGCACTTCAGAGTCTTCACTGTCCGAAGCGCCCGACTCCGACTCGCTGTAGCTTCTCGACCTTGATCTCGAATCTCGCGAGTCCCTCGAGTAACGCGAGTCGTTCGAGTCCCGCCGCTTCTTTTGTCCAGCATTTGCGCGTTCGGCACGTGCTTGTCGTGCCAACTCAAGCAAGCTCTCCTCCTTCTGTGCCTTCTCCCTTTCTGCCAACTTCTGTTGCATCTTGGCCCTCTGCTGCACCTCGTCACGAGCGTGTCGTTCGGCCATTTTGATCGCCTCAGCAAATTGTGCATGCTTGTCGTTGATGTCCACGTCCTGGAGACCGCGTCCGTCCGCGGCCAATCGCTTGTCCAACGCGATCGTGAAACCCTTGGGGTTCTTCCAATTCGAGACGGGCGGCGGAATCTTCCAGTTCTCCTGGTCTTCGGCTGTGAGTTTGCGGGGAGGTGAGTGCATGACGGGGGGAGGTGGCGACGGAGGTCCGCGGGGGATCTTCTTGTGCTTGAACTTGGGTGGTTCCATGGGATCCTTTTGACGCTCGACAATCTTCATGATGCGGTCTTGCTTCTTCGAGTTGTCGCCCATCTGGTTCGCGGGTGTGTACCGTACGAATGTGGCGTCCTTGCGCTCCGCCATGTTCCACGCCTTGGGCTTCTGCGCAGCAACCGCGCTTCCCGTCAGCGCTGCCAAGGCAGCCTTCGTCTTCTCCGTCGTGGCAGCCACAGACTCCTTGTCGGGTCGCGAAAGATCGATCTCGCCCGCATCAGCACGTTGCCTCAAGGGAATGAGGTCCTTGAACGAGGTATGGATGATCCTGCTGTCGCCGTGACCTTGCCTCGCTATCGCGTCGTATTTGACTTTTCCGTCTGCATCGACCTGGATGGCCAACGCGTTGCTCTTCGTTTCGCCCTTTCTGCCCATGTCCAAAGGATACTGCGCAACGGGAACTTCGGGGAAGGCGCCTCCATCGCCGAAATCCTCCTGCGACCGCGGTCGCCATCCTGCGCGCTGACCATAGGCCGGAGGGCCGGCTCTCTTCAGCACGACCTGTGTCTCGTCGAGTTGGTCGGCACTGACGATGCGCGGACCACGGGGCTGGGCATGGCGTGGCGCTTCTTCTTCTTCGCCAGTGTATTTGGGTTTCGGCAGCGCTGACTGCAGCGACGCGGCTATCGATGCCATGATGTATACCGGTTGTTGTGTGAGTGGATGTGTAAAGAAGTGGTGGTTTGAACTGCGAAAGTGAAAGGTTGCAGTTGGGAATTTCCATCTGGCGCCACTGTGGCTTGGCGCACCAGCCACATCACATCTACAGCGAGCTGGCGTGCCGTATTGAGGTGCCATGGGAACCAACCATCACACGAGCCAAACACGTTGCCAAATATGGTTTAGAATGCTGGTTGCTCCTCGGCTGCTCATACACGCATTGTAGTGGCAAGGATGCTTGATCCGTTAATTTGAAGCGGTGTCTGTATTGCCACCATCATGCTGAACTATTCTCAAAGGCGCTACAAGCACGCTCGAGAGCTCCGAGACTCTTCACACATACCCAATGTCGACAAGTTTTGATTGACCATCCTGCGCCTCGTAACCCGTACATGCGTCCCAGTACATGTTTCCCAAAATGCAATCCTGTTCATACGTATCCCTTGCGCGCGCCCTGTCCTCCCGTTAGCAACTGACCAACTCACAAAGTGATAAACTCCACTAACCTGGAAGAAGAATCGCACGACGACGACCTGCAGCGCGCCCATCGCAATAATGAGACCAATCTGAATCATGCTGAAGCGCACGATGCGTCCCTCTGTGCTGTGCACGGTGGCAAAGTTGCGGTTCTCACGGGTGCGGAAGTATTTCTGGTTCCTCGTAATCGTCGAGATCTGTCCAGAGATCTTGTAGATGGACTCCTCGAGGACGGACGTCTGTTCGGGGGATGTGCCCTGCTTTGAGGGCAGCGTTGCGCGGGACTCGTTCTCGACCTATTCCCAGTTAGCCTTCTCCTCCCACGAGAGCTGGCTGGGATACGTACTGCAATCTCGAAATCGACAAACTTGTCGGCAAAGGTGCTCATCTCGTTGTTGAAGCAGAAAGAGTAGTGTCCGGCTTGCTGCGCGGTGAAGACGAAGTCGCCCTGCCTCTCCTTCTCGCCCTGGATAATGATCTTGCCGTTGGGTCCCTCAACGATGTAGTCGACATCGAAAGAGCCACCAGATTGCACCTGTCCGTATCTCAGTTCCCATTGCACCTTATAATCTCTCCTCCGAAGTTGCGTGACCTACAGCAAAGTAAAAGGCCACCTTCTCGTAGTCCTTCTTGGTCTCGGCATAGAAGCACGCCTTCTCGTGGGCGGCAATGTTGTATGTCAAAGCCGTGGCAGTGACATTGGTGATGAGGCAGGCAATCAGCCCGGCGAAGAGGGTTGGCAGTCTCATCGTGGGCGGTTGTGGGCGATGTCGCGTGCTGCTGGCTGGCGATTCGAGGACAACTGGCGCTGGCGGGATACACAAGGGGCCACGATGGAGGTCCCACTACAGCTTCGACGGAGGGTCGGACTTTTGCGCTGCCGCTCCGGATCAGGGGGTGTCTAGGGCTTGGTACTAACTACCCTATACTTCAACTCACCACAGATCAAGCCCCTCGAGAGGAAAACGCTGTTCGATTGTGCGGCCTTCCGAGGTGCTAATAAATCAGTTTTGATTCTCATGGGGCTATTGCCTGTGTGATTGAGCCTGTGTCTTTGAGCAACCGTTTGGTCCACCGCGTGTTGAGCATCACCACTAGATGAAGGTTCATTTGCGTACAAAACACCAATATGTAGTCAAACTCTATGCACGCAACTTCACAGTAGCAATGCAGAAAACAATGAGAAACACGTAATTGCTTGAGGAGTATCACTAGCGTATTGACCATCATATTAATGGTAGTCCGAGGACACAAACAATACCTTAACTCCTTGCCGGGCCCTGGGGTATAAAAAAATTCCACTACAACTTGGTTATAAAAAAAAGTAAATCACCAGCGATCTCTCCAACTCCAAGAGTCGGCACTCGGCCGATCCTGAGCCTCCAGAGATGAGTGGCTAGTCTGGTGTGTGAGGTTGCGCTCATCCCCAGCGCGTGTAGCATAGCTTTTTTCGGTCGTCTTGGTCCTTGTTCCGCTCCACGAGGTAGAGATGGCAGAGACCTTCCTGTACGCACTGCTGACCCATTCTCTGAAGCCCATGGCGCCCAGTAGAGGGCCGAGGGGCGGAAGGTTGGCAGCCCACGTGCCGAGGAACATCTCCACCATGACCCAGAAGGTTGGGTTGAAGACTTGAAGAACGAGGGGAGTAGGCTGGTCGGGAGGCGAAACATATCCCCAAGCCATTCGGCCCATGGGATACGAGATGCCCAGGAAGATTGTGCGCATCATGCCGGCGGCAGTCGAGCTGCGTGTTGTTAGCGACCAAGAAGCATAAACTGGGCGAGTGGACTTACATAAAGCCAAGGAAAAAAACAAGGCAGGTTGCCAGCTTCTTCTGCGGCGGCATTTGCAGCCTGCGGATGTAAAAGAATGGGAGCCCAAGCACCAAGATGTCCGTCATGACACTGGTGATGGCGAACATGAGCAAGAGAAATCCCTTATCTCCGCAATGATCCCGTGCAAGTGACTGATCCAGCAGGTACACATAGTGAAGCTTGGTTCCGCAGATGGCCAGATCACCAACGATGAAGGCAATGGTCCAAGCGATGACGACGCCAATGAGGATCATGTTTGCCTTCCGAAAGCTGTTCCAGGTATCGAATATGCGCTTGTAAAAGAAGAGAAGGGAAAGTTTGATGCATCCAAATGCAGGCTTCTCGATCAGAACCATGACGAAATCTGCCTTCTTCGACGCGACGATCTGGGCGGCGTCGTCCTTGTCCGTCACAGCCTGGCCTCCAGTTCCCTCGAGGGCGTTGTAGAACTGGATTGCCGTGCAGCCGCAGCAGATGACCACGCCGGTGAAGATGAACCAGTCGTCAGCTCCAACATTGGTCTTGGTGTATCTGATACGAGTCCAGAAACGGACAGCCGTGAGGACGATGGCGACAGCAGTCAACACCGAGTAGACCGGTAGGGTCGTCGTAGGGGGGTACATGTTCGCCATTCTGGGCAGACTTTTGGTCTGTAGATCGAGGTGTAGATGGAGATATGGTAAGGCTGATGCACTTTGATGTTACTGTATCTGAAGCCTCGAGCCTTGTAATGGCTGTAATGCTCCAAGGTTGTCGATTCAACACCAGATCTGTACTCGCAAGGTCAACGCGGATGAGGTACGAGCGAAGACTCGGGCCAGAGATATAAATGTCCCGAGGAGCTCATCTTGTACTTGTGGTCGCCGATGACAGGGCATCTATCTGTATGACCCATCAGGCAGGGAAACCCGCTTCGGCTGCTATCAGGTGGCGCCAACAGCCCGTCATGCAGAATGCAAGTCAGAACCAAAGACCCTTTTGGTACGGCAGTTGGTGGCTCTTCCATCTGGCAACGGGGGCGGGCGGGGTCTCTTGACCACCTCTTGGACTCATCGTGGGTCAGGAATGACTCTCATAGGCGAAGAGGGAGATGGCTCCAGGTTTGTGGGATCCAGATCACCCCCACGAGGGTATTGTCCCGCCCGTTGTGGGCGCGTGCCCATGGAGAGTCCCGCAAGCGAACCACGATGGTGGTGCGTACTGCTGCGTGGTGCTGGATGGATCGGTGGCTTGTCATCAGGATCAACATCGTGGGTGGGTCAGCAGCGGGCATGCCTGCAATGATGCAATGCCTACCTAGTTTGGGCTGTTCTGCGTTGCCTACCTGGTACTGTCACGTCACTTACAGGGTAAAGATAGCAACAGATTAAGTCTCGATGTGGACGTTTGGCAATGGGAATGAAGCGATGGGGTCTCAACCGCTACAGTAGAACAGCAGACGGGGATACCACGAACCGAACATCGCGCCCATCACTGCCCGTTTTCGCGCGGAAGAGGGGCACCCCTCAAAATCTACCTGCCTCCATCCTTGTGTCTGATGGCTGCGCAAGTGCAGTTACTTTGACTGAAAGCATCAATGTCCATGTTATCGCTGGCTAAATTTAAGGTGAAGGATCCTGTCCGAGGAGACCGCCAGCTTCGCGGTGTTCATCTCGGTGCCGAAATCGTCTAGCAAATGAGGTCGAGAGTTTGTTTCAAGGCGTGACGACATCTTATCAGCAAAAGAGCACACATGGAACCATCGTACAGCGACCAGACCACTGGTTGATGCAGCATGTGATTTGGAAAGCCAACGGGGAGGAATGGATTCCTGTGCGTAGCTGTCGTACCGAAATGTTGGAATGAAGCTTGGCTTTTGTTGGTCTTTGCTTGGCTTGAAGAGCACATGGCTGCACGGACCTTCATTGCTGTGGCTGGTGGGCACGGCCTCACAAATCATGTGTGGCGCAGGGACCTGCAACAGACGCGCCCCTTGCGTCAAACGCGACTTGACGCGCGGGTCTCGGTGACCTCATGATCTGGACCGAGTGTCGCAAACCATCGTCGACGTATATCACCATCATCACTGACATAGTAATGGCAGCACAGCACCGGGTCCCCAAACAATATTATTCTTGACGATCTTTCCTCGTATTCTTATCACAGCTTCAGCTCTAGTCACTTCATTGTTACCTCGCCACGTCGACCGTCAATAGTTTCCTATCTCCAGGAGGATCACCTCAAACACAGCCTTAGCTATGGCTTTGCAGAGGACCCTCGCAAAGGCGTCTTCCACCTTGCTGAGGATATCCGCCATCCTATTTTTCAGATTTGTACGCTCCCAGTACCATAGCCTTCATTCTGAATCGAAGCTGACCATTCCTGCAGTTTCCCGTATGATCCGTTGATGACTGCCCCTGAATGCGCCCAGCCGTGTTTCTGACTGAACCAGGCACATTTCCCAACCGTCACATTCACGCTTTTTGCAGTATATATCCCCACCTTCTTGGCGACTTACTTCACAAAGCCAGAGCTCGAAATTTTGGAGGACAGGACCGCCGCGATCACGGAGGAAGTCACAGTCAAGCCAGACGCGCCATTGTTGACCGACGAAGGCGTAGCAGTCGAGGTGGAACCAGAAGTCGTCGTCCAGGAGAGCAGGATCGAGGAGGAGATTGTGCTTGGCGACAAGGACGCCAATCCCTGGAAGATTCTCCTATGGGGCGCACCGAGTGCTAGCAAGCTCGGGGCCTCCGTGCTGACTTTTCTCATCAACACCATCCTTGTCGCCCTCACTCTTGATGCGCTGTACCGCGCGAGGTTTCTTTACCCTGTGGACGACCTCTCCTTTGTCCGACTTGGATATGTCTCGCCTACCGAGGCCAAGTTCCTCATCCGCGAACCCGATCAGGCGCAAATGCCCGTGACTCTCCAGATTCACATCAAGGATGCTCAGGCACCTTTCGACAACCCCCTCTGGCAAACCGCTGGTGGCATCAGATGGACCGACAACCAGACCGATTTCAGCGGCGTGCTCACTGTGCCCCTGACACATTCAAAGCAGCGCACATACGAATGGCGTACGTCCAACAACCACACTGGCGAATTCTTGGCCCCTCCCGCGGCTGGACACATGCCTGAATACCACAGTGGAAAGTACACCTTCTTGTCGACATCCTGCATCCTCCCACGGTTTCCGTATAACCCATTTGACCACGCTCTAGCGATTCCAGGCCTGCGTCATTTGGCAAACAAGTTGCCGGAGCTTGGCGCACAGTTCATGCTGTTCCTTGGCGACTTCATCTACGTCGACGTGCCTGAGCGCTTTGGCGTTTCCGCAGCTGAGTATCGCATGCAGTATCGACAGGTCTACGCTTCTCCAGACTGGGCCCCGGTCGCGCAGAACCTCAGCTGGATCCACGTTTTGGACGATCATGAGATTTCGAACGATTGGTCCTCGGGTCAGACTGGTGTCTATAATGCTGCTGTCGAGCCATGGCACATCTACCAGGGCGATTTGAACCCCCCAAAGTCTCGTGTCCCTGGCACCACCACGTACCGCCGAGAAAACGCCACCTGGTACGAGTTCACCCAAGGACCCGCCGCTTTCTTCATGATGGACACTCGCAGCTACCGCTCGAGCAACAACTTGCCCTTTGATGACATGGAGAAGACCATGCTCGGGCCCGACCAGCTTGATGATTTCCTCGCCTGGTTGAACAGGCCTATGCCTCGAGGCGTCAAGTGGCGATTTGTCGCCTCGTCAATTCCCTTTACCAAGAACTGGCCTGTCAACGTCCAGGACACCTGGGGCGGTTTCTTGGTCGAGCGCAAGCGCATTCTTGAGGCCATGTGGGATGCTGGAGCGCGTGGTACGACAGTGGTTGTTTTGTCTGGCGATCGACATGAATTCGCTGCCACCAAGTTCCCACCGCCCGAGGGTTCGCGTTGGGCCGACACGGCTGCTGCTTATGAGTTCTCAACGAGCCCACTCAACCAGTTCGCATCCCCGGTGCCGTCCTACAAGCAGACCGACGAAGAGGACATCAAGCTTAAGTAAGCTGACTGCCGTTGTAATTGACAGAGTTCGTGACTGACATCCACAGCTACATCCCCTCAGGCAGCTCCAAGTTCGGCGCGTTTACCATTGAGAACATTGCTGGCGAGAGCGCGCTCCAGTACCGTTTGTACATTGACGGCAAGGAGCGTTGGACATACGATCTTGTATCGCCCTTGTCCCCCTTGGAGAGCGAAAAACCTCTGGCAGCCATATGGTCCAGAATCAGGGGCATGTAAGAGACAGTCTTGACACCAGTTTGCGAGGCCTAGGTGCCCGGAAGCCAACCGTCGACTACAAACGGACCCGTGGCCTCGAGGTCAGATAATGGACATTGTGTATTTGTATATGTGCCACTTGCGTGTCAAGGCGTTCATGTGGATGGCGTTGCGGAAACAGGCTTGCCCCTAGGATTACCCAAAGGGACTTCTTTTCGTTGGTCAAGTTCTTATTATGATTCACTTGTATTTCTTGGATGCATATCAGTCCTCGCTCACTGCACGAACAGATTGCGGACAATACTAGCACAGAGCCCCCAATCCATCACCTGCTACTCACCCTGATGTCACCCCATATCGAAGGCTCATGTTCAATTCTGAGCAATAACCAAACCTGAATCTCCAACCTCCGTTGATCCCATCGATCGTTGCCGACTTCAGCAGGCTTTGTTTATCACTTCGCAACTACACGACACAAACCCCGTCCACCTCCATCATCACCAACACAACCCCAGAACACTGGCGTACCCCATCCCCTTCAGGTTGATACCAGCCTTCATTGGTCTCCCTCATCCCCCCCATTGTCCCGTTTCCTCCTGTCAGGATGGCTGAGCGCCCTTTGGTGGCTGGGTCTGACTTGCGGATCACAGAGCTGTTGACGGGACCCGACAACTACCGATCTTGGTTCCGACGCGTGAGAGCTACGTTGGACTCCATGGGCTACCTGAAGGCAGTCCAAGAAACGTCAACGACCAACATCAGCGTCGAGAGCAAGGCAGCACGGGAGATCATCATGAGAAATCTGGCCACACATGTCATGGACGAACTTGAGACCAATGGCTGGAATAGTCTTGGCTCGGCCCATGAACTGTGGACAAAGCTACAGCAGATGATGACAACAACGCCTCGGAGGAAGTTGTTCCGAATTATCGATGAATGGTGGACAATCGACAGGAGCTCATACACATCCAAGGGAGACCTTTACAGGCATTTTCTGGACTTGGATCGCCAAATGGTGGACGAGGGAGCTCATGTGCCAGATGCGATATGGACATACCGTCTTCTCACTGCTATCGAATCAACACACCCGCGTTACTACAACCACTTGACTTGCAAGATGGCGCAAAATGTCGCAATCACGAAAGAAGAAGTCTAGCGTTACGTCAAACTCATCGTAGACAAGGAAGCAAAAAAGGAAAGACCCGATACAGGGCATGCCATGATCTCCAGAACGGATGAGAGTCGAGAGTCCGCGGCCAACTTCCCCTCTGTCATCTCCGAGGATTTTCTCAAGGCATCTATCGAAACGGACTGGTCTGGTCATTCCGCGCGATTCGGCTGGCACTGCGGGCCTATTGATATCATGAATGCGCCATTCAACGACGATCCGTGTGTCTCTAAGGTCAACGCAATGGTTTGCATGATCCTCGGTCCGAGCAGACGTGCCTGCGGCACGTGCATTGAGGTCGATGCTGGTGCAGAGCAGCTTCGCCAGCACATGGAGCAAACGCACAATACTCATCTCACGGCCCTCAGCCTTGCCAACACCGCCGAGGCTGAGGAAGCGACTGGGCAGCGCTCATTGATTCAGTTCGTTATTACTGGCAGATGGCGTACCATGATGTTTGAAAAGGAGCCAGGCGTTGGCCCGGCAAATGGTCCTCTACAGAAGCTCTGTGACTTCTTCGAAAGCAAGGCTCGTAACGATGATGTGTTTGCTTGCATATGGGGACGCCAATTTCATCGTCGCGAGGAACCTGTTTCCGTGCTCGGCAAGCGCAGCCGCAACGCGGATGCTCCACTGCCAGACCTGCCTTCTTCGAAGGAGGCAGACCGGCCTGCTCCATGAAAGCGTGCGTCAAACCGTGCGCGTATTTCGAGGGAAACTAAGTAGGGCTACTGGAGCTGTGGGCATGGGTGCTTCGTAGTGATGGTGCTCGTTTGGAAAGGTTCTGGCTCTATGAAAGAGCATCTTGCAATGGCATTGCGGAAGGTGGACACATGGCCAGTGAAGTCCACATCAGGCCAGGATCGGGGGCAGTCTTGAGTCCACTCTCTGGCTTCACGCGGTCAGCCTCATCAATCGGTTATTTTCAAGTACAACCACATCTTTAGCTGTAGCTTTCCACGGTGCCATGGGCATGTACTTGTGAAGTTGTGGCGTTCTCTGCGGGGAACCGATCCGACCCCTTCGGATGCCGGCCTCCTTACCCTTTCTGACAACGTCCACTTACACCAACTCCCATGTCTCCTCTTGCCGTACGCAGTACAGAGAAATCCCCCATCTTGCTTCCACATCCCCATGTAATCGCGAAATCAGACTCAACGGAAAGACTTCATCAAGATGCCCCCCAAGCAACCCAACTTCCTGGTCATCGTGGCCGATGACTTGGGGTTCAGTGACATTGGGTGCTTCGGCGGCGAGATCAACACCCCCAATCTCGATGAACTCGCCAACAATGGCTTGCGTTTCACAGACTTCCATGCTGCCGCTGCCTGCTCGCCGTCTCGAGCCATGATCATGACAGGTACCGATCACCACATCGCCGGTCTGGGCAATTTGATCGAGTGGACAAACAAGTCTGGCCAGAACGACCCCAGCGGCAAGATGTCAACGAATGTCCAAAGAGGCATGCCCGGCTACGAAGGTTACCTGAATGAACGCGTCGCTGCGCTGCCGGAAATTTTGCGGGACGCAGGATATCAGACACTCATGTCCGGCAAATGGCACCTTGGCCTGACCCCTGAACGAAGTCCCAAAGCGAGAGGATTCGAAAGAAGCTTTGCGCATTTGCCGGCCTGCAGTAACCATTACGCGTACGAGCCGCAGCTGGAAGCCCACGAGGAATCGCCAGAGTTTCTGACGATGAGTGTGATTGCGCTGCATAGTGAGGACGGCGAGTATGTGCGCAAGCTGCCGGACGGCTGGTACTCGTCCGACGGGTATGGCGATAAGATGCTGCAATACCTGAAGGACCGCAATGAGCAGAAAGACGAGCGACCTTTCTTTGCCTACCTGCCCTTCACTGCACCGCACTGGCCGCTGCAGGCGCCACAGGAGTATATCAAGAAGTATCGTGGTGTCTACGACGACGGGCCAGATGTCTTGCGCGACAGGCGACTACAAAGACTCAAAGACCTGGGGATGATATCGAAAGATGTAGAACCCCATCCCGTATCCGCCGAGGAAGTGAAGGAATGGAGCGAGCTCAGTGACGAGGAGAAGCGCAATTCCAGCCGCGCCATGGAAGTCTTTGCGGGCATGGTGGAGTGCATCGATGCCAACGTGGGCAAAGTGGTCGACTACCTCAAAGAGACTGGAGAGCTGGACAATACGCTTGTTTGCTTCCTCTCAGACAACGGTGCCGAAGGTGCCGCGTACGAGACGTATCCCATTGTGCAGGGCAACATGATGCAGCACCTAAAGAAGTACTACAACAACCACATTGACAACCTTGGCAACGGCGACTCGTTCATCTGGTACGGTCCGCGTTGGGCGCAAGCCGCAACGGCACCAAGCCGCCTGTACAAGGCATACACAACCGAAGGTGGCGTGCGTGTGCCATTCCTCGTGAAGCCACCGGCAGGATTCTTCGACGACAAGCTCGAGCGCAACAGCATCACGCACCAGTTCTCCACGGTGATGGATCTCGCACCGACGATTCTCGACATGGCCGGCGTCAAGCATCCCGCACCCACATATCAAGGGCGCGAGGTCGTCTCCATGCGCGGAAAGTCCATGGTGCCGTATTTGACGAACCAGGCAGAGCGCATCCACCCGGAGGACTTTATCAACGGATGGGAGACCTGTGGGCGAGCGGCCGTACGCAAGGGGGACTGGAAGATTGTCTTCATTCCCAAGCCAAAGGGGCCTGAGAAGTGGCAGCTGTACGATCTGAGCAAGGATCCTGGCGAAGTTCACGACCTTGCAGACCAGGAGCCTGCGCGACTCCAGGCTCTGATCAAGCTCTGGGACCAGTACGTGCTGGAGACGGGAGTCATCCCCTTGAGTCCCGAGCTGGGCGAATGGATGAAGGCCATGGACGAGCAGATGCCTGAGAATGCATGGATCGAGTATGAGTACTGGCACAAGGGCGCGAGGGACGACCCCAAGAAGTTTACCAGGGAAATACCTCGTTTCGAGAGGCAGGTGAAGTCGATCTAGGTCGCTGAGGGACCCCGGATTGTGAATCAGATTTTGAGAGCTCAGAGAGCTGCCATTCGAATGCAATTGGTTTGATAGTTATTGCAAGGGCGATGATGAGTGTTCTGAAACTTGAAAGTCAGCTTGATGTCCAGGGTTAGTCGGCGCACCGCTGCGGACCCCCATAATCCCGAAGTCCGACACCGCCTTTGGGGGCCCCTCCAGACCCGTGAAAAGTTACTGGCAAAATATTGAAACTTTTTGTTCCCGCTGAATCAATCGCTATTCTATCACCCAACCTGGTTCAATCAATCTGCCATTGCACCACACACTACACATCATGGCCGGCCCTAAAAGAAGTCGCAAGTTCGAAAAGCCCAAGCTCGACCGACCGAGCAAGAAGCAGAAGCGCCAGCTCGCGCAGTACAACAGCGACTCTGAGGAAGAGCAAGACGACAACTTTGATCCCGTCAACCTCCTCGACTCGGATGACGACATCCACAACGCCCAAGTTGACGATGGCGCACCCTCAGTGGGCGAATCGAGTTCAGGAGAAGAAGAGGAGACAGCGAAGAATCCTGCGCCAAAGAAGAAGATGTCGTTGAAGTCACAACAAAAGGCCCCTCAGTCCGCGCCCGAGTCGGCGTCGGAGGACGAGGATGACTCGGATTCAGAAGGGCAAGGCGAGGACGACGATTTCGATGATGATGACGACGAAGACGAAGACGACGACGAGCAGAACCCCCGACAATCGAAGAAGAAGCGCGACAACTCTGCGTTCGCAACGTCCTTGACCAAAATTCTCGGCACAAAACTCGCAACCTCAAAACGAGCAGACCCTGTGCTCTCCCGAAGTGCCGAGGCGCACACGGCATCGCGTGCTATCCTGGACAATGCGCTGGAGGCGAAAGCCCGGAAACAGCTCCGCGACCAGAAGCGTCGTGCTTTCGAGAAGGGTCGCGTGAAGGATGTCCTGGTGGCCAGCAGGAACGAGAAGACGGGCGAGATGGAGGCTACCACGGCCGAGATTATGGAGACGGAGAGGAGGCTGAGGAAAGTGGCACAGAGGGGTGTGGTCAAGCTGTTCAACGCGGTCAGGGCGGCGCAGGTGGCCGCCACCGAGGCGGAGAAGGGCACGAGGAAGGCCGGCGTCATTGGCATGGATCAACGGGAGGGCAAGGTGAACGAGTTGAGTAAGAAGGGATTCCTGGATCTGATCGCCTCGGGAGGCGGAGGGTTGAAGAAAACACCCATCGAGGAGGCCTAACGTAGTGTACTAGTCCATGAGATACCCGATCACCCCCAAGCATCTTCTTCTATTGACACAGGTTACTTGTTACAAATATTGGTATTGCATTGATACAAAAAGGGGTGGCGTTACCCCCCCTTCAATTAGCTAAAGTCGCTGGCCTGCAGATTCCTCGTCATGGATGGCAGCTTCACGACCAGACCGTCCAGCTCCTTGGTCATCTTGACCTGGCACCCGAGCCGGCTCGTCTCGGTCAATCCAAATGCGAGGTCCAGCATGTCGTTCTCGTCATCCTCGGGCTCGGGGATCTTGTCGTACATCCCCTCGTCTTGCACGATGACATGGCAGGTCGAGCACGCGCAGGATCCGCCACATGCACCCTCCATTTCGAGATCGTTGGCCTGCGCAATGTCGAGCAAGTTGTCGCCCTCGCTTACTTGGAACTTGTACTCGTCGCCGTCTTTGTCAATGAAGGTGACGTGCAGCCTAGAACGGGTCAGAAATAGCGCTCTGGCTGGGAGCGACGGTGGACTCACTCCTCTCCAGGCTTTGGCGGCGTCAAGTGACCATGCCGCCGGGGGCTAGTTGTGGTAAAGGCCCGAGACGAGGGCGCAGGTGCAGGAACGAGAGAGCGCATCGAGAATGATGTCCTTGGCCTGTTGGAAGACCATGACTGGGGCAACGAGCATAACGCCCTTGTCTGTGTCTGTGTTCGTGGAGTTCGTGACGCCGTAGACGACAGCCTCGCCAGGCTCGTCGCAAATGTCCGTGAAGTCGACATGATTGACAGCTGGAATTGCGCAACGATAGTAAATCGCGAAATCAAAGAAAGATTAAACAGCTCTGGTGGTGGTCGTCGTCGGCCAACTGGCGGGTACGTCGCAGGTCCGAGCAAAGGACCGAACCCGAACCTGGAGAAAAAGTACTCGATTTCGATTTTCCGAGTGCCCATAGCTCCGGGGCGCGCCCGCATGCATGCCGACCGATTGATTACCTTACCTCCAAATTCTCTCGGGTAATCCCTCCCCCGTCGCCCAGCGTGCAGCCATTCGATGCTTGATGATTTCAATTCCTGCCTCCACGCTCCAGTCCTCAAGTCTCCTCTAGACTAGCAACACCACAGTGACATAATAGCACATGCGGTGTCTCGCCTAGCATGGCGTCGCAACGAGAAGGGGTCAATCCTTTACGACCCTACTATATTCCTCCCACGATCGGCGAGCGCGCCGAGTCTGCTCCTGTAGCTGCAGGCAATGCGACGACAAGCTCCGGGCGATACGCATCCAAGGCGCGCGATGTGTTCAACGATATGGAGTACGGCTACCTGGGGGAGGAGACGACATCGGCCGTGCAGAGCGTCAAAGATCTGCTGGATGAGCTCCTGTGGAAGTACTGCTCTGTTCTGATGGCTCAGCCATTTGAGGTTGCCAAGACCATTCTACAGGTGCGCGACCAGGATGAGGCCGCAGCCATGCCCGCGACACCGGGCGAGCCGGGCATCATCAAGAGGACTTCGAGCTACGGGGGGTCAATCTACGATGTTTGTGGCAATGACACTGAGGAGTGATAGCTGTATCTTTGCTGACCAGTCCCAGCTTCCGGATTCCGATTCTGAAGGCGATGAGCCATCGTATTTCACCTCCAATGTGCCCGACACACCGACGCCCATACACCCGCGTAACCGTAATGGACGTCGAGCCGAGTCTCCCATCGATTCGCCCCGCTTACCGAAGAAGACGAACCTGCCCGAGCAATACCTCAACATTCGGCGCTCGGACTCGGTCACTGGCGTCATCTCGGCTCTGTGGACCAAAGAGGGCGCCTGGGGCGTATGGAAGGGCTCGAACGCGACTTTTCTGTACACTGTGCTGCAGTCACTATTGGAGAACTGGTCACGAAGCTTCCTGAGCGCGATCCTCAACGTGCCGGATCTTGGCGTCAAGGACGACATTGACCGGCTCGTCGACATTGCGTCGCCTTACCCATGGGCTTCTCTATTCGTTGCTGCTTCCGCTGCTGTTGCGACGGGCGTGCTTCTCGCGCCGCTGGATCTGGTTCGCACCAGGCTGATCCTCACGCCGACAAGTCGAGGACAGCGCCGGACGCTCTCGACTCTTCGCTCCCTGCCATCATATCTATGCTCCTCTTCCCTCCTGATACCGACCATGCTCCACTCTCTCATCCACCCTATCCTCACTCTGTCGACACCACTGGTCCTGCGCACGCGGTTCATGATCGACAGCCAGGTGTCGCCCATGACCTTTTCGGTTGCCAAGTTCTGCGCGTCCACGGCGGCCATCTTCGTCAAGCTGCCGCTCGAGACCGTTTTGCGCCGCGGCCAGATGGGAGTCCTGTCTGGGAAAGAGTACCTGCGTGTTCTGGGCGGCAAGGAGCAGAAGCTGGACACCATTGTGCCCGTTGGACGTTACGAGGGCGCGTTCGGCACCATGGTGCACATCGCCAAGGAAGAAGGTCAAAGGGAGGTCATTGGCAAGCCTGCACAAACTAAGAAGGGTAAAGGCAAGGCCAAGGCCTCTGCGCCCACGTACCGAAAGGGTCAAGGCGTGGAGGGTCTATGGCGCGGATGGAAGGTCAGCTGGTGGGGACTCGTCGGCCTCTGGATGGCCGGTACTCTATCAAACGGCGGCGAGGGCGAGTTCTAGCAAGCAGGCACTGTACGATTTGGTTATAATTGTGGCTGGCTAGCACGTGTAATTATCTTGGGTTTCGGCATGGCGTTACGGAAACGGGGCTTCTCTCTCCTACGAATCTGACGATTAGGATGGTATGATACCAGTGCTATATTGATATTGTATAATACACGGCAATACGACATTATCTCAACCAGTCTTGCGATACGATTATCAACATGGATGCTTGGCCTTACCGTCGACTCTACGGTGCTGAACCAGCATGAATGTACCTCACAAGACTCCGCACCACGTCGCAATAGACTAAATATAATTATTGTGACAGATACTGCAGCGACTCAAGGTGATCGAAGCTGTCAAATTCAAAATGAAACTCAGGGAATGGCCAGGTTTCAACTCAACCTTAGGCTGTCACGTGAACTGGCGTTTGCTAGCTGCAGCGTGCCGCCGCCGCGCTTCCCTTAACTTTACAAACTTCCAGAGCCAACTTTCTTACACAATCGAACATTCTTGCAACGTCCTACGTACATCTTCCCACCTCGCGAACAAATCTTCGAAGACATCTCGGTCGAATCTATTGCCAATATGAATTGTTGAAACACTCCCTAAGTGTCCAGACCGCGCGACTGCGCGCTTCCACCACATTTGACGACTCCCTTTGCGCCGGGCTCGGTCGCTCGTACAATGGCCGCTCCTTCAGGCAAACCAGCGTCCGAGGCCGTCAACAATTCGACCGGGAATGCGCCACGTAGATTCAAAGCCTCCGAGCTCCCCCTTCCCTCCGCGACACGCAGTGCGATTGAAACGCTCGCGCACGCTTTCAAAAAGGAGGGCGCCTACGATGCGATCCGGAAACAGGTCTGGGATAATTTCAAAGCTAGTGTGAGCGCGCCTTGCCCTATTCTGTTTAAGAATATGTTTGTTGACAAAGCTGGTCAGGACTACGAGGCTCAAGTCACAAAGTCCATCCTCGCTGTTGCCGAACAGGAGGTCGAGAAGAACCCCCATCAGCTCCTAACACTAGACACACGCAAAGCGGCCGCCCTCATAGACGGTGCTCTTGAGCGATCTGGCGTTTACCAGCAATCGGAAGAGGTCATTGGTCAGCTCATTGACGTGAGCACGATCGAGGAGCGCATACGCGCGATCCGGAAAGCGGACATTGGCGAGGAGGCCGCCGAAGCCGAACGTGTACGAGGCGCAAAGACCGACGAGGAGTATACCGCCGAGACCGAGGGCCGAAAGGAAGAGAGGAGGAAGATCCGCGAGGAGCTCAAGGCCAAAGAGGAAGCAATCGTCCTCGAAAAGCAGAGGATTGCCGAGGAGGAGCGTAAGCGAAAGCGAAGAGCCGAAGACGAGGCGGAGCTCAAGCGACAAAAAGAGCGCGACGAACGCCGGGCGAAGCGTGAGAAGGAGCGGGAGGACCGAGAGAGAGCGCGGGATCTTGAACGTGAAAAGAGACACCGCGAGCGTGACGCTAGAGACGCCGCTCGCGAGGAGGCTCGACGCACAAAGACATCCGACGACAAGGCACCCGAGGTGCAGCGTGAGCTGTCCAAGGAAGAGAACGAAAGGTTGGAACAGGAGGCTCTGGCGGACTTGCTACGAGAGAGCGGTAACAGATCAGCGAGCCGACACCGCCACTCAGGGTACGAGGTTGATCGAGAACTTGCGCCTCCACCGAGACGAACCAAGCCAGCGTCTGCCATTGACCCTATCCGCAGGGACTCTTCCGCCAGACGCGACAGCTTGAGTAGAGTTGTACGGGACGAGAGAGGCTCGAGGACCCCAATGGACTCGAAAATCACGGATCTGAGAAGCGACCGGAGACCTAGTCGTAGTGTTTCTAGAACTCGCGACCGCGACCGGGATCGAGACAGGGGCCTAGACCGTGACCGCGAGCGTGATAGAGACCGAGACAGGCGAGATCGCAGCAGGGTACGCGACGATGATCGCCGGCGGGAAAGAGACAGATCTCGCTCGCCAAGACGAGACGCAGACCGAGATCGGGACAGAGACCGCCGCGAGAGGAGCCGTTCTAGGATCAGGCGCGATCGCTCGCGATCACGTACTCGGAGGGACGATAGAGACGACCGACGTGACAGGAGTCGATCTAGAAGACGCGACCGCTCCCCCATCCGCGACCGCCGTGATCGCTCCAGAGACCGGGGCAGTGTTCGCGACAGGAGTCGTCACCGAGCCAGGAGCAGTGACCGACGCGATCCCCGCTCCCGTTCGCGCTCGCGACGCAGAGACAGCCGCCCACGCCGCGATCGCAGTCGTGAATCGTCGCGCATTATGCAGCATGATCGCTACCAGCCCACTCGCGACAGAAGCCGTGATCGGGATACCACAGCCCGCGCTAGCTCCCGTTCCGTGGCCCGAGTTGCCGACAGAGCTATTGAGGATTCGGAGGAGTACAAGCGTGAAGAGAGAATTCGCCGCGAAAAGGAAGCCAAGGCGTACATGGCTGCTCAGAAGGAGGCTGCTGCCGCGGGCAGTGTGAGCGTGACCGCAGACTCCTACCACCCCCCTTCCGCACACAAGGAAGATCGCTACAAGCCATCCACCTCCGGACTCGACAGCGACAGATACAAGCCACCGGCCCCCATAGGCGATAGCGATCGCTACGTGCCTGGTTCACGCGACGACAGGCGGCGTAAGAGTCGAAGTCGCTCAAGAGACAAGGATCGTGATCGGCGAGACAGAGATAGGGACCGTGAGCGTGAGCGTGACAGGCCGAGGGAACGCGACTATGACCGCGACAGAGACAGGGACCGCGTCAGAGGCGACAGAGATAGAGACCCGGTTCGCGACGACAGGGACAGGGACAGAGACCGAGACCGCGATAGGGATCGTGACAGGGACAGAGAGCGGGAGCGAGACCGGCGGAGGAGGGATAGGAGCCTTTCTCCCAGGAGAGATAGGGATCGGGACAGGCGAGAGAGGAGTCGCAGTCGACGTCGCACTCGCAGTCGGAGCCGTCGCTGAGGTTGATGCTGTCTTGTTGGGCGATGTACGTCCTTGTATCAAGTATCTCGTCACATCATGTATGGTGCCCTGTAATTGCAAACTCATTCCCCACGGAGACGTTGTCAATCATTGTCATTGCGCGTGAATTACAGCTATATGCGTTGAAGAAGAAAGCAAGTCTAAATATGCCGTGTTGTTTCTCAATGTAATGCGCCATCCAGATAGATCACCAACACTTATTCTTGAAACCAAGTGCCTTTTCCCTTTGTTCCCCTGTAGTAAAACATTGCCATTCCGAAATACGTACGTACCCACGCACTCATTGACTCGGATGCAGTCCTCGTGCCCCCCGCTTTAGTATATGTGTATTAACCGTAACAGTCACCTCATGCCAAACTAATAACAACAAAAGTCATGTCATGAGCAATGATCATGAATCATCGCTCGGGGTTGAATATCGACGGGAAGGACTCTTGGGCCTTCCTCATGGCCGTGGGACCCTGCCAGATGCCCACCATGATGCAGAGGCTGATGAAGGCCAGGATGCCAGTGACGAGGATGCAGCGGCGGCGCTCCGGTGTCCACTGGCCCTCGCGACCGGACTTCCATGTGTCGCCTGCCCACGACGAGGCCATGTGGTAGCCCTTGGAGAGGGTCTCGTAGCCGAGGGAGTAGTAGACCAGGCCGCAGAGGGCGACGGAGTAGCCGAAGAACTGGAGGGGGGAGATGGTGGTCTGCCAGATGATGACGGAGATGATGACGAGGAGAATCGACTTGAGGATGCCAGTGAGGGTCATGACGAGACCAGACGTCTTGCCAATCTATCGCCATAGCTGTTAGTGGGGAAACAACGCTTTGAGACCAATTGTAAAGGGACTTACCAGACACACGCTCGCAATGTTGAGCATGAACGCGACAAGCGCGTTCAGCAGAAGCATGAAGATGCCCGCATCCCACAAGTGTTGCATCTCAAACTTGGGGACCTCGCTCCACAGCGCGACAAACATGTTCATGACGGCGCAGACAGGGGCATAGTAGTAGAGACCGACGAGGGGGTCCATCTGCAGACCCTCGGAGCTGAGCATGACCTGGATCAGGACCAGGCGCATCGCCTCGAAGACGGTGCCTCCGACCTGGTACATGAACCCCAGCCACGAGAACTGGATCTCGCCCGCGCTGGCAATGGCCACACCGAGGACGATGACGAGAATGTTGAGGAGGGTCGACATGGTGGGATTGGCGATGCCCCAGACCCAGGAGAAGAAGAGCACCACGACGGGCGAGGCCGACTTGAGCATCTGGATAAAGGGCACCGAGAGGTAGAGGTAGACGACATTGGAGCAGACGAGCGAGCCCGAGTATAGGATGCCAATGGGGAGGATGGTACGCAGGAAGAAGCGACGGTCGATGGGCAGGGTGTGGCGCGACTCGAGCAGCGAGGTTGTCCTGGCGAGCAGCTGCGTCGCGGCGGTCGCAAAGACGAGGTGCCAGCAGGTCAGGAGGATAGGGTAGCGGAAGCCCGCATTGTCAATGAGCCACTTGTTGAAGAGGATGGTGCAGTTGGAGAAGAAGATCCAGCTGAGGATGTAGAACGAGGGATGCAGGCTCAGCGTGCGCGACTCGGCGCCGTGCGTCTGTTTCTGTGCGAAGCCAGCCTCTGGATCCTCGTCGCCGTCCTGGAAGTGGCCGCCGCTGCCGTTGTGACGCTGGGTCGGGTTGTCCATCATGGGGACATTGTCGCCGTCGATCGAGGTCGAGGTCGAGGTGCGAGGCGACAGCGTCGACGTGGCCGCCATTGCTTGCGACTGTTCGTTCACACGCGCGCGCGGAGGGGGATGGATGGACTCGATCGTGGAATGTCGTGATGGCTTCGTCCGTCAATTGGGGGGAGAGCGAGACGAAGCGCGCTATGGGCAGAGCCAAGGTTGCTTATTGCGAAACTATTATTAGGAGGTGGATGGGGCCAAGCATGTCGAACGGACGGTAATGTGGGAGACGGTTTGTGTCCCGAGCGGCCGCCAATGCGTCGCCAAGTAAAATTGGCAGATCAAAAGCCTGGGCGATCGAAGCAGGGCCTCCTGAATGTTAGCGCAACGCGGAAGCGACTGCGTCAAGTAGAATGAAAGAACAAGGGGGAAAATCAAAAGGACAGCGACTGTTGGAGATTTGGGTGCTGGCTGGATCCGAAAACAAGGAGGAGGACTGGACTGGGCTGGAGGAGGAGGAGGATGGTCCAAGCAAGGATCTGGCTCTCGACGGGCTAAACAGGTACCTCTCCCCGTGTAAGTATGTCCTCAACAAATGACGGCGCGCGAGCGTGAATGCAAGGTGGCGGGTTCGAGGTGCGCGCTCGAGCTTCGTACAAAGGCTCAAGGGCAATATTACCTTACCTGAGATACTCGCCGGCCATCATTCTTGACAGGCGCTTGGCTGCCTCTCAGTGCTGGACTGAACACGAGCGAGGCCAGGCTAATAAAACCCAAATGGAGAGCCCCTCTCTCCTCTCCCTGTTTCCGGTTATCCCCCTCCAAAAAGGTCCCCAGAGGCCACCTCAGATTCCACGCATCCGTCACGCCGTGCGTCAAGGATGACGATCGTCAAGTCTCATCGTGAAGACGTCGATAGGATGTCGCGAGAGGGCTTCATAAGGTGATCACACTACCTACAGCAAGGCCAGGCTGCTCTTCTGGCACGCGCCAACCGGGTCGAGCGCCTCCGAAAGGCCTCTTCCCCCTTTTTCTTTCGATGAACCCACCAACAAGTCCCTTTCCCGTGCCGCCTTTCCTGCATGCCAGGCCCGGAATAGAAGACCGTGGCCGAGACCCGGGCGCAAATGCTTATTTCGCTGGATCCATGTCGTTACGACGTTCACTTGGAAAGTTCCAAATGACCCTAATATTCGTTTACTATTACTGCGCTGAACGTAATGTTACGGTCAGAAAGCATTACAGATGCTCGCAAAATGAATCCATCGCCTTAATTACCAACCTTTGTGCTAGTCTCGAACTATCGCTTTCCCATGGGTACTTATTATGGCATTCCGACCCTTAATAATATCCCATCTCGAAGAGGCTGGTGCAGTGATGGTACGTACTGTACGTGCAGTTGACCCGTGGTCAAACGTGGTCAATCTCTTGGTTGACAGGCCACGAGCAGGGCGCGCCAAGCTGCGCTACACGTCCCCTACCAAGCCTGTCCGAGAATTCCAAGCGGTGGCGAGAGAATGCCGGCGCTAGATAATAATCATCGCGTGCCTGATACCTACATCCAGTCCGCGGCTCCCGTGGAGTGATTTACTACTGCTATACTCCGTACTCCGGGCGGTATTTGCAGACAAGACGAGGCTGACTGGGAAGGGCACCCGGGGGATGCCGCCTCATGCGCCAAGGACGACATGGAGACGTCAAGGACTCAAGGTACGAAGAATTGCATTTTGACCACAGATGGAGGAAATCATCATTGCAATACTTCACACTGCCATGCAGTGACAGGCAACTGCGAGCGCAGTCCCATCCATGTTACACTAGTTTCTCGGAATGAAAGAGGCCCAAGGCTCTTCATGTGATCTGTGCTATGCGCGCCCATATGTATGCCCCCATTCGCTTGACGCTCCCAATATGAAATACTCCTTAATAGCTCACCAACGCCCGTTGCAATGCAGAGTCGTAAGCCATTCTCGCGAGGAGAGATGGAGAAGGCCTGTATGGTTTGCGCCGATGAACATGCAGACGCTTTGCCCACTCAAGCCTCAAGCTGGACCGGATTCGCCAACAGCCTCACCCTGTTTAGGGGCGCTGCCGGCGGTGGCAGTGGAATCTCGGCCTGCCAAATCCGTTGAAGTCACCAGATTGCCGTTTTGAGCTGTTTCTTGCGTTGAGTTACTGCCTTTCACGGTTGGTTGTGTAGACCTGCTCTTGCCAGCGCGTTCTTGCTCGGCCCGGTCTTCATATGGCGCATCGCCGGCTTGCTCCTTGTCTACCGTATCGCTCGACAGTTCGTCAACCTCGTGCCGCTCCATGGTCGGGTCGACACAGTCGTAAAACAGCATGAACACACCGGGGGACAGTGTGGAGACGGTTTGCTCGGTGACCTTGGACACATTGTGATCGCTCAGCCGCCACCAGTCCATCTTATGCTCAGCGTGCTTGTGGTCTAGGTCCTCGTCATCGAATGCCGTGGATACAGAATCCTCGTTGACATCCCCTCGCGCATCCTCGAACGCCGGGGTTGACTCGCGACTCCCAGAATTGACATTGCGCGCGTGCTTTCGGTAGCAGATGTAGTGTCCATTTTCATGGCGGCCATAGTGCGTCACGACCGCACGTAGTTCGTATATCGGGCCTGTCAGCTTCGAAGGCTGCTCGCCGCCGGCTACCATGGACGCCGTAGGGTCCTCGAGCCATTTCTCCTCATCTGCCGCGCCCGTCGAGCGTCCAGTCGTCTTGACACCGTCAGTACTTCCCAAACACCACGGCCCCAGATCAAGCATCATTGGAAAATGCACTGGCGCTGAATTTTTGACCATATCAAACGTGTTTGGATCGAATACCGAGCGGTTCACGTGAATCGCTAGACTGCGAGGCGGCCTGGCGATGACGATCTGCTTCGTCTTTGTAGTGGTCACCTTGCTCTGGGAGGTGATTTTGCACTTCTCTGCCAATGTCTTCTCGTCGAAGGAATCTTCCTCCAGCGCCAGATTCACAGCCTCCAACCGCCTGGTCGGTTCCGCGAGTTGCGCTTCAGGCACGCCCTTTTCTTTCATCTGCTCTACAAGCTTGCCCAGGAGCCTTTGCGCTTTGAGAAGGGTGCATTTCGGACACTCGACTCCCTCGATGGCTTCCACATGGCTGTAGGCGTCCAGTCTCTCGTGTAGGTCGTGTTGTTGTTGTAGCCCCAGACTCAGGGTCAAACAGTTGAAAGGGATCATGGATAGGCCATCCGAATGTCCGCACTGCACACAAGATACCCGCTGTGCAAGCAAGCCCTCCAAGGGGTTTCGTAGAGACGTAGCCTCCGGGCTTCGTGACCTAGCGCCATGACTCTGGTAACCACTGTCGTCGCTGATGTCGCTAGCACCGGCGTCGGTGTCGATCTTGTCTTTCTCTGTGTACTTCTCGAAGCCACTGTGTCGTTCTGACGCCTTGAGCGCGCGCGCTGCACGTTTGTCGATATCGTCCAGTATCTTGGAGAAGTATTCCTGCGCGTCCTGCTGCGTCCACGTGCTGAGGAACTTCAGCTTGCTCGGCGTCCAGAGCGTGCGCCCATTGTTCGATGTGTCGTGGAGGTCGCTGATCAGGGTCTTAAGCGTCTGCGTCACCACCTTTTGCCCATCGTCTTCGTCCGCGTCCGTGTCGTCACCAAGGCAGTTGGCGAGGTATTCGGGCAGTGTGTCGAGTGACGCGAGGCCCTGCAGAATGCTGTTTTGAAAACATGAATTGTCTCGGTTCCCCAAGCCCGCCGGGCGCTCTTTATCTGGGTGCAGCCCCAGAGCGTTGGTCGTAACAGACAGGGCGCGGGTCCTCCCTTGGAAAACCGACGCGACGATGCCTCTGTCGCTCTCGAGCCCCAGCACTCGCTTCATCGCCGCGCTCTTCGAGGCATGGGTGTTGACGTGTGTCGTCCTCATCAGGGGGTCGAACCAGGCGTCGATCGAGTACAGTATCGACGTTGGGACGATGTAGACCAGCGCGTGCCACGAACGGTGCGCTGCTGCGACGAGGTTTTCTTGAATAGCAGGCGTGGAAATGTATGTGTTGTATGCAAACGCGACAAAGAGCACAATGCCGGTGAGTAGGACAAACGGCTCGTTCACGCGGTCCCAAAGAGCTTGCGATGGCGGCTGAGCGCCTCTCTGGCTGTGACGATACCAGTCCTCGGAATTGTGCTGGCGCGAAGACATGCTGCTTTGTGCCAGCGATGATGTGGCAATGTCGTCGAGATTGTATCGCGAGTGCTCGGCGAGTGTGTTCAGGGGCCGGCGGCTTCGTAGGAGGTGTCGGACAGGTCCATGACCTTGGGCCTCGCGCAGCTGCTTTCGCGTCGAGTCCTAGGGTTGGTTGAAGTTGTGATGTTAAAGGACAAAATTGCCAGGTGCTACTTACGTCGCCAAGTTATGTGTGGCAAGACATCCTGAATCTGGGTGTAAGGGTTTGTCATACCCTGCAGGACGACTGCATAAGTGTGCAAGCACGTAAGGTGCCTTGCATCGGCGAAGTCCCATGTGGCATTATCGCATGATTTAAGCGACTAGCAAACGCAATAAGGCCTTTGACTTGGCTATATGGCAATTATTCGACTTGGCAGGTGCCTTTTGTGTCAATTGGCTTAAATTGGGCTTTGGCTGTCAACCGAGGTAAGACACCAACGTTCAATGACTTGCAAGCTGTGCTTGTGTGCAATGATACAACGTGAGTATTGTAAGGCGGGAAACTCAGAATCAAGCAACGAACTGAGCCTGAAACAACTAATCTTCATATTTTATGTAACTCTGACTGAGGCTCTTCAATTACTCCGTACATCGTCCTCGGTATACGCGACCTTGGCCGTCACGTGCCCCCGCACAGTATACCAAGGCATCGGCTCCCGGCTGGCTCCGCACTTCGACATTAATCTGTCTTGCGATCTTCCAGGTATATTGACTGTGATCTTCAGTCGTCAAGTCCCCCGCCGGAATTCCAGCAGTATGAGCGCTTTGCGATGTGCTAGGTCGGGGTTGAGGTACGCTTGTCGACTATCCAAGTTTGCAGCTTCGACGTCAAGCTGATTCATTCATGTTTTTAGGGCTACTTTTGGAGGAGGCCGATTTAGTTGTTCTAAGCCTGTTTGGAAATTCCCACAGAGGCGAAGCTTTTGTGTCACTCCCTGGCAGCAATTAAGGACGACAGGAGTTGCGAGTGCGCAATCGAGAGATGCCTCTTTCCAGACCGCAGATGATACGGTCGATCTGTTGAAGTCGTAAGATCAGAACACTTTGCGAATGCTGCGCCGAGCTGACAGTTCCAGGCCCTCTCTGTGGCTTCGGTATGTGTAGCGTGTCGAAGAGCATAGTACTGGTGACTAAGACGAGAACCAGTGACAACTGCCAATGCAGCCAATGTGTGAACCAGGACACGCTGCAGAGAAACTTTGATACTTTCAAGGTATGCCCTTCTCTCTCACTTGGACGCATTCTTCTCATACGTCGGCCAGATAGACGCGAAGAACCTCGAGGTCACGAGCTCTCAGTACGCTGACGGTGCACTTGCTGTCAATTGTGAGTTTTCCCCACCTCGGACAAGACCATACCTTTAACGAAGATACAAGGGTCGGACGGACACAAGTCTCATTATCCGGCGTGGTGGGTTAAGAAGGCAAAGCAAAGCCTGACTCCTCGAACTGCTCCGCCATCAGTATGGGATACAGTCGAGCTATGGAACCATGAGCAGGCGGCAGGCTACCGCAAGAAGCAAGAGGTGCCTTACGACCCTTCTTCCAGCAGTGATTGCCTCCGCGAGGCGACGGCTCGCTTGAATCGATATGGGTACTGCTTCATCACCGGCGTGCCAGCGGCTCCCGAGCCCACCGAGGCGTCGTTGGAGCAGTTCGGACCTATCCGTAATACTCACTACGGAGGCTTCTACGACTTCACGCCCGATCTCGCAAAGGCCGACACAGCATACACGAACATTGCGCTGCCACCCCATACAGACACAACCTACTTTACCGAGCCGGCCGGCCTTCAGTCCTTCCACATGCTGTCGCATGAAGGACCCCGAGACGCTGACGGTGACCTGGGCGGGAGTTCGATCCTTGTTGACGGGTTCGCAGCCGCCTCGAAATTGTATCACGAGCATCGTGATGCTTTCGACTGCCTCAGCAAAGTCCCTATCCCGTGGCACGCCAGTGGTAACCAAGGTGTGACAATCACGCCTGCAATGCGTGCGCCCGTCATAGAATTCGTCCAAAGCGGTTATGGTGATGACCTCCTGAGGATCAGATGGAACAACGACGACCGTGGTGTGGTGCCGATAGAGGAGTCTGATGAATGGTATGCAGCAGCGCGCATCTGGGACTCCATTTTGAAAGACAAGGAGATGCAATATCACTTTCAGCTTGAGCCCGGAACCGTCCTGAGTGCGTATTTCGATTTTTGATACTGCGATGATGATACTGACATTGGACAGTTTTCGATAACTGGCGCGTTCTCCATGGCAGAACAGCGTTCGAGGGCATCAGGAGGATGTCTGGTGCCTACAGTTAGTGTGCCCTTGGAACCGATCGAGCCATAGTCAGCTAACTGTGACAGTAAATCGCGACGACTACTTCTCGACCAAGATCAACTCGCAGCTGACGCGGGATGAGGTCCAGTCTTGGAGTCTGTTCCAGGACCGCAACAACCTGGTGGAGTCGTCAAAGCGCATTATCTCCAGGACGTGATCAAGCTGGCTTCGTGCTGCTTCTGCGGCGAGCAGGACGTCTGAGCACTTCGCAGGGCGGCCCGGACGGACCGACATGAACAAGCGAATGCAACCCAGCCGAGGTATGCCTTCAGTTCATGCGCGGGGGATGCAACGTCTACGCTCGACTACAAGTGCCTCTGGCGGACAGCAACCGCAGGGGAGATGTTTGAGGCTGCGAGTCACTATAGTCAGTGGGGCTTTGCGCACTTGGCGCGCGACAAGTACGGCATAGTGAAAAGGGCATGGACACTTGTACGTACAACGAACGAGGCTAGTCTCCCGCAAATTGAGAAGCGATTTAAAGCGCGCCTGTTACGTGACACGATTCCTGGTAGAATGCAAGATGATGTCGGCGGGGCGGCCCCTCATCCCACCTCCTAGCCTCAAGATGGAGGGAGGGGCTTCAAGGAACCGCCGCGCTTGGGCCGGTTATTTGCACCGAGTTGGTCGATGATAAATGCCAGGTCTATACATTCTGCGAGAGGCATGGGTATATGCGAGTCAGATTGCCCATCTGCGGCTGCTGCGCTCTGGTTTACTGGACTTCAACAACTCACAGAGTTGCGAACAGGTCACAATCAGCGTGGAGCAGGGATGGCGTGTGCGTGTGTGTGTGTGTGTGTGAAGGATAGACGGCGGGAAGCTCAAAAGTGCGCAAGCTGTTTGAGGGGGATTGGATGTCACGCAACGAAAATGTCGCATGTACTGCCGCCGAGAGATTGTGGATGACTTCGAGGGACCTACCTGCTCGTTGCGCTCTTATAAAGTCGTCGCGTGCCCCATGTGGAGGGCGTTCCCCATATCTCTCTGCTAAGCTTCTCCACGATCACCGTCTCCAAAGGCCAGACTGAACTGCCGGTACACCACGACCAATCCTAGAGCCGTTGCAACACCAATCCTACAATGGCTGTCGACATGAAGAATGGAGCTTTCGAGCTCGACAACACGGACATCCCCAAGGGCGATAGGGTTCTTCCCATGTTCTCCCTGAAGGGCCGTACAGCCATTGTTTCTGGCGCTGGCGCGGGTATTGGTCTCGGTGTTGCGCAGGGTCTCGCCGAGGCCGGCGCCAACGTCGCCATCTGGTACAACAGCAACAAGCAGGCTCTCGTGGAGGCCGAGAACATTGAGAAGACCTACGGCGTCAAGTGTGAGTTGGACATGGCGATTGGGTATCGGGACCTGCTTTCCTAATCCGTCGTGTAGGCCGCGCGTATCAGGTGAATGTTGTGTCTCCCGAGGCTGTCGAGAAGGCTATCAATGAAATCGTCGCCGAATTCAACGGTCGTCTGGACGTCTTTGTCGCCAACTCCGGCATCGCCTGGGAAGACGGCGCCTTCATTGACGGAAGCACCGAAACCGCCAAGAAGGTCATGGCGGTCAACGTCGATGGTGTGATGTGGTGCGCAAAGACCGCTGGCGCTCACTTCCGTCGCCAGAAGAAGGAGGGCACCACACTCGATGGCAAGCCTTTGGAGAACTTCCTCGCCGGAAGCTTCATTGCCACGGCCTCGATGAGCGGGAGCATTGTGAACATCCCGCAACTGCAGGCCGTGTATAACGGTTCCAAGGCAGCCGTCATCCACTTCTGCAAGAGCTTGGCCGTTGAGTGGACTGGCTTCGCCCGTGTCAACACAGTGTCTCCTGGATACATCCAGACCGAGATCTCGCACTTTGCGGATGCCGAGGTGAAGAAGCAGTGGAGGAGCAAGACCCCGGCTGGGTGAGTGAAGCGCGCAACGACAGTGGAAGAACATGCTAACCAATGCACAGTCGCGAGGGTGTCGTGAGCGAGCTCAAGGGATCGTTCCTCTACTTGGCCTCGGATGCCGCCTCCTACACAACTGGTCTGGACCTCATTGTCGATGGCGGCTACTGTCTGCCCTAAGCGTCTGAATTTCGATGGTGGATGGGGCGAGCATGAGCTGGGTACTTTTATACCTTGCCTCACAGACAACAGGGAGAACAGCAACGGAGACTGTGACCGGCTGCGAAAGCAGCTGACGAAGAATGACTTTCACGTAAGTAGATACCACCAAGCTAGACTTGAAATTAGATTTTGTCTTGCACCATTTGTCCAGTCTGCTGCATGTGCACGTGTGAGGTAGGCTTGTTTTGGTGCTGCTAGTCTAGGTACTTAGTGTCTCCATCGACAGAAGAGAACAGTTCGGAGGCCTCGTGCTCACCTCAAAGCATGCTCACTGTGAATCTTCGTATCACCAAATGCATTGGTTGACTGGAGACCGCATTAAGCCCAGTCGAAAGGCTGAAGACAGTCAATCAGGTCCATGCCGCTACATGTCCGGTGATGTCAGGTTGATCCAGGGGAAGTTGAAGTCGGCTGAAGCCTGGAGCCTGGAGGTGACATATGTCTTTCGTCCAGTGCCCAGCGTCACTGACGCCACCCGCCGGAACGCACCAGGAACCAGCAATTGGCGGGGGCAGCTAGCTGAACCAAGGTGCCTTAACAGATCTTTGCTTCGCCCCGAGCGAAATCTGCTAGTGGCCGCAGAACGGGTCAGCCACACTTGGTTAGGGACTTGCGCTGACCCGCCCGCACTCCAGCCTGAGCTTTCCGAGTCCCTCTTCAATTGCTGATGCTGTGCTCTCCACCACTTCTGCTTCTCCATCAATTTCTAGCTTCTTACTTGCATCAGCGACCAGACTTCTCCTCCTGCACCCTTACCTACGTATTGTTTCAAGTGGCTATTGAGAGACACCTCGATTGCTTGCGACTCGACACCCCTCGTCGCTCCTTGGCATAAACTTCCACCACAATCAACGGGGCTGGCCCCTTTGTCTGCGTTACGCCCCCCCGCGCTCATCCATCTCCTCAAACCTGCCGCCTCGTACCAGTACCTCCCGCACCCAGGCAGCCCAGCATGGAACACGACGGCGAAGTCCGCGAGACGCAAATCGACAACGCCATCCGTGCGATCCAAGACAAGAAGCCTCTGCCCGAGATCGACTTTACGATCCACACAACCGAAGACGGACAGCAGATCAACACGCAGGAGCGTGTGTGCAAAGGTGCGTCTGCTCAATATCTACTTACCCCACCATCACCACCGCGCGATGCCGCCACCCGATAGTCTCACGCACGGCGTCGAGTGCAGCGAGCTATCGCAATGGTCGCGTGCCTCTGGGATCCGTAGTTCTGACCTTGAACAGATGTGCAGGCGCCCGCAACCTCGACGCCCACGGACGAGCAGTTCTTTGAGGACGAAACTCACACAAAGCCCAATATCAAGTTTTTGAAGCAACACTTTTATCGCGAAGGCCGCTTGACGGAAGAACAGGCGCTATGGATCATCAGGAAGGGCGCCGAGGTGCTCAGAGCGGAACCCAACCTTTTGGAAATGGATGCGCCCATAACCGTCTGTGGCGATGTGCACGGCCAGTACTACGACTTGATGAAGCTGTTTGAAGTCGGCGGTGACCCTGCGGAAACCCGATACCTCTTCCTAGGCGACTATGTCGACCGCGGATACTTCAGTATAGAGTGCGTACTCTACCTCTGGTCACTCAAGATCCACTATCCCAACAGCCTATGGCTGCTTCGAGGAAACCACGAGTGTCGCCACTTGACGGACTACTTCACTTTCAAGCTCGAGTGCAAACACAAGTACTCGGAGGCCATCTACGAAGCCTGCGTCGAGGCGTTTTGCTGTCTGCCTCTGGCTGCTGTCATGAACAAGCAGTTCTTGTGCATCCACGGCGGCCTGAGCCCCGAGCTGCACACCCTGGACGATATCCGCAACGTGGGTATTTCTCTCTCCTTGCCCGTGACGTCCCCTCTGACTTGACCTAGATTGATCGGTTCCGCGAGCCCCCAACCCAGGGTCTAATGTGCGACATGCTTTGGGCTGACCCTCTCGAAGACTTTGGCCAGGAGAAGTCAAGCGAGTATTTCCTCCACAACCATGTTCGAGGATGCTCGTATTTCTTCTCCTACCCAGCAGCTTGCGCTTTCCTGGAAAAGAACAACCTGCTATCAGTGATCCGTGCCCACGAGGCCCAAGATGCTGGATACCGCATGTACCGTAAGACTCGCACTACGGGGTTCCCCAGCGTGATGACCATCTTCTCTGCGCCCAACTACCTGGACGTCTACAACAATAAGGCGGCTGTGCTCAAATACGAGAACAACGTTATGAACATCCGCCAATTCAACTGCACGCCCCACCCGTACTGGCTGCCCAATTTCATGGACGTCTTCACCTGGTCACTTCCTTTCGTGGGCGAGAAGATCACGGACATGCTCATTGCGATTTTGAGCACGTGCTCAGAGGAGGAGCTGAAGGACGAAACTCCATCGGCTGCTTCGCCCGCGACCATCACCTCGCCAACCTCTCAGGACCCAGAGGACCCCAACTCCATCGAATTCAAGCGAAAGGCCATCAAGAACAAGGTGCTCGCCATTGGTCGCATGTCACGTGTGTTCCAAGTCTTGCGTGAAGAGTCGGAGAAGGTTACCGAGCTCAAGACCGTCTCTGGCGGCCGCTTGCCAGCGGGTACCCTTATGCTGGGTGGCGAGGGCATCAAGGACGCCATTCGGACTTTTGAGGATGCCAGAAAGGTCGATTTGCAGAACGAGCGCTTGCCCCCATCTCACGAGGAGGTTGCGAAGCATCAGTCAGAGGAACGCGCACAGGCTCTGCAGAAGGCGTCGGAGGATGCGGAGAACGATACAAAGTTGCAGCAATTGTCGCGGCGACTGAGCACGTGAGTTCACCCACGGTATATGCTTTCCTGGGCGATTTTGACTAATGCATTTCCAGTGACCGCAAAAACCGCAACGCGCCCAAATAAACGGCAGAATGTATAGTAGTGCCACCGAGCACAAGCAGGGGTGGCACGCGTTTTTGGCTTCCGGAAATGTGTTATGACTCATGCCCAACCAGCCCATTCACTACTGTTATCCTCCCGGAATTCGAGAGTTGGCTATCTACATAACTGTCCATGTGGTCGGCGAGGCGGCATTGGATGGATGGAATGAACAGCTTCAACATAGATGACCAAAGCTCTGAAGCGTATGCAGCTTCTGCATATAATAAGCGAATGAAAAAAAAAAGAATGATGAAAATATGCTCTTCTTTTGCTATTGTGAGGTTATCACATCACCTGTTGTGCTAGCTCCAAAAGATCGAAGAAGCCTTCTCTCCCAGTATCGGTCTTTTCAAGTCCAAGTCCTAGAACCAACGTCCGCCGGTCGTCAGGCGCACGCAAAGCCATCTGGCTCGCGATCTGGGCAGCATACAGTTGACCTAGAGTTTCCCGCTCCTCACCACCGCCACCTAGCAACGTCACGGGTGTGAGATGTGTGGACGGGAGTAGTCCGCGAGAGGAGCTTGGCAGTGTCATGTCAACGATACTGGATGACGAGCCCGTGAGGGGCACCTGTATCTGCAAGTCATTCATCAGCTGGCGTCAGATACTTTACTTGGGGGTTGGGCGTACCCATTGTGACAGGCGTCCTCCTTGCGAGACTGTGAAGAGGATCTTGTCTGAGAAGTCCAGGCGTGATATGTGTGTTGGCACGGATGATACGTGACCCGATGACTGTCGACTTGGCGCAGGGAACTCATCAGGTTTCACTGAGAGATCCATTTTGTGCTTGACAAGGCGGCGAGTCAGAGGTTATAATTAACTGCGATGAATGAAGACACTGATGTGAGTGAACTGTGCCCCACTGCCACCATTCCGTCCACCGATCCGTCGAAGTGCAGGTGGGCGTTCAACTCTGCTGTAGGGTAGACATAATGATTCATGACGCTGAACGTTCACCGTAGACCTTCTTCTCTCCCGCATCAACTACTTAGTTTCCGGTCGTTGTTCCACTGTACGAGAGAAGAACCAGAGCCATGTTGCGTTGTTGTCGACGCCTTGTCACTTTATGCCTTGCAAGGTGCCTCGGGCGCTCAAAGGGTCAAATGCTGGCCAATTGATGCCCCAGGCCCAACCCGTCCGCTTACCTGCATGTCGCGGCGATGACCCTGGTCGAAAATGGGATCGACGCGATCCCAGATCTTCTTTATCGCTCTGGAAACAAATAGTATCACCATGGTGTATACACGTAACGACGACCCCCATAGTCGGCATGTTCTCCAGGTGAGTCCGTTGGCTATAGCTTACATCCAGGGCGAGCTGACTCGGGTCGAAGCAATCGTGTCCATTGACTCCATACACAGCTGGCCTCTTGTCGAATGATGACACAGGTCCAGGCGGTCATGCGCCCGCGGATGCCTTGCCGGCGTCATATCGCGACCGGGGTCATGCTCTTTCTTCCTTGGATGAAGGAATCGTTGACAAGGAGCTTGATCTGTCGCGGTTGGATAGTGTCGCGCGATTGCTATGGATTACCGGAAGGTTGATGCCACCGCGACCATTGCATCAGCAGCTATGCATGGGACGCGAGGTTGTGCTCATGGAACAGACTGACATGCATCTTGTCTGGGAAGCAGGGAGGATATATCTGAAGCCTTTGCCCCGATACCTGCTTTACCCTGCTTTCTGGGAGAAGTATTTCTGTTCCGCATCCTATTGCGCCTGTTACAGCGACGATCCCGAACGCATCGTGCACCAGCGCACAACGCAGGATGGGCACCCACTGCGGAATAAACCATGCAGACAGCGCAAGGTGGCCATGGGGTTTCTGTACTCTTACGTCGCGCTCATTCAACATGAATCAGACTTCCACATTGCCCAAGACAAACGGCTCCTTCCTGCCGACATAACCTGGCCATCCTGGAGGCAGCTTGTGCACGAGATGCTGGAATATCCAGACATCTACAAGCACATGGACTATCGCTTCTGGTACGGCGAGATGCGTCTGAGCAGGCTCAACAAGCTATTCTACCTATGGCAGACGCCGGGGAGATACTATTCGACGCGCTGGCAGCAGTACAGTACATTCTTTGGCGAGACATTTGCGTACCTGGCGGCCATGACGGTGTACATTGTGGTGGCCCTGACTGCCCTGCAGCTTGGAATCTCGACCAAGCTGCTGGAGAACAGCACGTCGTTTGACAGGGTGTCTGCGGGCTTCGCCGTCTTCTCCATCGTTGGACCGTTTGGCGTCGCTTTTGGGTTGTTTCTGGTGTTTCTGTACTTTTTTCTTGACAACTACCGCGCAACTCTGCGCTTTCGCGATATGCGATTGGGCATCATCAAGAACGGTTGAAAGAGGACACCCCTTTCGCAGAGAGAAGGACTGGCTGCCATGGCATTGCCGTTCACGCACCCTAGCTTGAGAGTTGGTACTCATTGCTGCCGTGTTCTTGGAATGGCCTCTGCCTCTTCTATACCTGAGGGCGCTGGGCTGTACTCCAAGAACTCAGGCGCAAGTTTGGTTCCTTATCGAGCCCCTCCTGGGTCGACAGCACCTGGAACTCGCCTTACGGCTGAAGGCCATGGTCGAGAACGGATCTGAGAGACGCTTGTCAACTACATCTAAGTCTTGGCGGCTCTGATGCCTTAAGACTCTAGGCCATCCATTCATTGCTTTTTGGCGTTGCTGGTAAGCATCCTATATCTGATGGGAATGGTGAAACTGTTGGTGGACAAACAGGAAGAACGGGTCCTTTCTGTGTCTCCAGTCCCTTCAATGTCCGTATCAACGATGAGACTAGGGTGCTGGAATCTCTGAAAACCTAACCGAAACTCGCGGTACAGACGAAAATCCAGATGTAGTGATGATGCCAGCTGCTCAGCCAAATATTCGCTTACAATGAATTGCTAGCGAAGTTCGAAGTGACAATGGACAACTGATTTTGTGGTTGGACTTGGCGCTCAGGCTGTGCGCCAAGTGGGGTGACATGGGACTATCCCCGCGCTAGTCCTAGAATAGATGCAGACTTTGGTGGTGAGCAGTGGCAGTATCGTCCTCACCTCAAAATTTCCTGGGCCTTCATTCTCATCGTTAATCCACCCTACACGCAAAGATGGCGCCCAAATTCGTGCCCCGCCAGCGGAAACACAAAGTTCTAGCACGGCAAAAGGCTGCTGAGAATGCGCGCCATGAGGTTCCCGAGGATACCAACAAGGCAATCCTGCCGTCGCAAGATGACCGGCAGGCGCGCAAGCAGGCGTTGAAGGACGAATTGCGCCACGAGGGAGAGAAAATGTCGGGCAAGAAGGCGAAGCGCTTCGAGAAATACATTGATAACAAGCTCCGCAAAGACGAGACAAGGGAACTGCTGGCAAAGCTGGCAAAGCAGGAGACTGTCGACACAAGCTTGCTCAGCAGCAGTCGAGCGCTCGGACTAGGAAAGGAAACCAAACGCCAGAGCTTTGCAAGAGCCTTGAGGGAACGGGAAGCCGGCTTGGCGGGCGATGGCGAAGATGTGCTATTTGAGGAGAGAAAGGAAATCGAGGAGGACAATGCTGGAAGCACTGGAGACAACGAGGCAGCTGCAGCTGTTGCGCCAGTCGCGACGAAAGCTGCACCGTCAGCAGAGCCGACATCAACCTCCGAAACCCAGACACAAAACCTTGGGACTGGACTCAAACGGCCGCTGGATGTGGACGACGAGGGCCGCCCTGTGATACCCAAGAGGCAGAAAAGAGGAGGTGTCAAGTCCAAGGTCTCTGCGCCCTCGATCCCAGTGTCCGCGCCCGAACCCGAGTCCGACGAATCAGACAATGACGACGAATGGACTGGCTTCTCAGGCGATGAGGCGACCACGAAGGACAAGGACAGCGACGACAGCGAACAAGTTTCCGAAGACGAGGAAAATGGATCCGAAAACGATGCGGAAAGTGGTTCAGATAGTAGCGGGGAATCTTCTGAAGATGATGACGACGATGAGGACGAGCCAAAGGAGTCGAGGTCCTCTGCATTCAAAGCGTGGGCGACAGCCCAGCGAAATGAGGCACAGGGCTTTAAAGGCACCGAAGAGAGCACGACGAACATGGTCATACCGAAGCCCGATAATTTCACGCCTAGGGCTCCCGAACAGGACCCCTTGCCGCAGGAATTGCAGCCCACCAAGGTCGTTGACCGCAAGACATATGCAGTGCCCGTCACGAGGACGCCCGATATTCAAGAAGCGCGACTCAAGTTACCGGTGGTGGCGGAGGAGCAGCGTCTCATGGAGGCGATCTACAACAACCATATTGTGGTGATATGCGGTGCCACTGGTTCAGGAAAGACGACGCAGGTTCCGCAATTTCTGTTCGAGGCGGGCTATGGATCGGCGGGCTCGGACACCCCAGGCATGATTGGCGTCACGCAGCCTCGCCGTGTGGCGGCAGTGAGCATGTCGAAGCGTGTCGGCGACGAGCTGGGCGATCATGGCCACAAAGTGGCGTATCAGATCCGATTCGAGGGCACGACAAACCCAGACACGGCCGTCAAGTTTATGACGGACGGTGTACTACTCCGTGAAGTGGCGGAAGACCTTGCGCTGCGCAAGTACTCGGCCATCATCATTGACGAAGCGCACGAACGCAGTGTAAACACAGATATCCTGATCGGTATGCTCAGTCGCGTCATCAAGTTGCGGACCGAACTCGCGCAGGAGGATCCCAAGCTGAAGCCCCTCAAGCTGATCATCATGTCTGCTACTCTACGTATTGAGGATTTGACGATGAATTCGAGGCTGTTCGAGAACCCCCCGCCTGTCATTGAGGTGGAAGGACGACAGCATCCCGTCACGGTTCACTTTGCCCGGCGAACCACATCGGATTATGTGGAGGAAGCGTTTCGCAAAATCAGCCGCGGTCACAAGAAGCTGCCACCCGGTGGATTCTTGGTCTTTTTGACCGGGCGCAATGAGATCACCCAGCTTAGCAAACAGCTCAAGGCTGCATTCGGCGGGCTAAAAACGGCAGAAGCGCCCAGAGTACGACTCACCGCCAGCGAGGCGCCCACTGAAGTGGAGGACATTGAGTTTGGCGATGTCGACGATGGAGACGCTGATGACATGGACAGCTTGCCATCGGAAGACGAGGACGAGGAGGCCGATGAGGATGAGTTCAAGATTGAAGACGACCAGGAAGCCGCACCGATGAAGATGCAGGTTCTCCCGCTGTATTCATTACTTCCGACAAAAGACCAGCTCCGCGTCTTCGAACCACCCCCCGAGGGCACCCGCCAAATCATTCTGGCAACCAATGTTGCAGAGACATCGTTGACCATTCCGGGCACCAGATACGTCTTTGATTGCGGTAGAGCCAAGGAGCGCCAGTATGACCCTGTGACAGGCGTGCAAAGCTTCGAGGTTGGCTGGATCAGCAAAGCCAGCGCGAGCCAGCGGTCAGGTCGAGCTGGTCGAACAGGGCCCGGCCATTGCTACCGGCTCTACTCGTCGGCTGTATACGAGCGAGATTTCCAGCAGTATGCTGACCCTGAGCTGCTGCGCATGCCCCTGGAGGGTGTTGCTCTACAACTCAAGGCCATGAACCTCACCCACGTGGTCAACTTCCCCTTCCCCACGCCTCCAGATCGACGAATTCTTGCCAGGTCAGAAAAGGTTTTGCACTACCTATCTGCCATCTCGACAACCGGCAGAGTTACAGAAGTTGGCACAGCCATGTCTGTGTTTCCTCTCGCGCCACGCTTCGCGAGGATACTCCTCGTCGGTCACATGCAC
Organism: Emericellopsis atlantica; assembly: GCF_019669845.1. Lineage (NCBI taxonomy): Eukaryota > Fungi > Ascomycota > Sordariomycetes > Hypocreales > Bionectriaceae > Emericellopsis > Emericellopsis atlantica. Next base: position 176,079 of record NW_025764733.1, on the reverse strand, counting down.
GGCTGCATTCACTACACCATTGCCATGGTCGCTGCGCTCTCCGCGCAGGAACTGTTCTTGCCGGACAACCAGGCTGTCCCTGCACTCGCCGAGTCGACGACGGAGTTCAGGTCGAACTCCGACATCATCGCCGAGACGAAGCAGGCTGAGATGAGGAAGCGCTTCAACGAGGTGCACAAGAACTTCTGCTACCTAGACGACCGGGCGGATGCCATCAAGCTACTGCAGGTCGTGGGCGAGTTTGCACACGAGCCATTCGAGGCGTGGTGCGACAATCACTTTGTGCGGTTCAAGGTCCTCAAGGAAATCCAGCAGCTTCGACGCCAAATCACCGATCTCCTCCGGAACAACATTAACGGGTTCGGCAACCTTCGCTTCGAGGACAAGCTGGATCCCCCCACGCCAAAGCAGGTCGCTGCGTTGAAGCAAATGGCGGCAGCGGGCTTCATTGATCAAGTCGCGATACGCGGCGACCTGGCGCCCACACCGCCCGAAACGCACAGGCCGCCTCGCAGGCCGATAGACGTGCCTTACCTGCCCTTGACGCCGCTGGCGGAAGCTGACGAGGCGGATCGATGCGTATATATCCACCCCTCCTCGCCCATGTCGCATCTCAGCGTGCAGGAGTGTCCCCAGTTCATCGTCTACTCGCATCTGCAGAAGGCGACTCAGTCTGCCAATGTAGACAAGAAGCCCAAGACGAGGATGCACGCCCTCACGGATATCACTGGCGGCCAACTCTCGGTGCTGGCCAAGGGTACGCCTCTGCTGACGTATGGCAAACCGGTCAAGGAGTTCAAGGCCGAGTTTGACAAGACGGACGGACTGATGGTCAGGGAATGCGCAGTCATCCCGTATCTCAGAGCCGAAGGCACGGGTGGTCAAGGATGGGCACTGCCGATGAAGAAGGTGAAGCAGAAGAAGATACCCGGAAAAGGATGGACTGTGATATAAAGTGTATAACGAATAAATGATGACCTCCAATAAACGCCTCGCTTGTGCATGTGGGTATCTAAGTATCCAGATCCTGTTCTCTATTTTTTTCCCCTTGAAGGCCAGCATTGGACACTCCTACGCAGCCGGTGTTGTCGCGGCCGGCGTCGTGGCTGCTGAGCCCTTGTTCCTCTTCCTCTTCCTGGGCTTGGTCCCTGTTGCTGATTTTCCAGACTGTTCTTTGCCATCCTTCTTGTCCGCGCCGCCGACCTTGCTCTCCAGGGTCGTCGGTCCGCTCATGCCCATGGTCTGCTGCGTCTGTGGTGGCGGCACTGGCTTCCTCCCCGTAGACGAAAGGTGGAATTCGCCCGGGCGACCTGTGATGGGGTTCTCGTCGACGTATTCTCCTCCGTAGCGCATGTGTATGGCAAAAGCTTCCTCTACACTTCTATCGAGTGACGGATCGTCCTTGGCAGGTTGTTCGCCGGCTTTGCCTTGCGCAGCGTCAGGCATCGGTGTCCCCTCCTTTGACGGTCCGTGTGTCCCAGCGTTCGTCCTTGGTTGCGCAATCTGCTTGGGAGGCGGATACGTGTGTCCCACAGAGGGTCTCCATTTCCTGACACCCTGCGCCTTGGGCAGCGCGCTCGAGATCGCATTGGTGAGAATCAACAGCCGCGAGCTCAGGATGTCGCCCAGCTTGGGTGCTTGGTAGATGTGCTCGCCGACAATAAAGTAGCTCGACAGGATCGTGGTCTGATCCTCCTCGCCCGCAATCTTCCGCCGAACCTGTTTTCGGATCACCCAGACACCGGTGCCCATTCCTGGACCTGATTCGGCGGGCTCTTCGCCGACGATGAATTCCAACCCAGACATTTCCCGTAGAGACGACTCGAAGGCTTCGCGTGTTTGGATGCGCCAAAACTCGTGGGGATTCGTCATGGCTTGAGAGAAGATGACCTGGTTATTGGAGGTTCGCTCGAAGAAGGGCGATTCGGCAAAGTAGAAGAGGATGTTGTTGGAGTGCAGCTGGCCCATGTTGGCCAGGTGCTGCGGAGAGTACCATTGTATCTCGTCGAGAGCGGGTTCAGGCATGGTGATTGTGGTTGGCGCAGTGCGCTGTCCTGAATGTCGAGGTTGTAGAGGAAAAGTTGAGGACAATGACGGCAGTTGGAACTTGGAGGCCAAGGTACCTGCAAGGTACGTACCTCAGGCTGTGTGGCAGCGGAATCACGCCGCGCGCCAGCCTCAACTTTATCTTCCACATGCGATCACTTGACGAGGACACGAACCTACAAGTACATTTCCGCAACCTCGCCTTTTTCTTCGCACGGGACTATGGATCTTCTTAACACGGTTCGCAAGAGCGGCTCTCGCGGCGGCGTCAACTTTTCCTGGGATGAAGTGGCCAACTCGAACCACCGCGAAAACTACCTGGGCCACTCCCTCAAAGCGCCTGTAGGACGATGGCAAAAAGGCCGCGATCTCACATGGTACGCCAAATCCGGCGACGGATCAGCACAGAACCCCGACGAGACAGAAGCCGAGCGAGAAGCCAGGGAGAGGAAGGAAGAATTGAGGCGTGTGAAAGAGGCAGAAGAGGACGCCATGGCTAAGGCCATGGGACTACCGCCACCAGTGAGGGATGCTTCAGGCGCCAACGCCGTCGAAGTTAAAGGGAATAAGATGGGCCCTGAGCATCCTGAAAAAGCAGAGCAGGATGCCCCTGTGAGAGAACGCTCTAGGCGACATGGCGACGCGCATCGCCGAGAGCGCCGACGGCACAGAAGTCGTGATGGCGAACACAGACGTCATAGGAGCAGAAGCCGGGACCGAGATGACCGAAGGCGAAGGGACCGCCATGAGCACCAAGGCCGGGATCGAAGCCGCGACAGGGTCAGCAGAGACGAGAGACGCCACAGGCGACATAGAAGTCGCAGCCGAGATGATGAAGACCATGGGAGGAGAGATCGGCAGCGCGAGGACAGAACCAAGGAGCGACGCAGGTCCACGTCTCGGGGCGAGCGTCGACGCAGCGGCAGCCCTCGACCAAGGCAGTGAAGGGAGAAATCTACAGCATCATCTACGAGATGAACCATTCAACGCACCCAAATGAGACTGCTCCGGAGGCGGTGGGATAAAACGAAGAGTCAAGAATCCGGCGACAAATTCAAATGCAACGGCATGCCTCATCCTGCCATGGCAGTTGTACTTGTTTGATCAATGGCTGCGAGGGGCACTGCTAAAAGTCGCCAACCAAGCAGATAACCCAGAACAACGTAGCCACGGCAAACCGATGCCCCTAGCAGGATCCTTGTTATGCACACCAAGCTGAGGGCTGTGACTTGGACGTATTCTTATGGCCTACGAGTGTTGGTGGTGCTATGACAGCGGTGCTTGTCCAACACGGCTCAAGAGAGAGGCAGAAACGCCATGTGTTTAGCGATCTGAGCTGCCACTCTTCGTTCAGAACAATCGCATCAGGTGCCTGGGACGCCTGAAATATGGTTTTATCCAGAGTTGGAAAGGCAAATGGCACTATTTCCACCGTTCAGGGTGTTATACTACGTAGTTGGTTGTAATCTGAACTTCTGAACAGGCGCGCATGACGTTTCGCGTCGAAATGTATTGCTTACACTTTCCGAACTCCGGTCCAACGTTGGCCAGGCACACCACATGACGCGCCGCACATAGAACAGCGTCGCCACATGACTGAAGTCTGTCGACCTGCGCAAACCTTCCGCTCCTAGAAATCATTAATTCTGCCTAAATCACCTCGAGGCAGACTGGACTTGAGGCTTGCTGGCGAGCCTGACCACAAGCGTCGCGACTAGACTGACCTCCCCTTGCCGGTGGTTTGACAAACACTGCCACTTTCAGCTTGCGCCCGAGATCTGCCCCGTGGCGGCCACAGCTCCCGAAGACGCCGCCTTTAAAATGAACCGCTGACCCATCGATTGTCGTGGCAGACGGACAACGAACGAAACAGCCGCAATGGATTACTCACGACTGCGGGCTGCGGCGATGCAGCATGGCGAGGACGAGGAAGCCGTGACTGTAGACACCCGCGCCTTGATCGACAAGGTCCTCGCACGATACTCGGGCGAATGGACAACTTTGAGAGAACTCATACAGAACGCAGCCGATGCCCAAGCCACTACCGTTTCTGTGAAATGGGAGACCCTGCCGTCGACGCTGGTTCCCATGCCCAACACCACCGACCGTTCAGAGCTCCTAAAGCATACAATATCAAACCACACGGTCCGCCGACTCGTTGTGCAGAACGATGGCCAGCCTTTTACAAAGACTGACTGGGGCCGGCTGAAGAGGATTGCCGAAGGCAACCCTGACGAGACCAAGATTGGTGCGTTTGGTGTAGGCTTCTACAGTGTCTTCGCGGATTGCGAGGAACCGTTCGTCAGCTCTGGCAAGGAGGCGATGGCGTTTTATTGGAAAGGCAATGCGCTCTTCACAAGGAAATCCCAGATTCCAGAGGATCAAGCGACCCATCACACGACGTTTGTCTTGGACAACCGTAACACGACGACGCCACTCCCGAACCTCCTCTCTGTCAGCCAGTTCCTGGCCACTAGCTTAACATTTGTTGCTTTGCAGAACGTAGAGTTTTGGATAGACGACTACCAGATCCTCGGCCTCAAGAAGAAAACATCGCCAAGTGCCGAGTTGCCTTTACCTGCAGACCTAGATGCCCGAACAAAGGATGGCATTATGCGAGTTCAAGATGTGGGAAGGACCAGCACTCAGATTGACGCAATATACATGACTGCAGTCGGGTGGAAGCCCAAGGCTGTTACAGCCACCAAAGCAGAGGGAACGACTGCTGCTACCGAAGCGCCGTCACTGCGTTCATTCTTCGCCAGGCTGACATCAAACTCATCGCAATCATCGTTAAAGGCAAAGACACAAAACGACGAGAAGCAAGCCCAGACTGCCGTTGCAGAGGACGTCACGAAGCAAAGTTCATCAACCATCTTCCTCAGGTCAACGACGGCCAGTATTCAGACAAAGGTGTCAGCGTCTTTCTCGGCTGAACTGGAACGAGCTACCAAGAAACCGCCTCCCAAAACGACGAGAATCTCCATTCTCACGGCGTCCTATGATGAAGCGCAAGCTTCTCAAGCCTCAGTAGGGGATGGGGCGGTTTCCAAGGCCACCGATGTCTTCGCATCTGTGCTACCTAACAAGAAACCCGGAGGTCGCGTCTTCATCGGATTTCCCACCATGCAGACGACCGGCGCTGGCCTGCATATTTCGGCTCCTTCGACGATCCCAACCGTGGAGCGTGAAGCGATCGACCTCAACGCGCGATGGGTGCGCACGTGGAACATAGAGCTCCTGCGTGCTGCGGGCATCGTGACTCGGCTAGCCTTTGCCAATGAGATGGACGAGCTGAACCAGAAGATCCGTAGGGCTGTCGACAAGCATGGCAAGATCACCAGCGAGAGCGTGCACCGCTTCATGCCCGAAGCTGCCCATATCTTCAAGACGTTCTTTTTCGGCGACTCTACTCCAAGCGGGCAGGTTGGGCAACTCATTGAGGAGGCATTCTGGACTTGCTTCAGAAAAGCATCCATCGAAGTATACTCCACTCAGGGTGTTCTACAAACAGACAAGGTGCGCTTGGAGTCAGCCGAGCTGACTAAATTCGTCGACAGTATCCCCGTCTTGCCCAAGGAGCTCGCGGACGATTTATTTGTCAAGAAGCTCATTGACTTCGGGCTCATCTCGCACATCACGGTGAAGGACGTACAAAGGGAACTTGAGGCCAAGTCATTGGACAAGAGCCAGCTGTTAGCCTTCATCAGCTGGGCGGGCAAGAAGAGCTTGTCCGGAGAGCTCGACCCCGGCAGCAGGTCGTCGCTTATGGACGTTGCTGTTGGTTCTGTGGGTGATGAGGAGGGCGGTGGGGAGATCATCGCGCTGGGCGCCATCAAGAATTTTGTGATACCCAACAAAATCCCAGTCACCATGCCGATGCCTCCCTCAACTATCCCGCACGCCTACACTGTCAGCTCGACACAGGCTGAGCTACAGGCTCTGGGGTGGGAAGCTCTGGAGGTTCTACCGTGGCTTCGCTACTTGAGCGAAACCAAATCCTCCAAACCTGAAGCACAGAACCTGGAAAAGTCACCGACCTTTGCCGTCGCGGTCCTCACCGTTGTATCCAAGAACTGGGATCATGTCAACGCCAGTCATCGCCAGGCTATTGCACCCCTTTTGCAGGCGCAAACCGTCATGCCCACGAAGCTTGGCATGAAGAAACCCGGGGAATCGTTCTTTCCCACTGTGAAGCTGTTCGACGATCTGCCCCTCATCGAGGGCTGCGACAAGATCAAGGAGAAGCTGCTCGTTAGCATAGGCGTCCGCAAGACCGTTGACCTTGACACCATCTTCACACGCCTGTTGAATCCTTCGGACGGTGAAAAGCAGCAGAGGTGGAGTCATATGGAGCTCATCAAGTATCTCGCATCGGTACAGGATGACATCCCGAGAGCTGATCTCGAGAAGCTCAAGTCAACGCGCTTCTGCCCAGCTGAGGCTGGCCCCCCCGGCATGGAGCAAGCCAAGGCAACGGAAGCCCTCTACGCAATCCCCAAGCTATTCGAGCCAAACGACTCTTTACGAGGTCTTGGCCTACCTATTCTGCAATGGCCCGGGGCCCCAGGTAGTTTCCAGCCCAAGAGCGCCGAGGGCCAGTTCTTATCGGCTCTCGAGCTGCGGTCACAGCCTTCTGCTTTGGAGCTACTGGATATGATGATAGAAAAGGACGAGAGACGGCGGTCACGGGCAATGGCCTATTTCATCGACAATTACAGCAGTAACCGGTACGCGTCGAGCTTGACGCTCATATCGGCAACGCGCAAGGCTATCCTCCCCTTGCAAGGGAGCACGGAACTCGTCATGCCTTCCGCGTGTTTTATCAACGAGCGTGCGTCAGTGCTTGGCTTCCGCATCCTGCGCAAGGACCTCCACGAACATGGTCCCAAGTTCGGAGTGGCTCGAGATCCACCTATCGCCGATTGTGTCACCCGTTTGCTAGCTGACCCGCCGAAGACAACGGCGTCTGCAATGTCCTTGTTCGGGTACTTTGCGAGTCGCATTCGTGAGCTCGGCCCCAAGGAGCTGCAGCGGTTGCGGGATGCCCCTATTGTGCCAGTCCAGCGAGTGGACAATGCCAAGGGCAGTGGAAATTCTCGCCTGGCTACCACGCTCATCACACCGTCGCGAGCGTACCTGGGTACCTCATCCACATATGGAGATATCTTCGACTTTGTCGACTTTGGGAAAGATGTCAATGCGTTCTTGTACACGTGTGGCGCCAAGACAGAACCCACCAAGGTAGAGGTTGCACATATGGCATGCAGTGAGCCTGCAAGGTTGCTGGGTGTACTCCAGAGCCCGGAGAAATACCTCGAGTTGCTCAAGTCCCTCGCCGAGGCAGATGCGACGCTGCGCCGCGACACGTTCCTTTGGCGCAAGATGAAATTCGCGCCCTTCCTGCTAGCATACAAGGAGCTTGCATCACCCAACAAAGACAACCTCATAGATCTCGACGAAGAAGAGGCGCCGGTCAGGCAGTATCAGCTGGCTTGTGCAACGGAGATTGTTGTTGTTGACGACATCATCAGCTACCGCCTGTTCAAGGAGAATCTGGTGTGTGCTCCCGAAGAAGATGCTCTGGAGAAATTCTACCTCTCGCTTGGAGCGCAGCAGCTCAGCAGCCTTGTCCAAGAGGAAGTCCGCATTGGATCATTGTCAAGCAAGAAGACCATGGGAGACGCCTTGAAGAAGCACGTGCTGGAAAGGTCGAAGATTTTCCTTTACGAGTACGCCAACTATCGCCGCGACGCCATAAAGCACGATACCAAATGGCTTGAGAAGAATCTGCGCGTCGACATTGTCAGCTCGGTTGCTCTACGTCGTACTCTCAAGGGTCAGCGGCAGACACATGTCGAGAAACGATCCGCTGCAAGCGCTCGTGATGAACGCGGCTGGGTGCTGTATGTTGCAGGTGAGAGCAAGCCTGATATGTACCAGATTGGGCAGGCTCTCTGCCAGATGCTACTCGACAGACCGAACCAGCAGGCTTACCTCTTCTTCGAGCCCTTCTTGACGCTGGACCTCTATGGTCTGCGGGCGCGCGGCTACAATGTCGATCGCATCTTGCGTGCCAAGGCTGCTGAAGCGCGCGTCGCCGAAGAAGAGAGGCGGAAGGCACTTGAAAGCGAGCAGAAGATGATCAAGGAGCGGGAGAAGAATTGGGCTGCGCAGGCCGGCTCGTCTGCTACAGCAGCGGCTGCTGGGCGTGATAGACCCCCGTCTTCTCCCAGCAGTCCTCGAAACAAGATGCCAGGAGCTTGGGACTCGAATGACGACTCGAAGCACGAGCTGGCGGAGTACGCCAAGCGTGGCAAGAGCTTTTTCAGCAACCTCACACGCAAATTGGGTTTCGAAAGCCAGAACAGCCCTGAGACCCAGAAAGGGCTTGATCCGTTTGTCAACCCCGAGAATCCTGGCGAAGGCAGCGGTCAGTCAAGTGGCACGAAAGCCGGCACAAGCATGGTCAAGGACGGCGAACGTGGGCGCAATGATGATGGCCGTGTAACGAATCCCGCAATGATCCAGCGGAACCTCATCAACGCCGTCAATGCCTCGCGTGCTCACGGTTCGTCCAGTGTTTTCACTCAGCCGACTGTCAATGAGGTCAAGGAGCAGGCGACGTACTGTGACTCGACTGCAGCTGCCAACATCACCTTTGTGGCGGAAGCCTCAAACGGCATCAGGATCTTCTTGGATCAGAACATGTCCACGCCGCATAGCCAGTTTCTGCGAGTCAACATTGGCGCCATCAACACATTCGCGTCGATCCTCCGCGATGTCGGCGAGGTCTACTCCTTGGCCCGTGGCGTGCTGCACATCTACTACGACGAGTCGGGTCGGACTATTGCGTTCAACACCAACGGCAGCCTGTTTTGCAACTTTCGTTACTTTCTGCAACTCCACGCGGCCTCGATCGAGTCAGATCGGTCTCGCCAAGCCCAGGCTGAAGCCGCAACATGGTGGTGGGTTGTCCTGGCTCATGAGCTGGCCCACAACTTGGTCAAGACTCACAACGCTGACCACAGTTACTACACGTAAGTTTATACTGACGCGGTGGTCTGCGCGCGCATGCTAACGGGTGCTAGTGAGTCGTTTGTACAGCAGTATTTTGGAAAGATGATGATCAAGGTTGCGAGTTGGTTACAGGAGCAACCTGCTGCTGCGCGACCACCCCTAGAACAGGCACCCCAGGAAGAGGCGCCCCCAGAACAGGCACCCGCCGCCGAAGGTCGTGAGCAGCCACCACCACCCTATACAGATGGGCCCTTCAATTGAGGGCAAGCGAGATACTACATTATTACCCTAGACACATCACTGGCGTTGGATCTGAATAGCCTCGTGTGCACGGATACACGGACTTAAATAGCGTTGCTCATGCATTGGTACAATAGAATCACCTCTCAAACTGACTCATGAGCTGTGTGGCTATGAGTTGAAGACTCTTTGTAGGCTCGTGAGCATTGATGCCCCGAACCGCGTGAACTGGGCTCGCTGCAGTCAAAAGACTCACTATTCCCCAAGGCCTGCATTTGGTGAGATCAGGATCAAAATCAGCATTAGACAAATAATGTTATGTCCCAGAATTTCCTTGTACCTCACGTTGCCCGCAGCTCAGGAGCTCGAAATCAGCGCACGTGACATGTGGGTCCTTTCAATCCGCTCGCCGTTGAACCTGATGACCACGACCGCAACGAACCTCACAACACCACGAATTCCAATCAAACCCCACACTCTCTCCCCGACGTCGACACGCACGATCTCTGCGCGAGCAGCCTACAGGACCCGACGTCTCCGAGTTTCTATACCGCCAATTGACCACCATGGTGTCCCGCATCGCCTTCTGGAGCCTGTTCGGTAGGTGACCCCCGGACAACGACAAGCTTTCTTCTGCCCGGCCCACGAGCGCAGTGAGCAGGATGATTCGGAGAGACTGACAATCGGACAGGTGTCGGCGTGCGCTTCTGGCAGATGGGTATCGAGATGCGCCCCTTCTTCCAGCGCTCTAACCTCTGGGTGTACCCCATCTACGCGGCCGGCGGCGCGAGCTTCGGATACTGGCTGCAGGGTGTCGACGACAAGCAGACTGCTCTGCTGACGGAGAGGAAGAACAGACTTTTGGAGAAGAGGGCGAAACGGGCGCAAGAAGCACAGCCTGCTGATGCTGAGGCATGAACGATGTGTGGTTGCCTGCACAAGCGAACGGATGGATGAAGAGGGCTCTGTACATATCACCAACAAAGGGAAGATGAAGACGGCATAAGTTCAGACTTTTTTTTTCTTTGTGTGGAATACAATCCAAATTCCTACGCTGGTCTGGAGGTGACTCCTCAACTAGTCTTTCGCTGGTGTCTGATCTGCGCTGAATGTTCCTCATTCCTGCTCCTCCTGTTTGCGCAGCATCCCAGATATGCTCGACGGCTCTGACAATCCCATCTCGTTGATCGTCCTGTGAATATGCTCCGGGAGGACGGTGTCGAAGAGCAGACGCACGCCGTCCTCGGTGCACATCTCCGGGTCGATCTCGTTGTAGGTCAGCGAGTCGACCGAGACGCGCTCTGTGTAATTAATGGTCTCGCACAGCGAGACAAACTTGACATTCATGTTCTTGGCGTACATGGCCACATCGGCTGTCCCTGCACGCGCATACATGGCGCCGTTGCTAAAAGTAGCCTCCGCGCCCGCAAGGACAAGATCGGCGAGTTTAAGGTAGTCAGGCAGAAGACCTAGGTTCGGAGAGTACTTGATCTTGCCGAAACCATAGGCGCGAAGTCGCTTGGCGAACTCCGAGCCTACAGGGTTAAAAGGGTCGTCAATGACAATGACATTGACGTCCTTGCCAGACTCCTTTGCTAGCCACAGTGTGCGCTCCACAAGGAAATGATGTCCGTACGTGAGGATGGTGTCCTTGTCTTTGATCAAGGCATTAGTCTTTTCGGCAATCACTGGACCGGCAACGTCGATCTTATCGCGGATGTAGTTGTCGATGGCTTCCGACAGGGCCCTCTTAGCCTCGAAGTCAGCCAGGTCGATATCCACTTTACTGATTTGAAGCTTGAGCCATCGAATAGCATTGCCCATGCTGAAGCACATGGGGCGGCATGCTGCGAGATAATCAATCTGAGGATTCAAGACATGAGCGGTGAAATGGCGGGAGAATGTGGTGCCCTGAGGGGTGGAGTAGGCGGCAAGGACCTGTATCTGTCAGTATTGAAGAGTCGCTCTCTAGAAGGTGGAGCATACCCTTTTCATCGCCAGCAGAGTCGCCTGTGTCCGTGTGGTGCTGTCATCGACAACGAAAGCAGCCATCTGCTGTCCGAGGAGCGTGATCCTTGGATCAACATCCTTGTCCGTCTGCTGCAGTGATATCCTCTTGGCCATTGAAAGATGGCTAAAGATTACTGGCACCTTAGGCTTGGTTTCTTTGGGAGGCGCCGGCGCAGCGACAGGTTTGGCCGCCTGCCGTTGGCTCTGTGACCCTGATGGTGCATCCTGCTTCGGCTTGACCCCCTTGCCGCCCTTGTCTTGTCCTTGCTGTTGCCCGGGTGGTCCTTGGGGGGCTACGCCGGATGCAGCTTTCGCCTGTGCTCTTCGCGCCGCTTTCTCTTCCTTGGCTTTCTTCTTAAGCTCCGCGCCTGACAGTTTCTTCTCGCCCGCGGGCTGATCGGCTTTTGGTTGCTGTCCTCCCTTGGCTGGCTTCGCGGATTGTGCAGCGGGTGCCGGCTTCGGTGGCTCGGGGTCGTCTTTTGTTTTCGATTGATTCTCGTCTTGTGTATCTTGGACAGTAGCTTCGGGCGGAGGTGTAGCCTCAGGACCTTGGCCTGCTTGCGCAGGCCCCGGAGCTGGTGCAACTGCGGCCATGGATCTGTGCGATGACGGAACGAGCGGTAACGATGTTCACGGAGTTGTTTTGGGGAATGCGGTGTGAAATTATGGTCGATAAAGGTGTTGGGGGCCTTCGTCACTGTTTGGTTGTACGTATGTTGTGATGTGAAAGGCAAAATTGACGTCGCAACAACAATGGTCTGAGGCTCGTAGTTGAGTCACTGCAAGTTAAAAGCCGAAGCAGGAATGGTGGGGGTTGAAGAAGAAGTTGTGCCCCGCGTACGCTGTAGCCTGTGTACAGTGGCTTCACCACTCCAATTAATCAAGTGTCAGTCTCACAGTGCACACCAGGATATAAAAGTATCTGTAACCATGGGTGCAATTCTGTGATCATCTAAATATTAATTATTCTCAAGGTAAGAAGTGCATCATTCGTAATTTACTCCCCGCAATGAGCGCCATGATCGCAACCAGTCACGACAGGCATGGTGGCAGCAACACACACTAATGATAAATATTTCTAGCAAGCGCGATATCATCCGCGGGAGAACGCGTTCTCAGACGCGCTTAACACCGGCAGATGTTAAGAGTCTCGTTATTCTAAACGGACGCATCATATACGAGGTGGTTCGGGAGAACGTCAGGGCGACGAGATCCTTCTTCATACCAGCCCACCAGGAGCCAGCACAATGAAAGAGCGATGAAACCAAAGGCTCGTAGAAGTCCAAAAATTCCCTACCCAGGACGAACCCAGATAGGAGCAGTCAGTGAATAGTTTTCAACTAGCAAAATTCCTCTCTCAGCTTATCGCTTCACGGAGAAGGAAAACGCCCGTGCACTTGGATGGAGAGGAAAGAAGAGAAAAGAGGAAAGGACGTGGGCGGGCGAGCTACTTTTATAGATCTAATGTGGTCTGTGCGCGCCAGGTGAATCAGTAGCGGGCTTCCGGCCTCTGATTGGTGGGCCTGCTTCTGAGTGGATGACTCATCCTCAGCCGCAGCCTCTGCTGCCTGGGCGGTTGCCTGAACTTACCTTACCTTAGACTGCGCTTGAGGAACATTACCGCAAAGGCCATCACAGATTCACACACGGCAATGCTTACTACTATTTCTAGTCGCTATGTGCGTTCAATGAAAGATAACACGTAACGAGACAGCCCATGGGATTTCGCTCAACTGCAGGCTGATATGAGCGAGCTCGACACCGTGCTCTTTGGGCCTCTACGTAACAAGTATTCAGCATGCAAGAGTGAAGTGATTCACGGTTCAAAGGATGCACCATTTCTTGAGCGATCAAAATATGCTCAACTAGTACTCGGCGCGGGCCCCAAAGAAAGAATAATGAGAAAACGTCCACTAACAGAAGCTCTCGGCATACGAAGCATCGTGGTTTGGGGTAATCTGGCACGCGAGCTCCGACGTCGGCAGTGATCAAAATTCCATCGTCAGGGCGTGCGCATCAATAGAGATCCCATAGAAAGGTTTCAAGCCTAAAAAAATAAACACGTTATAGAATCCATCTGTGATATGGCAATATCTTAGAATTGAGGAATAGAGCGTCTTCAATCGGGGTTGTTGACTCATGCGACTTATCATATCACCCTGTTCTCTCACCAGCTCCAAAAAGGCCATCCCTCTTCTCAACCTAGATAACGTCTCAGCACCACTCGTTGCCCACAATGAGAGTCACACGCGCCTGCTACTCGGCATCGCTGAGCGGCGCGATCCCTCACGCCAAGCTCAAGTATGTTCCCAACGCGGGCGTCTACCCGCAAGGCTTCTCAGCCTCGGGCGTGTTTGTTGGGGTGAAGCCTGGCAACACGAGCAAACCCGACCTCGCCATTGTGACCTCGGATCGCCCATGCGCCGCAGCGGCGGTGTTCACAAAGAACAAGTTCCAGGCTGCGCCTGTAACTTTCAGCCGAAAGGTCCTCCAAACCAAGAAGAACGAGGGACTGCGAAGTGTGGTGATCAATTCGGGAAATGCCAACGCTGTGACAGGCCTGGGCGGTCTGGAGGACGCGGCGAACATGGCCAGGACCACCGATCAGAGAGTTGGCACCGAGGACTCGACGCTTGTGATGAGCACGGGCGTCATTGGGCAGAGGTACGTTGCTCATATTTTACTCAATTGAGAGACTCAATGCTAACACTCGTGAAGACTGCCTATCCAGAAGATTATTGACCACATTCCCGTCGCATATCATCAGGCTGGAGACTCGCACAAGCACTGGATGGCCTGCGCAAAGGCAATCTGTACAACGGATACATTCCCCAAGCTTATGAGCCGGTCATTCTCACTGCCCTCGTCGCCTGGAGTCGAGTATAGAATTGCTGGGTTGACCAAGGGTGCTGGTATGATCGCGCCCAACATGGCCACCCTTCTCACGATCATCGCCACAGATGCACCCATCTCGCCGGCCATTATGCCCCAGGTGGTAAAGCATGCTGCGGACAGGTCATTCAACGCCATCACTATCGATGGTGACGCCTCAACGAACGACACCATGGCTTTGTTGGCGAACGGCGCGGCAGGCGGCGCAGAGGTTACCTCTACAAGCTCAGAGGACTACGCTGCCTTTAGGGAGCTGCTGACTGACTTCTCAGCTGACCTTGCCAAGCTCATTGTCCGCGATGGTGAGGGTGCCACCAAGTTTGTGACCATCCATGTTGTCGATAGCGCCACTGAGGAGGCTGCACGCGAGGTTGCCCGGTCCATTGCCCGCTCACCGCTCGTCAAAACCGCGCTCTACGGCAAGGACGCCAACTGGGGTCGCATTCTTTGCGCTGCTGGGTACGCACTGGTCTCGCCTCCTGGTCAGCCCATCAACGATATCCCCGAGATTGTGCCCGAGAAGACCAATGTCTCGTTCGTGCCCAGCGACGGCTCGCCTGAGCTGAGGCTTCTGGTGAATGGCGAGCCAGAGCAGGTCGACGAGGTGCGCGCCGCCGAAATTCTGGAGATGGAGGACCTGGAAATTGTCGTCAGGCTGGGTACTGGCACGGAGAAGACGGTTCACTGGACCTGTGATTTTAGCCACGACTATGTGACCATCAACGGCGACTACCGGACTTGATGGAGCGAGTGTAGAGAAAGAGTGAGAAATGTATTTTTCTTTAGATGATCAACCCGTATACCCAAAACGCCGTCTAAGCCGTGCACGTAATTCGTGATTTTTCTCATCTTTAGGCGCTCAATGTGCCCTTGGTGCTGGGCACCTCACCCTCCTTACCGGCGACCCGACTCGTCGCCATCTTGACCGCAACGGCGAGAGCCTTGAATGCACTCTCTGCTCTGTGATGGTCGTTGTCGCCCCGCAGGCAGTCCACATGCATGGTCACTCGCGCTCCTTGCGCAAAGCTCTGGAGGCAGTGGGGAACCATCTCGCAGCTTAGTTTGCCCAGCCACTCCCTCTTCAGACCAAGATCGATAACGCTGTAGGGGCGGTTGGAGATATCGACGACTGCGCGGGACAGGGCCTCGTCGAGAGGGGCGTAGGCGTAGCCGAAGCGCGCAATACCAGTGGGCGTTCCGAGGGCGGTGGCAAAAGCGTAGCCGAGGGCGATGCAGACATCTTCCGCTGTGTGGTGGTCGTCGACTACTACGGTTAGTGATTTGTACGACGTGGCCAGACACAAGTCAGACTCACTGTGCAGATCGCCCACGCAGTTGATCGCGAGAGACCAGCCCGCATGCTTGGCCAGGGCATGCAGCATGTGGTCCAGAAACCCGATGCCAGTGTTGACGGCGATTCGCTGCGACTTGGAAGATTGCGAAGCGTGGGCATCGTCATTGGCAGAGGTCAAGCGGGAGTCGGTCTCTGGGGGAAAGGAGCCACCATCGAGGTTGATGGCGAGCTGGATCTTCGTCTCGTTTGTGTCGCGCGCGAGGGCGGCCCAGCGGGTTGCGGTGGCAGACATTGTGGCTAGAATTGACTGTTCGGAGACGATTGAGTCGTCAAATGAGCGTGTGGAGGAGAGTGGTAGCGTCAACCATGGCGATGATCGATGTTGAGGTTTGAGGGACCGACTTTTTGGCCCCACCTCTGGCAGCATCCGAGAATCGGGGTCCAGGTCGTGGTGCGCTGCATGCCAGAGCATCCTCAATTTTAGGTGCAATAAAAGTTACTGATCTGTTTGCGAAGAACCCAGAGCAGTTTCTTTAGACACAAGGGCCTTCTTATGACAGATCACGTGAGGCATTGACGTGCCATGACTGGAGCTCAGAGTGCTCTGATGCTCTGTTGCGACTGCCCCTCCACCCGCTGTAATTTAATTGTTAACTACCTTATAAGTTAGCGTCATCAGACGCGACCCGTGGAAGGTGCAGGCCGCGACGGAACATTGACATCTACAACACCTCGCGTCGCAGAGCCTCAACGAGTCTAGCTCCCACCACAGAGCTCATGTGCAGCGGATACATGTGTCACAGCAGATAATGGAGACATACCTGCGCGAATGGCGCCAGGATGCCCTGAACAAATCCCAGTACGAGTCGGCTATCTTCATCGGGGACAAGCTACTGGCCTTAACACGTGCGGACAGAACCCGTCGATCGAGTCAACGTGACTGACCGGTATAGATGACGATGGTGATGCATTCTGGCTGGCCCAAGTGCACTTTGCTACGGGCAACTACACGCGAGCACATGCCTTCCTCGAAAAGCAAGACCTCGTGAACCGCAGCTCATCATGTCGATATCTCGCGGCCCACTGCCTTACCAAACAAGGATTGTTCGACGAAGCCCTGAAAATCCTGGGTGATCGGAATCCGACACATCTCATCACGAACGGGGGCCCAAGCCACAAGCGAAAGACACAGGCAAGAACCGGCGCGCGAGGTGCAAGAAGACACGGTGCCGACGACGAGACTGCCGCCTCAGAAGAAGCCAAGGAACGACGATACGAGGCGGGTATGTGCTATCTCAGAGGCATATGCTACGCTAAAAAGAATGCGTTCGACCGGGCGAAGGAATGCTACAAGGATGCTGTGAGGATTGATGTTCAGTGCTTCGAGGCGTTTCAGCAACTCATGTCGAACCACTTGCTTTCGCCAGACGAGGAATGGCAATTTCTGGAAAGTCTTGACTTTGACCAGGTGCAAGTGCCCAGCAATCCTGGGGTAGCCCAGGAGGCGAGCGACTTCACGCGGATGCTTTACACGACGCGATTATCCAAGTATCGCAACCCTGACGCTTTCGAGAGCGCGTACGACTCTTTGTCGACACATTATCGCTTATCGGACAACCCAGATCTGCAACTGGCGCGGGCGGATCTCCTCTACACCCAGTGTCGGTACCAGGATGCCCTCACAATCACCAACGAGATCCTCGAGACGGACAAGTACAACTTTAGCATATATCCCGTGCACCTGGCCTGTCTTTTCGAGCTCAAGAAGATAAGTTTGCTCTTCCTGGTTTCTCATGACCTGGCCGACACACATCCAGAGGAGCCCTGCACATGGCTTGCCGTGGGTATCTATTACTTTGCGATTGGGAAGATCCCAGAGGCCAGGCGATATTTCAGCAAAGCAAGCATGATGGACGCACACTTTGGACCTGCGTGGATAGGGTTCGCGCACACGTTTGCGGCCGAGGGCGAGCACGATCAGGCGATATCAGCGTACTCGACGGCAGCCCGGCTTTTCATGGGAACGCATCTGCCGCAAGTGTTCTTGGGGATGCAGAACGTGGCCTTGAACAATATGACTCTAGCTGAGGAATTCCTCAAGACAGCTCATGGTCTGTGCAAGACGGACCCATTACTGCTCAACGAGATGGGGGTGGTCAAGTTTCACCATGACAGACCTAGAGATGCCATCCTTTGCTTCAATCAAGCACTGCAGATGGTGGACGAGATTGGTGGTGAAAGGTCGGCTTGGGTGGCCATTAGAACCAATCTGGCTCACGCAATGCGACGACTAGGGATGTACGAGCAAGCCTTGGCCCAGTTTGAGCAGGTGCTCCGCGAGGGGGGCAAGGACGCGGCCATATTCTGCGCCAAAGGACTGATTTTGATGGAACAAGACAAGTCTGACGAAGCTGTCGTTGTCCTACATGAAGCGCTGGCGATTAACCCGCAGGACAGCATCGCGACCGAGCTTCTCAACCGAGCACTCGAAGAGACGGCCACTATGGACACAGTCACCGAAGAGGACGCGGACGAACTCGCATATTTTGAGGAGCATCTTGAGCAGAGGAAGTTGGAGGCCACACGGAAGCTGATGGGTGCGAATGGTGCCGTGGCCAAAGGCAAAGGGGCAATGGACAGACGACGAATTGTCTCTCTGGAAGGGGAAGAGAGCATGATGGACATGACTGATGAGGAATAATACGACACGCAATTACACTGGCATCCAGAAGAAAGCACGCATAATCACTGTTTTATATAATTTGACCACTTGTCGCCCCCTTCCACTGATGGTCATGAAGGTCCTGAGGGAGTCGGAACGGAAGGCCAATAACTGTCAGTCGCACTCGCATTCGTTCCCCGCTTTTTCCGGCATCCCGAAGCGTAAGACCAGCCTCTCGCTTATGAATCGACGAGCGGTGATTGACACAGAGCTTCAGTGTTGATTTAAAGCCGCTGTGTGCCTTCTTTCTGAGATTCAAGCCACTCGGTCAATCGACTCGACACAAACAACATGTCCTCACCCTACATCCATGGCTTCCGCCAGGCTCCTTATGCCGAGGACCAGAAGTATGCCAAAACCATCCTCACCACGCACGTCCTGGAGCGTGGCCTGACGACAGGCGCCATCCTTGGTTCCACGTACACAGCTTTACGTTACTTTCGCGCACCCGATTTCAAGACGAAGCTCTTACACAATGCTGGTCGCGGGCTGCTGTGGAGCGGGCCGTTGATGCTTGCGGCCCTGTGGGGCCGTATGCGAGGCCGAGAGCACATTGAATGGCAAGATCGCAGTTGGAGACTTTTGGGCAACCCTTTTCAAGGCGAGGTGGATCTCTTCACTGAAGTTGGCTTGGTTGCTGGTACGGCGACATATCTTGGAAGAGTACCACGCGCTGCGTGGACAGGATACGGGGCTTTGGGAGCGGCCGGTCTTGGTACCATTGGGGGAACGGTTGCTTACATGGCCTGGCGCCATGGCATGCATGGTGGAAAATTCAAAGAGCACGAAGCGTTGTAATGTTCACGGGGGTCAGTCCTCCTTGGGGTGTCACCTGTGGGAACTGGCGTTTCATGTATTGGTAATGTGCTACTCTCTAATCTATATTCTATAGCTTGGCCTGTGGTTCTGTCAGGTCTTCTACATTCTGGAAGCGGTAGAAAAAGTCAAGACTTTGAGGATTCAGCAATGTCCCACTTGGATTCACCGTGCGTCCGGATATGATGTGCTTCACGGGAAGCTCGACCTTCTTGAGGTTGACTGTTGTCTGGTTCTTTGTTAGTCAATGCACAAATAGCGATATATGTAATCGAGCGAACTCACAGGGATATCGGGCACCTCAAAGATATACTTGGGCACGTGTCTCTTTGTGAGCTCCTTGGCGATTCTCTCTCGAATGTCGCTCACCAAGCCCCTTGTCAGCGTCTTGCCCTCGCGCATGAGCAGGAAGAGGACCACCCTCTCGTCCTGATCCTGGGGCCGACGCTGGCCGACGCAGATACTCTCCCTAATCTCATCGGCGAAATACTTCTCCACGACACCGTAGATGTCGGAGCTGCCGAAGCGGACACCGCTGGGATTCAAGACGCCATCAGATCGACCTAGCATGTTGACATTGCCCGTGACGGGATGGATGACGCAAAAGTCTCCTTGCGCCCAGGTGTCCTTGAATCGTGAGAAGTATGCTGACGTGTATTTGGGACCAGGCGCCTTGGGGCCATCGTTCCACAGGAACAGCGGCACGTTGGGGAACGCTGCTGGCGAGACGAGATCGCCTGGCGTGCCTGCTGGGAGAGGCGCTCCTTTGGTACCTGGCTCGAGGTCGTGGTCGTACACGGCAAAGGGGACACCGAGGGCGGGACCTTGAGTGCCGCCAACGTAGACGGGTGTGAGGGGGTTGTCAATAACAAAGCACCCAGCCTGCCGCTGTCAGTCGATTTATCAAACAATACATGGAAGAACAGGACTCACAATATCTGTCCCACCAGAGATGTTGCACAGATGAACATTCTTGGGGAAAGCTGTGTCGTAGAACCACTCAAACAGCTCATCGGGGAGAACCATGCCAGTGCTGCTCACCAGCTTCAACTTGCTGAGGTCAAAATCCGTACGGGGTCGAATGCCACTTTTTCTGACCTCGCTCATCCACCTCGGACTGGTTCCAAAGAACGTGACACCCTGCTGCTCCATGATTCTCAGGAGGACTGCGGCATCGGGGAGAAGTGGACTTCCGTCGTAGAAGATAGCTCTCCCGCCTATCAGCAGATGGGCCACGCTGGCGAGATACATGATCCAGCCAGTCGTCGTATATTGCATCGCAACATCGGTTCTACCCAGGTCGTGGTGGAGAGTGCTCTCCTTGCTAAGGTTCAGAAGCAGAGGACCCGTACCATGAACGATGGCTTTGGGCGTACCAGTGGTGCCAGATGAGTAATAGATGATACTGGGTGCTTGAAAGGCAACACGAGCCAATTCGGGTGGTTGCGCAGACGACGCTCGTAGGAAAGCCTCCAGTGTCTCGGTGTTGTCGATTCCCGTCTTTGGAGCTTTGCGAGATGCCTCGAATCGAGGGATGATGACGGTAGCCTTGAAGCTTGGGCATTTCCGCATGCCCTCCGTCACCCCCTGGATCTTGTCTTGCAGATCAAGCCTTTTGCCATTGTAGATGGCCCCATCGTCGAAGAATACGAACTAAGCGGGTCAGCATCTTACATCTTCGTCTAAGTCACCAGAGATCTTCACGCACCTTGGGATCGATTTGTGTCGTCCTTTGGAGAAGACCGCCAACGCCCATATCTGTGGAACTACTGCTGAAGATACCGCCGAGCCATAGCGTGGCGAGCATGACGGTAAATGTGCTGACGCTGTGTGCACCGACAACGACGACACGATCGCCTTCCACGACACCCCTCGCCTTCAGGGCGCCGGCAAGCTCACCAGCTCTGCGTCGTAGATCCGCCCACGTGTGGTTTCTGACTTCCGTGTTGCCCTCGCGAATCTCAGTCACGGCAACACGATCATCTTCCTTGTGCGTGGTTGTCCTCTCGTTGGGTGAGGCACCAGTAGTCCAGAGAAAGTTCTCCGCGAAATTGACCTTGACGCCCTCAAACCACTTGGGCAGATCTGTGATGGGCGCCGTTTCATCGACGACACGGCTGTACGTCCCCTCATGGATCCAATTCCCTAGTTTCCATACTTTGTCGTAGAAGGCGCCGCGGTTGTTGATGGACCATCGATACAAGTCATTGTATGTCTGTGAGAATTAGCCAGTTCCCAAAAAGAGTGTGTCTTTGACACTTACTTTGAGCTTCAGACCATGTAAACGATTTACGTCGTGCATGAACTGGTACATGGTCGTGGACTTGGGGTCGGGGTGCTCCCACAGCTTGCGGGGGACGACAGTCTGTGCATCCATTGTGCCTGAGGTACGTGTCTTTTGCCAATTTTAACGCAGACAAAAAATATAAAGCAAGTGAGGATGTTCAAATCATATAAGTAGCACAAGTCGAGCCGAGTGAAGGCATAGCTGATCCCCCACATCTCGGTCAACCTCGGCAGACGCAGAACAGGTTGCGATTTCGGATCCGATGACGCTTGCCGACCCCACGGGGTAAGCAGCGTTGGAAGACGGATCCTAGAAAACCAAGGAATTGGCTCAGTGCTTTGATAACATTCGATCGCCTGCCAAATTGATTACATGGCTTCACTTTCTGGAAAAGGGGAAACACGGAATGAAGAGATCGTCTGGCCTACCCTGAACCCGACTCCACGCTCTACAAGGACTGCATCTTGAGTGACAAGTGGGAACAATGTTTAGCTGGACATGCAACTAGGACCTCTTTATCGCGATGTAGCTCGTATTTTTTAAAAAAAAAACAAATGAAGATCCACGATTGATTACTACGTTTGTGAACATAGAAACGCTTCTTGATCAGTAATACTATACAGTAAGGGTGCGCAACCATCGGAAGGTTACTTCACCAAAGGACGAAGAACGGCTGAAAGTGAAAAAAAAAAATTGTTGAATGTACAGTGGCTTGTTTATTATGAATATAACCAATTACGTCAACTTGCTTCCAACGGCTGATAAAAGTACATTCGTCGTGGTATCTTCGTTCCTTGGTCCCCATGCGCTGAGGCCGCCAATCCCAATCATACCCTCCTGTAACGCCATGCTTAAAACGACATGCCTCCCCAAGCCCACATCCATCTCCCTCTTTTTCTTTTCTTGGCCCTGTTGTCCGTGTCTAGAAAGCCCCCAAAATTCAGTTTACAAGTATGGCATCCAAAGCGCATCGCACTGCGCCAAGTTCCTGGGGTTGACGGCCTTGGCAATGGCGTCGATAACCGTCTGCGTGGCTGGCAGATTGCCCGAAGGGCTGTGCGCCAGACTCATGGCTCTTTTGACAATCGAGTCGCTGTTCACATGGACAGATTCACGGACCTGTTGTTCCGAGACACTGCCGTGCCTATGCGTGCTAGTGAACCAGAAGATCATCTCGTCACGCACTGTGAGCGTGAGGGCATGCTCGAGCTCATGCTCGGATTCAGTAAGGCAGCGTGCGATAGCCATGACGGCGCTCGCAAATATGCCCTCCGTCGCCAGCGGACCCATCAGCGTCTGGAGGTTGGGTGTCAGACGGAAGGGCACTGGCTCCGGGTTCGTAAAGTAGGGCTTGTTGTTGCTCATGTACGACATGAGTTCCGAGCCCCAGATGTTGCCCGAACCACGGGCAATGTTGAACTTCTGCGGGTAGCGGACGTGCATATACATGGTGTATGTCATGAACGTCAGTGCCGCCAGCTGGTAGGAGAACTGGCGGCGGAAGAGCCAAAAGTCGGCGAATTGAGGGTATGTCTGCTGGAAATACTCCAGTGCAACCGTGTGAGGAACCCATTTCTCTTGAATGGCGTTCAGAATCTCCAATCGTGCAGTGGCAGTCTGCTCAGCCTTGTTCTGCAACGCGTTAGTATGATCTGCCTCGTCGTATCCGCCAAAGGAACGACTTACGTTAACGTTGAGCTCGTGCACACCGCGAAGCTTCTCCATGGTGAAGAGAACAGGCTCGTCTCTTTGGATCCCGTTGCGTCGGCAGTGATCCTCATAGACGCCTTGCAGGGTGATGTACGAGCAGTCCTCCTGCACAATTCTTATATGTGGAGCGAGGGGTACCATGAGAGGCAGGGTAAACTGCAAATCGCGACGGCGACTTTCCTTCTTGCGGTTCAGGGTCTGGTTGAGGTGCCTGAACAGCTGCAGAATGCGCTCCTCACGACGGCAATGTCTAGCGGCAGGATGCTGCACTGCCCACGTATGAACGCTGCCGTCATGTCCACGCATTTTCACCCGTCGATAGGAAGCATTGATGGTGCGCACAAGGTCGACATTGGGTAAGAAACGCTCGATGCGGATGAAATCCTGGTTCTTGTCCTTGTGCTGAAGATACTGCCCCGGCACCTCAACCTCATCCAACTTCTGGTATCGGAACTCACTGAGGTGAGGGGAGAATACCTCAAGCGCCACGCGGGTTGTACGGCGGTCCAGCTTCTCTTCAAATTTGTCCCGCCATCTCCGCAGCTTGTGGATGTACTCGTACATGGTTGGCTTGACGTCCACAAAGTCAGCCTCGAAGGATTTCTTGATGTGTGGCGGCAAGATTGTCTCGGCGAAGCGAGTGATATTCTGCTCCGTGGCCGGTGGAAGCTTGACGCTCTTTGCGAACGAAGCGGGCGTTCTGGCGACGTATGCAAGCGCATCATTGAGCAGCGCGACGATGAGTCGATAGGCATCTTCGTCCGGCGGACACTTGAAATTCTTCTGGATCTGGTCGACCATGGTCTCCATGGAAAGCGCCAACAAGGGGAAAGCGGTCTTGAGCACCGACATGATCTCATCAGCAAGCTCCCAAGGTGGCCGTTTCTCGTTACCAGCAGCAGCATTGGCAGCGGGAGGGGCGCTGCCATTCGCGTTTACGGCCTGATTGGCGTTCGCATTGGCAGCCGTAGCAGGCGCGGTCGCAGTGGCGGTAGCAGAGACAGGGGCCGCATTGTTGGCCTCTGCGTCGTTACCCTCGGCCTTGACTTGCGCCTCCTGCGTGGACTGTTGCGCTTCGGCACCATTACCGTTGGCTGTCGCGGGACGAGGCGGTGAAGCCTCGGTTTTGGGTGGCTCGGCCTTGGTCTGTGCAGGGGAGCCGCTGTTCTTTGCCGCCGCTGCGGCTGCCGCAACGGACTGTTGTCGCTGCTGACGTGCCTTCTCCTTAGCCTCCTGGCTCTTCTTGATCACCAGCATGTCCTCCCTATTGGTACGCAACTGGAAGTAGAGGGCTTGCGGGTAGGTCTTGGCGATCTTGAGCAAGATGGCCTTGACTCGCATGGCCTCCTTATGACCCAAGCCAGTGAGCAGCTGAGGGATAAAGGTGATCCAGTACCAAGTCGGTGTCTCGCCCTTGTAATCGTCAAAACCAGCGGCGATGCCGCCCTTTGAGTCATCCAAGCTCAGCAGCCACAGTATCCTGGCGAGTAACTTGCGCGTCTTGTGATTCTTGAAGCTGCCAGCAGCTTGCAGATACGACGTGAGGGCCTGCCGAGCCGCGGCAACATCTGACGCGTCCTCGTTGAACTTGCGCTCATTGAAGTAGCCCCATTCAGCCCAAGCCTTGGCGGCGGTGATGTCGTGAGACAGGGCCGTACCGTAGGCATTGTCCGCCTCCTCCTTCTGAGACAGCTTCTCCAGGAACATGCCCTTGAGGGTGTAGAACTCGGCTTTTTGTTGAGGATTGAAGTAACCCAGGTTCGTATTGTTGATTACTTCGAGTCCACTGGAAAGCTCGTCTGGGTTCTCGAAGTGACACTTTGCTTGTTCCCTGAGTTTAAGGAACGCCTCTTGGATTTCAATGTTGGGCAGCGTGTAAATGCGGCTCAATTGACTGATACAGACCTCGGGGAGGTTGTGCTTGCGGGCAACGTGCGCAAAGCGGTTGATGATCCACGCGGTTTCATGGTAGCCACGATACGCGTATGAAGAGGCGCCATTGGGATTCTGCTGGCCGTTACCTGGAATGAGGCCCAGGTACGTCGTGTTGATCAAGTTGAAGATGTGCTGCCGCCACGTCACAAGATCTTGCCATGCTGTGATATCGTCCCATACATTGGGCAGTCTGTCTCTCCAGGCTCCAAGAAGAATCTTCAGCTCGGTCGACTTCATGTCGAGGTTGCTGACGTTGGTACTGGCGAGACTCGAGACGATGTTAGACGCGTCGTGAAGCTCAACCAACTGTTGGAAGTTCTGCAGCAGAGGAATATGTGAGTTGGTCAGACGGTCCGGAAGCTGGTGCCACCTGCGAATGGAGAGTTGAATTGCCTCATCGCACACTCTAATAAAGTGTGAACTGTCCTCCTGCTGGTAGTGGAACTTGAGAAGGTGCATGAACGACTGGAAGAAAGCCCGACGAGGCGTGGGCGCATCGATGACGCCCTTGATGATACCGTCAATGGCCTCCCGATGATTCTCCTCTTGCCACATCTCCGGAGTGCGCCAAGCACACTCTAGGAGAAGATCTTGGTAGTTCTCGTGCTTTGCGAGTTCTTGTAGCACCTCCCACTGCTGCAGCTTCTGGGCGCACAGTACCCAGTGGTCTTCCCAAAGCATGTACTCGGGCTGGCTCAGCGGGATCACACCCGTGCGTGCCTTGATCTGCGCGTTTTCGTACAGCTTTTGCGCCTTGTCCCACATGCCGTTCTGCTCGTATGATAGTGCAGCGTTTGTCTCGACGTATTCGCAACGCCGGCGCCATGTTCCATAAAACATGTCGTCCTCAGAGAGCGTTGCGTACATCTCCACCAGCGCATCAAGGTTGCACGATCGGACCTTAGCCGAATCGGAATCGGGCTTGATGGCTGCTTCTTCCAGTTGCACGATGGATGTGTACCAGGTGTCGTACGTTCGGCCGAGGAACTTGAGGACCAGCGGAGGGAGTCTGCAAAGGGGCTTGGTTCGCGCCGCACCCTCCACCAGGGACTGAACAACGTTTGGACGCTTGTCGATCTGGCGACTGTGATAGTCCTTGGTCAACAGAGCAACTAGGCCCCGCTCCAGGTCACTCCGCTCATCACGCGCGGTGCAAGACCAGAAAATCGGGAACAGAGACACCCATAATTCGTGCGAGAGCTGGTTGTCGATGTGTTGCAGTTGCATGAGTGGTTCAAGCATATCCTTGACCTTGACATCGCCAAGCTCGGCCACAAATCGCTTGTGCTTGGCCATGAATGCTTCGAACTTGTCGTCCATCATCTGCGTTGGCTCACGTGCGGCTTTCTCCTTTGAGTAAATGGTGGCCAGCTGCGACGCCTTGATCATCTGGAAGTCTTCCGGGTGCAACTGTGCAATGGCGTTCATCTCCACCCCACCCAGGAGAAGCTGTGAGGCCTGCGCCAGCCAGAAAGTCTCCGAGAGTGTGTCCCAATTTTGAGACGTGAGCACGTATGACAGTCGGGCATTCGCCGACTTCGAAAGGCTCTTATCAAAGATGGCCATGAAGCGGTTGCGCATTTCGACGTCATTAGCGCGGGTGCCGATCAGGAAGGCATGTTCCATCCGCACCGTCAGCTCAGTCCTCGTGATTTTGGGATCTTCGTAAATCCGAATCACCAGATTGAGGAACTTGTTCAGCACAGTTGGGTCCGATCGTCCCTCGAAAGACAGCATCTTGTGGAGCACGGCCGTTTTCTCCTTGAGAGTCGGCCATGTCCCCTCAGACCGGAAGATCCAACCCTCCACCATATCTAGAATTTCCATGCACAAGGGGATATGCATGGACTTCTCGACCAGTGTTGCCAACACGCTGAGAAAGGGTCTTCGGTTGTCCCCTAGCCACTCCATACGTAGGGACACGGTCTGAATCTCTTTGATCATGATGCGAGTGTGTATCTCCAGCTCATGCGGTGAAAGCTCGACGGAGGGCGGGTTAGGTTCCTTCGCAGCTGCTGCGCTCACAGCGGCATTGTAGTGCTGAACATGTTCCTTGGCATGTTTACTTTGCAATGCTTTCATAAGCGCCGGGATATGCTGATCAATGATCTGTGGCTTGCGTTGACCAATTGACCAGAGGAGATTGACGCCAGAGATGTAGTTGTTTGCATTCATTGCGTCCGTGGCAAGCTGCGACAGGTATGAGATGAACTCTGACGTCTGAGCCTCCGGCTCAGCTTCAGCATCGGCGTCCTCCATAGGCGTGTCGTCAGGTATGGCATCGATCACACGTTTGACGGTTGACCTCATGTTTGGCCCAACGTCGGTCTCTGGGTCAGAGTGGTGTAGGCAGTCCTGGATCTCCGGGAACTCGCACTTGAGACTCTTCTCTAGCACTTTTTGTACGGCGGGAATATTGTTGCGGATCCATTCGTCTGATTTGGCATTGAGCAGGACGCGGACAAGCTGTAGAGTGTTGATAATGTTCGTGAGAAACTTATCATCACTCTTATCCTTCTCGCCACTTGAGTCTGGGCCGAGAATGGCCTGCGTCTTGTCGCTAGACAGAATCACATCGGTGACGTTGGAGAACAGGTCTGTCTCGATAGCTCCCCAGTAGGTCGGCTGCACAAGGTTGTGCAGCAGGGTCAACGCCTTCTTGCACAGCTCGGTTGTGGGCGCAGGCTGTGGAATTTGCAGCGTTGGTTCCGGACGAGGCTTAGCCGATGGCAGAACGTACCGCTCGTTGAGTTGGGCAATGAACTCCACGAGATACTTAAGCATCTTGAGTTTCATATACTGTGGGAGGCCTTGGTGCTGCTGCTGCTGCTCGGGCTTGTCAACTTGAGCAGCGGATTGCGCTGGTGGCGAAGTGACTAGCTCGCCATTCAGCGTGCGCTTTTTGGTCGAGGGAGACTCGGACGAAGCAGCCCTGGTCTCTACCACAGGGGATGATGGCATGCCTTCCACGCGCCACTGCTCCCAGGTCCAAACCAGCCACATCATGTTCAATGCCAGCTTACGGCTCTCATAGGAAGCGGACGATGGTGTCGCGATCTTCCTCAAGGAGGTGACAATGAGACCCATGTACTTGTCCCGAGCCTCAAAGAAGAGCGCGGGTTTCTTCACGAGGAAGTTGAAGATGCTGCTCATCTGCTGTGCATTGTTGCCCTCGTCGGCGAGGACCTTGCGAGGCGCCATCGCCCAAGTGGGAACTCTCTCGTTCGAGTTGGCGGCAACGCATCGCTTAGGCAAGACGGGCGCGATCAGCTCTAAAGCTTGGTTGACCAGAGCTCGGCCCTCATTCTGACTAGTCTTGAGCAGCGACATGTACACTTGCGAGGCGATCTTGTAAGGAGTGTCGTAGTGCACAATGAAGTACGCAATCGCGACATAGGCCGCGTGCTTGTTGATGACATCCTCCAAGCGAATGAAAGTCCAGCCGAACTTGATGATGTCTTTACGGGCTTCCTGCAACATCGCGTGGTAGTACTTGATGAGCATAGCGGACAGCTGAAGGACTTCAAATCGCGTCTGGTCGATGCCGGGTTGCGCTTGATCATCGGGGCTCATGTCAGGATGTGCTTTCCAGATCTTGGAGGACACCGAATCTATGACCGAGCGATCAAGAAGTTTGGGAGCTGTCGCATCGGCTCGGTGCCCCTTGCGCATGACGTCCATTGCCACAATTGGATTGACAATGTAGTGCAACAGGAAGTGCTTGGTCTTGTTCGACGCAGTTTTTCCCCAATAGATATCCAGGCATCGCAGAACTGTCCGCCTCCAGAACTCAACAGAGTCACTGCAGATGATGTGCTGGTAAATGAAGGCCTGAAGTTGTGGCGTTGGGCGTAGTTGCTCCGATGTGACCAGCTCGACCAGGTTGAGGAGGCCATCTAAATCCTGGGGACTCCGCTTGAGACAGCTGATGAGAATAGTCATCAACTGTTCACCCGCTTGTAACGAGGGTAAGCGCAAATGGGGTGCCACAGAATATGTTCGCAGCTGCTGCTCCATGTCCTTGCCAAGCTCCTTGAGCCAGTTGATGGTTTCCTTCTGACCCATCCACTCGCTCGAGCTTGGATATTCGCTGAGGGAGTGAAGCACGTGAATGGTGTTGACGATAGCCACGAACTTTGTGCCCGTGCCTTGCGCAATGACAGACTTACACTTGGTGATCAAGCCGTCGATATCTGCAACGGCAGCTTCACGTAATGGCCCACTGTCAGGATGACTCAATACCTGGCCAAGCAGGCGGCCATATTTCAGCTCGTCGATTTTCCCAAGCAAGTAAGCCCAGATCTCCTTGGGGTATCGGTTCAGGTAGCGATAGATAGGTGCGCGGAATGGGCTGAGGTGCGTTCTCCTCAAGCGCTCTTCAAGACCCATGAATGTCTCAATGAGCCTCTCCTTGAACGCCTCGGCTGGAGCAGGCAGCAAGTGAAAAATGTTGAGTACGGCTGTGATGACCTTCATCTGCGGATTCTCTTCGAAATAAATGAATGAGATCTGCTGCCAGGCGTTGGGCTCGACGATGGACTCGATCTGATCAAGCAACCTTGTGCCAATCTCCGTCTTGAAGTAGCTCGTGAGGAGTTTCAGCAGGCGGGCGAGGTTGTCCAACCCAGGCACGCTGAGACGCTTAGGTTCGGACAGATTCTGCAATACTGGACGCAGACCACCTTGAAGCAGGTCTTTAGGCAGCCGACGGTCAACGGCGAGTACTGCTTTCAGCGCATCATTAGCTGCTGCTATAGTCGGTTTCGACTCCGAGTACAAGCACTTGAAGAACACCGAGAGAACACGGCTCTTGGTATGTTGGTTCGAATTGAACTCCTCGAAGCCCATGGCAGTGCTCAACAGACGAATGCACGAGACTCGCAAGTCCACAATGTGCTCATGAGTGCGATACTCTGCTGGCTTGTTGGCCAGGGACTCGTCGTTGGCGTCCGCTAGAGCCAGGGACTCGAGAAGCAACCTGTTGAGATTCTCATCAAACGCGATCCAATCACTCTTCAGCGCCATGTGGTAGTTCATCGCGTTGATGTACCCGATTTGCGTAGCGAAAGGAAGCGCTCGCAGAGGTTTCGAGTATATCGGTTGAAGGAATCGCTCTTTGTACGGCTCGAGAAGCTCCCAGACCTCACACTGCACCGCCTTGGCGATCAGCTCCAGCGAGCTCTTGGCCGTTGCGCGGACGTGCTTGTTCATATGAGACAACTCGGTGTTGAGCTGCATGCAAATTTGCGCCAGCCGCGGTTGCTTGGGTGGCGGCTGACCTTGAACATGCGGTACGGGCATCGCGGCCGCCTTATCCATGTTCTTCGTTATGCGTTTCAGCAAGACCTCGAGACTGGTCTGAGCTAGCCTGCGAGTCTTCTCCGGCAGATCCTGAGGCATGTCCTTGATAACATACAATAGAGCACGAATAAACTCTGTCTGCTTTGTTTGGATCCAGTGGTCGCCCAGGTCCAGCTCGGTCAACATGAAGTGGATACCCAAGCTACCGCCCGTCTTAGTGAACCATTCCTCCTCGTAACAGCTGTGGCAGAAGATTGTCGTGAGGTGACTGAAGAAATACAGGCGGCCCACCTGCGTCTCTGAGCCGATGATCGTAGCCGCCGTTTCGTACATCTCGCGGATGACTGCTTTTGCGACGTCTCGGACATCGGGCTGGTCAGAGGCAAGCGACTCAACGATAGCGTCACAAAGGCATCTTGTGTCGATACAAAGGGGCCCTTCGCCAGCGTTAGGGTCGAACGGACTCATGTTACGCTTGAGATCAACCAGCGACCGCCCGACTTCAAGGACAGCAATGTGACGGCACATGTTCATCAGAAATGCTTCCGAGTCTTCCTTGAACTCGGGCATTGACACGGTATACATCATCGCTTTGAGCAGTCGCTTGACAATCTCATCCTGTTCGTCTTTCTTTGGTATCGAGCGGTCCCGGTCCGTGCCCTCGAATGCAGATAAATCGATATCCGTCTGCTTAGTGAGGAAGTCCTGGATCTGCAAGCGTACTATGCGCGGGAAATCTTCCGGGAGCTGGTCCATACCGATGCGGAGCTTCAGCTGCGACTTGATAAAGTGCAAGGCTTGCTTTCTATAGTAAGGGTCATAGGGCCGCAGATGGGTATTCTTGCCAACTCTGGGGACCTCCATGAGCTTTGTGATCGCAAAGTCGATGCCCAGATCGGCCGGGAAAGCTCTGTCCCGCTTGGAGCCAATCAGTCTCAAGTCGAAGCTCGAAGGGTCGTCCGAAAACTCTCGATACTTCAAGGCCACTGCCGTGCTCATGAACTTCCTGTTCCTGCCACCCAGTTTTCCGAGGATGCGCATCGTGGTATGTGAATGGAAGTGGTTGTAGGGTGAAGGACGCAGATGATCGAAAAGCGCCGTCATCAGCTCATCGATCACAGGTGCCATGATAGGGTCGAGATAATCAGCTGTCAAGTTGTCCACGCAGAGCTCCAGAGTGCGAAGCCCCTGACCCACCAAATCTGTGCCTGCGCGGAGAGCAACCACCAAGGGACGCATCAAGAAGCTCAGGTGTGGTAGCAGATGGCTCAGTCGCGCAGGGACGGTGAGGCAGAGCTCCACGTACAGATCGCGTTCGGAAGGTTTCCGAGCAGCCATGAGCAGGTTGTTGAGAACGTCCAGAAGCATCTCCAACAGAGGGAGGATCTGCTTGTAGAGCTGCTCAAATTTGCCGCCGCCAATGGAGCGGAACAGGGACCGAAGAAGGAGGAAGTAGTTGATGGGCTCCTCCGCCTTTGTAGACAGCTCGATAGACTTGGTCACAATGTTAACCACATGAGGTAGCAAGACTTGCTCGTTTTGTGACGCAAACAAAGTGACGGCCATGAACGCCAACTTAAACAAGCGCAGCAAAATCGACGCCTTCTTCACGTCAGCTGAGCCCACCTCGTCGATTCTCTCCATTAAGAAATGAAGAAGCATGCCACAGAAGCTCGGCGACGTCGCCTCGCTCGCGAGGAAAAACTGAGGAATGTGCAGCAGGGCTGTGTGTTCAAAGATCATGTCGTAAAGCCGGGGAATTTCTTGCTGGAAGACTTCGTGGAAGATGGCCGGGTCGATACAGTGGAACACAGTCGCAAAAGTCTCGAGCAATTCCTTCTCCTCCTTGGTACTGGATACCATGTAGAAGTTAGCCATGTATTCCACCGGCGAGGCGTAGGAGGATTCCGTGGCCGGCTTCTCGATTTCGTAATAGCGGAAAACGTAGGCGCCCTCTCGGAATAGCTTGACAATGATGTTGACTTCCTCCGCCGTGAAGCCTGATGAGACTTCGCGCCAATGTTGGGGCGTGGTAGCTGGGTCGAGAGGCGCCCCCGTGTTGCATGTCCTCAACTGGTAGAATGTATTCTTCAGTCCATTCATGAGGTTTTTGAAGAGAAACTTGTTCTCCTGGACAGGGTCTGACGTTCGGTCGCGAGGATTTGATGTCTTGATCGGCATGGCGTTGAATATGTCAATTTCGTCCCATTCTGGTTCGCCCTCTTTGTCGGCGAGGTATGTATCCGACATCCCAGATGCGTTCTGCTGCTCGTACTGTTTCGACAGTTTCACCGCGTTGGGATACTGTCGATTCATGGCGGCAAACTTGTCTCCAATCGCGTTGAGAATCATGAGCAGGTAGTGACGAGCGTCCACCTTGTTCGGCATTTTGGCAATGCATTCGGCCATGTTTAGTAGCAATTTGGCACTCATGGTCTGGAAGCTGGTCCCTGGGTAGTTTTCCTGCAGATTCCGTGTATACACATTGACCGTCTTCCGTATTTGATCCGGACTCAGCTGATCTCGCACATGATGGATAAGGTCCGCAAGCATGCTGTACGCCAATGGACGCATAGTCTCATATACCGTCAAGCCGTCGCCTGTGAGTGTCCTTTCGTCCAGTAGCTCATCGATGTGTGGCAAGAATATCGCTCGGAAGTTGTAGTTGATGATGTGCCTGATAGCAACCAAAAGTTCTTTGCGTGTGCCTGATTTCTCTCGCGGGCAGTCTTTGAGCAGTCGTACAATGACGACTGGGAGAATAGGTAGATAATCTTGAAGGAATTGGGCGTACTGTCGAAGGAGATAGGCCAGGAAGCTCATAGTTTTGACCTGAGCAGTGATCATGTCCCCGAAAGCAGCCCGGTTCTTTATCCCAGAAGCGACACCTGTGTGTATCTGGCCTCGCTGCGCCGCCTCCTCATGTGCCTGAGCTTGCGCGTTCGCCTGTATCGAGAGGACATTCTTGATGACCGGGATGAAGTTCTTGACGTTCGCTTGCACGGTATGGCGATAGACCTGAAATATGGATACCACAATTATAGGACATTCGCACATAACTTTGAACGATCGCATACCCTTCAACAGAGGTCGGTTGTGTTGCTGGGGGTCTGCTCCAAAATCGGACATGGCGGCCACGGGCGAGCCCGGTCTTGGGGACTGAAAGTTCGCCTGCGAGCTCCCTGGTGTTGAGGGGGCGCCAGTCTGTGGATTAACGCCGCCCATCGGGTTGTCGAGCTGATCCCTGACTATGCTTTCCATCTGCTCGAAGTGTTCCAGGATGAGAGACAAGAACTTTTGCACATGCTCTCCCATGACTTTGTGCTGGTGCCGGAGGATGTCGCTTGTGATCTTGACGGCAATCGTGGCATTGTCCTCGTTGTCATTGCGCACGAGCTGCATAAGCAATTCGACGGTCTTGACAGCGTACGGCTCGAACGGTTCAGTCGGGGTCGACTGCATCGGTAAACGGTGGAGGATCTCGAGGATGATGTGTCGGAGCCTCTGCTCCTGCGAGGCGCTGTGGAAGACACATGGTCCGCTCAGGATCTGGAGGAAGATGGGGAGCAATTGCCGAAGGAAAGGCGCGTATATCGGGCCACTCGTGTACGAATCGATACTGTCGCATAGTTTGGTAGCAGCATCGATCTTGAGTTTGATGTCTGTGCACTGAGGTTAGCTGCCGAGCATGGTGGAGGGCAGTATCGTCCGCATACCCGAGTCTGCGCTGCCCAGACGCTTCACGACATCATTGATATCGTACGACATGTTGCATCCTCAGTGTGCCAGGTTTCACCCCAGACTGGGACAGTCAGAGGGTGAGGCTTGGCTTCGCGAGAAGAGAAAGGGATTGCCCTGGGGGCGCGTTGGTTGAAGGTCGATGCAGGTAGCACCGTAATAGCTCTGGGTTCGCGCAATCGTGGGCTCGTCTCGATCTCGGTCGGGCGTGGAAGAATAATTGGTATCTAAGGCTCCGGAATTTTATATTAGTCGCAATTATTTCATTCGCCTACGCTGTGATAATGTGCAGCGTTCTGTTCGTGGCGTTTGCGAGAATCGAGGCGTGGATGCGCGTGGTGAGATGGGCAGGATAGATGGAGAGCTCCAAAGGCCGTTCGCGACAAAATTCACGAGTTGCGTCGAGGGTGGGAGCGCATCCCGCGAAATCAACTTGCGCTAGGGGGGGAACATTAAAAGTCCGCTGCGCTAGTCCCTCGCGCCGTGCGCGGAGTGGGCCTTCCCGCGTCTGATTGCCAAGACAAGCAAGAACGCAACTTTTGAACCACCACGATGGATTTTACCGAGCCACATCTGACTGAGCCACTACTGAGCCACTACTGAGCCACCACTGAGCCAGCGCTGATTGTTTGATAACTTGGCCACCATGCACAATTCTTGCTTTTTAAAGACACCATAATAAACGTTAACCACCGTAATATGACGAAAAGTGAACCTGACCACTCACTGCCTGTCCCGGCGGCGCCTATCCGTATTTTGATCGCTGTGAAACTACAGATCGATCTGATTCATTCTAACATTCATCGCATAGGACATGTGGACGCAGTGTTTACTTAAGATGTGGAGAAGTGAGGTGAATTACATACCTACAGAGTGCGATATATGATACATGCACTTTGCAAGCTGGAGGCATCGGGCGACGACATCGTATTCCTCTTCCTGGTTCAACTACTCTTGACTCGAGCGACGGCCACAGGGCTCTGATAGCTAGACCATACTGCGATTATTCTGGAAGTTCAGGTTAGAGTCGCAGAATGAAGCAGTAAGTGTGGGATTAGGCAACACACGCATAATCAGGACGGAGGCTAAATGCGACCCTAGGAGCTTTGGACTTAAGGTGGTTCTCCTTCATGACAGTTCGTGAGCCGCGGCATGTGCTAGATGGGAACTACGTACAAACATATTGCCTGAAGATTGCAGAGACCCTGCACACCGAAATCATGGCTTTCGACACACTAAGCCGCTTCGGTAAGATTGCATGGACATGGACATGCACATGGACATGGAGCTGTGGAAATCTCACCAGAAACCGCGCCCCGCCTCGCGGTTATCATTATGTCGTCCTTGCTTGACACGTAAGTCCTCGACATCAAGATGGAGGTACTTGCCGCCGGTACGACCGTCACCGCAGTCCTAGACACGGCATTAAGAGTGGTCAACTATGTCAACTCGAGCAGAGGGGCGACCAAAGAGCGCAAAGAGCTGCGAGAACAGCTGAGGTCGTGCGAGTATATCCTCCAGCAGTTGAAGGACGAGGCCGACGACTCGGACGAAGGCCATGCCTGGACAGAGACGATCCAAATTCTCGAGGCGCCGGGTGCGCCGTTGGGCCGGCTTGGGATCACGCTGCGGGAGCTCGAGGCCAAGCTGCGGCCCGTCGACGGGCCGCAAAAGCTTCTTGTCAGTCTCAAATGGCCGTTCAGTAAGACGGAGATCACGGAGGTCTTGACGACAATTGAGCGCGAGAAGTCGATCCTGATGCTGGCCATCGGAAACAATACGCGGGTACTGTCCCAGCGGATCAAGGAGACCGCGGAAGAGAATGGGCGACAACTGCTGCTGCTCATGGCCACTATCAACAAGGGCGAGCAGCAGAGACAGACCGACTACGCAGACATGAAACTGAACATGGAGACGTTGCAATCAGCACAGGCCGAGGTGAGCAAGGGCGTGGTCGACATCTCCCAGCATCAAGGCAAGCAAGAGGCAATGCAAGAGCGTTTGGCCATCTTGGATTGGCTCTCGACCATCGATCACGCTGCTCACCAGAACGATGCTTTCGCAAAACACCAGGCGGGCACCGGACAATGGCTTCTAGACTCACTGCCCTTTAAGGAGTGGATGGCGGCTGCTGAGCCTGAGGAGCTGTTTTGCCCTGGCATGCCAGGCGCCGGCAAGACGGTGCTGTCGTCGGTTGTCATCGACCATCTGCAGTCGCTGGCCGAGGGCGAGCGGATTGGAGTGGCCTATGTGTACTGCGACTACCGTCGGGTCGATGAGCAAACGACGCGCGACGTGCTGGCCAGTCTCCTGAGGCAGCTCGCGCAAGGCTTGGCGTCCATACCAAGGCCACTGAAGGAGCTATACACTGCGTGCCGGACGAAACCGAGGGTGGACCAGCTTCTCGCGATGATCACCTCCATCACTGGCCTGTATTCAAAGGTGTCCATCGTGGTGGACGCACTTGATGAAGCGAGGGAGACCGATGGGTTCAGGCAGCAGCTCATCTCCTCGCTGCACGCGATTCAGGCAGACGGAAAGACCAAGCTGTTTTTGACGTCTAGATTCAACCCGGATGTGATTGGCATGCTGGAGACGTCGCGGACAATCGAGATCAGGGCCACGCCCGACGACGTGAAGCTGTACCTGGAGGGGCATATGTCACAGCTCCCTGCCTTTGTCGGTCGCAGTCCAGCATTGCAGGACGAGGTGAAGACAGGCATTTCGAATGCTGTGGACGGCATGTAAGTCGCTTTGACTACAGGTGAACTGTTGTGTTGTGCCGACTTACCAACTCACCAGGTTCCTGCTTGCAAAGCTTTATCTCGACTCACTCCGCGGGAAGAGATCACCAAAGGCCATGCGGACAGCTATCCAGCAGCTCT
Source organism: Emericellopsis atlantica (assembly GCF_019669845.1). Taxonomy (NCBI): domain Eukaryota; kingdom Fungi; phylum Ascomycota; class Sordariomycetes; order Hypocreales; family Bionectriaceae; genus Emericellopsis; species Emericellopsis atlantica. The sequence continues at coordinate 139,183 of NW_025764733.1, read as the reverse complement.
ACGCCGGTTCGGAGGCATACGATCGCGCGTATGACGACGCGATGGAGCGAATTCGAAGCCAAGGGCCCGACCAAGAGGAATTGGCGAAGCAGGTTCTCTCGTGGATCGTGCGCGCAACACGGGCGCTTAAAAAAGAAGAGTTGCAGCATGCACTCGCTGTCGAGCTTGCAGAAAGCGACCTTGACGAAGACAACCTGCCGCAGGTTGAGGATATGGTCGCCGTGTGTGCTGGCCTTGTTGCGGTCGACGAGAACGGGGATACGATCCATCTCGTTCACTACACCACGCAGGAGTACTTTGCTCGGACCTGGGAGCAATGGTTCCCGACGGCAGAGGAGGACATTGTCAAGATATGCGCCACGTATCTCATGTTCGACGCCATTCAACAAGGCCCCTTTGATTCTCGTAGGCGTCGAGAGTTACGGATGAAAGGGAACCCTCTCTTGGAGTACGCCTGCAATAACTGGGGGCATCACGCGATTAAGTACGGCGAGCCTTGCGCAGAGGTGCTTGCGTTTCTCAGGTCGCCTCGTGCGGTGGTTGCGGCTTCGGAAGTCGTCTTCACCGACGATCCACTCCGGCTCTGGAAAACAGGACTCTCATTCTGGACCAAGAGTGAAAAGGGCAACGCAGAGAAACTGCTGGCTCTGCACCTTGCCTCTTACTTTGGGGTGGAATACGCCGTACGGGCCCTGCTCGAAGAGGGCCACGAGCCAGATCTTCCGAACCCGTGGGGCAGAACACCCATCTCGCTGGCCGCGGAACAAGGCAATGACGACGTGATGCGGATGCTGCTGGAGACCGGGAGAGTGGACGCAGACTCGAGAGACGTGTATGGTCGGACTCCTTTGTCTTGGGCGGCCGAGATGGGAAGCCTGAGTACCGTGCAGTTCCTGCTGGACGAGGAATTGCCTGCGTCTTTGTTCGACTTTACAAGGGCTGCACGGGAGGCGGAACAGACAAAAGAAGGGCAGCAAGCTCCAGGCCCGAAAAAGTGTGCTGTGGACGACAGGTCTCGCGATGACAAGGGGTGGACTCCCTTGACGCACGCCTGCTATGGTGGGAGACTCGACATTGCAAGACTGTTCTTGGACCGCGGGACCCCGGTCGATTCGGAGACTGCAGTAGGCGAGACTCCGCTCATGTACGCTGCTAACCGGGGGGCGGAAGGCATTGTGACGATGCTGCTCGAACGGGGCGCCTCGCCGAACCACAAGAGCCACAATGGCGGATCACCTCTCCAAAGAGCAGTCAGGGGGGAACAAGAGGGGACCGCCAGGCTTCTGCTTGAGGCGGGTGCCGATGCGAGAACGGCGGACAAGGCTGGAGAGACGCCGCTCCATATCGTCACCAAACTGCCGCTCGCCATACTGATGATCGAGTACGGCGCCGATATCAACGCGAGGGACGAGAAGAACCAGACACCCCTGCGCTGTCTGGTTGCGACATACGGACGAGAGTCCCTTGTCGAGCTGTTTCTCTCTCACGGCGCAGACGTTCACGCGCGAGACGAGCAAGGGATGACCGCTCTGGCCGCCGCCACCTCCCCCGAGAACGTTGGACTGTTGCTGGCGAACGGCGCCATTGTCGACTCACGGGACAACAATGGGCGCACACCCCTATCGTACAAGAAGAGCGCCGGGGCTGTTCGACTGCTGCTCGAGCACGGCGCCGACGTCCATGTGCGGTGCAACGTGGGCCGCACGCCGCTGTCGTACATTGGCACAGACGGGGTTTTACTCGACGAAGCCGTGGAAAACGCGAGCGCCTTGGTCAAGCACGGGGCCCATGTAAACTCGCGATGCGATGTCGGACGCACGCCGCTGTCCTACGTCGCTGGGAGAGGCAGCAGGGCTGAAGAGGCCATCGGCCGAGCGCTCGTCGAGCTTGGGGGGGATGTGAACACGATGGACAACCGCGGGCGCACGCCACTCTGGCACACGGCGGCTTGCGAAAGCCCTAATGTGTACAGATCGGTCATGGCAAACGAGCTGATTCAGCTAGGGGCCGATGTCAATCTGCCAGACGAGGATGGGAGGACGGCGCTCCAGGTGGCGGCGCAGGCGGACATACACGGGAAGAAGGAGCTTGTGCAGCTTTTGCTGGCCTCGGGCGCGACCTGGGAGACTGACGGCCCTGAGGGGGAGTATATTTCCGATTTGCTCTCTGGTGCTCTGCGAACCCCGACGCCAGTGGAAGACGAGGAGGACTTGTTGCCTCGTTGTTCTATGATGTAGTGAGACTGTGAACTCGCAGAATACCTATTCACGATGCAGTGTTGACGACGTCCTGGTCCTGGAGGTATGCGGAGGGAGGCGTTGCCGTTTTGGTTCACCGTTTTGCAATCCCGCTGTGCATAACTTGCACAAGATTCTTACGCGAAACGTGATAGTACCGCGCGACAGGCCTTGGTAAAATCTACCACTAGGGCCTAATCACCAGCAATAAGACGGTGCGTCATGTCGACAATCCCAAGGCTGCAATCACGAAGCTTGCTGTGCTGCATTTTAATCCCCAAACTTTGCGCTCATGAGCGCATTGCACACCAGCACGGCGTTTGCACTGCAAGGGCGCTTATCGATAGGGAAGCGGTACGTACCGACGATTGACAAACGCCGTCGTGGGCAAACAGTCGAACGACGGTGACCATTGTCAGTTGAGTGAAGCACTCCAGCATCCATTCACTCACTCAAATTTGTTACGTAGAGCGTCACTTCTCTTCTTTCGATTCTGGTCTTCCTTCTTTATTTTCGACATCCTTCAGCTTCGTCTGTGCAAGCCAACGTTGAAAGATCAATCACTTCGCCCAAGACAGTAACTACGACATCACCAACCCACTATTGCGAGTCAAAATCCATCCAACATGAGTGGTGAACACACAGGCTTCTTCTATGGTGAGTCTGCGGCAGCGCTAGTCGTCCCTAGCTTCCGTATTTGCCGAAGCCAGTGCTAATCTCGACATCAAGGTACCTTGGTATGAAAACATACGCACGTGAGGGTTCATGAGATGGCCTCGCTGACCACTGCAGATGGCGCGCGAGGTGTTCTACAGCGTCTGCTACGGCCAGTCGGACCCGCCAGCTGCATTCAAGAAGATGCACACCTTTTCTCCAGCTTTGCTCGAGGGCTACTGCCGTCACCGCGTCCAGTACGCCGACTACCCAGGCATCATCGCCGAAGAGGACCACCGCGTCATGGGTGTCTACGTCACTGGTCTGACGGACGCCAACATGGTCAAGCTGGACTACTTTGAAGGCTCCGAGTACAAGCGCCAAAAGGTCAAGGTCCAGTTGCTAGACGCGGAGGATGGCAAGCCCGTGGAGGGCGAGGAGAAGGAGGCCGTGACCTATGTCTACATGGACCCCAAGGGTCTCGAACACAAGGAATGGGACTTTGAGCAGTTCCGCAAGGACAAGCTGCGGTTCTGGATCCGTGACGGATGTGCGAATGAAGGTAAGTTGGACCACGCCTTCAATCTGGACTGATGCTCAACCATCTTAGATCCCGACGACAAAGCTGCGGTGGATGAAGAGACCAAGTAGGCGACCTTGTGGATATCTGGGGCGCTTGTTGGTGTCGCCGGCCGCGTGATCTATCGTGGGCGCGTAGTAGTGCGTTCGGAGGATAAGCGGTGAGGGACCCGGGAGACTGGTATGAAAGGTTATGAATTTGGGCAAGGTCAAAGCGTCCTGAGCGCGTCCTGGAAACCTTTAGAAACACGCACCCGGTGTGACCTGATGAGATAAATCTGATTTCCAGATAAAACTACTTGCAGTACCACGAGTCGAGGCGGCCGACGTTGGATCAACGGAAGCTTCCACATTCAAGTGAAACAAGGCCGTCTTTAGCAATACGTACAGCTGTCTTAGGTGAGAAGACCCTGCGGCTCTGCCGTCCGCCAAAAAGAACGCCAGCTTCGCTATTGTTTCAAAGGAGAATATCGCATTGGGCTCTGCTTTAAAACGCTACGTGCCAGGACTGGGCCAGTACATGCTATGCGGCTCCCTCCATGGCGCTTTGACACGATTCGAAACGGCGTTCCTATGCGTGTTCAGATTCCGTGCTATAGGAGTCTGAGTAGTAGTCATAGTGCATGGAGGGATAGAGGGATAGAGGGCGAGAGAGACATAGTACTTCGTAATTATTACCTGCGATGCTCGAAGGCTCCTAGAGAGGCAGTTGGACGTCGACACACGAGACTTTGGCGACGTTGCATTCGCCAATGCGCATGGGTTCGGATGCCTGTGCTGCTGACTGCGGGCTTTCGCTGAATTATGCGTCGGTCCCAAGTTGCCGAACAATGGAACCAAGATGCACAGATTGCAAGACGTGGAGGACGTGGAGGCTGGTTCATGCGTGAGACTCGGGCCACTGGCGTTTTGTCACGACGGTCGATATCGATATGACTGGTTGTCTGTCCAAGCCAAGCGCCGCGCCGCTTGTCACGAGTCGATTGGAAACCGCCATGGCCTGCATCGAGTCCCTTTGACTGGTCAATGTGATGTTGTAAACACTGCAAAGAGCACAACCATTGGCTGTCAGATTCACATGTGAGGTTCACTCCAAAGGGACGGTCCTCGGCGGACTCCCTGCTGAATTGGGTCGTCCGCTGTGATATTGCCGACAAAGCAATGCATGCAAAAAGGCTCAGTGGGTGCGGTGGTGAAACGAGGGTCTGGTTTCACGAGAAGACAGACGTGGAGCGAGTGGTTGTCTGTCGAGAGCTCAGCTGCATGCCCAGACGTGAAGCTCAGGGGCATCGTGTCCAGGGCTCCAGTGAGAAGCCAGAGCAGCCCCTGCATGCTTCCTAGACCCCTGCTAGAACCACTGGAGTACATTGCAGATCGCCCTGCAGCCAGGTCTACGTATAGAGATGGGCCAGGACAATCGTCAAGCTGGTAACGCAGCATTCGGCGAAATGCACGAGAAGGATGTGGCTTGTCGACTGTACGTAGTACCAGGGCAATCAGGGCGCGAGATGTGCGCGGCCGACTGGAGGCTGACGGTGTATCATGAGTTACAGGCGCATACGTCGTTGGACTGCAGCAAATGAAGCACAGCAGCAGATGGGATGGCAGCCGGATCGAAGCGAGATGAGCCAGGCAGTCGTGCAATAATTACTAGACGTTAACAGAGTGTTTGAGTAAGTCGTTGAGAAGCGATGAAAGAAAGTGACACCTGTGTTACCTTTCGGCACGTGAATGCATGACATGTCCATCCATCTCTTGTTGTCGATTGCACAACAAGGGTGGCCAGGCCAACTGCTGGGCCGCGTCAATCCTGCATCTGATCAGATCGCAGAGCTTCCATCTCCGTACTACAATACATGGGTATGTGCCTACCCTGGAGCGGGTGCTGCACGTGTTCAATGAATGACAACTTCATATCACGGCGGTCAAGACCCAAGAGCATTGTGCTGGAATGTGACTCTTGTCCAGACATGCTTCGGTGCATCACGGCAACATTTGTAAACGTGAGAACGTGGCAGGAGGCCCTATCAATGACTATTAGCATTCCACATTCTTCATCCACGACCCCACCCGTCCAAGCTGGGCTTGGAGGAAAATTGAACTTGCAATGCGACGCATCGTAACCTCACAGATGGACATTGTGTGTCAATTGCTCAACTGTTCACGTACCAAGTTCAAATGCAATCCTCGCAGCACGCTCAAAGCATGCTCGCAGGAAGAACCTCATGCCAGTCCAAGGCGCAAATGGTACGTACAGAATTCGGAGTATGGCTCACGCTCACCAACAAGCCCACAGCCCACCATCCAGCCCCCGACGATCGATTTCCAGGGGCAGGGCAGAGCCGCAGGGGTCTCCTCGTGGCGCCCCTTGGGCCTTGGCGAGGATTGCAGCCCGGGCGGTGGTACGGCAGCCCCTGTAGCACAGCATAATAGATGGGCCTGGCAACTTTACTACGTACTACTTCAGCACAAACCTGTCCAAAGGGTCCAGTCCTGTCGACTGGACTGGAGCTGGGCAAACCGGCGGCACGCCAAACGCGCTAACTGGCAGGTCAAACAAAGAGCAATTGTTTGGCAGGAATGCAGCCACAACAAAGCGCACGGGTCTCGACACTCTCAGGCTGGAATGCGTGATGGTGAGCACGCATGGACGATTGACTGGGCGAGCCTGGGCGACAACTCGTACATGCCAGCCAGCCAGCTGGGCAGCTGGCCAATGTAACCGCACCATGTTGCGCGCTGTGGTGTGACGTCGGGTTATGCGGCCAAACGACTGGCCGCCATACGCGCACAGGGGTCTCGACAGTCTGTCGCTTCTGTCCAGTCAGCCTGCCAGACCGGCACCGACATTGTGGCTCACAGGAAGAAGAGAGCCAGCTGGCTGGGCTGGACTGGACTGGGCCACCTCGGAGGCCGCATGATACATACGTCGACTTGCGACGGGCCATTCAATGGGCATGTCTCTCTTCGCTTGTCAAGTGCTCACCAGACGCCCGTCTAGACAGGGGAAAGTGGAAAAAAAAAGTCGCGCGCATGACTGTTCAGCGTCTTGGTCTTGTCTTCAGCCATAATAGGTACTGGGGCTGTCTTGTCTTGGCTCGTTGAAAAGCATGACAATTACGTTGCGAGCATGAATGATCTCCAGGGCCAGAACAATGCGCGGAATGGACATTTGCGAGCTGCTGTGGCGCAATGGTCTGTTTCCGCAGGGCTGTGCAGCCACAAGACTCTTCCATTTGATTGATCGATCATGCTGGCATAGCTGGGCATCTCGAATACGTCCGTAGTACGGATACGGATACTCCGTACCCCAGACAGAGCTCGTTCAGCGCCCAGATCCAGATCGTGACACGGCACGCAGAGGTCACGCAGGGAGCGCAAGGGGCACTCAACAAACGGCTCGCAGCATCCTGTCTAACTGACGTTCCTTTGTCGACTCCTGACTGTTGTAGGCCTATAGCACAAGCAATATCGCTTACCGTATGAAGGGCATCGGCTGCGGGAAGCAAAGAAGGCCCACCGATCGTCGACTCTGGGAGAGATCCCCGTCGCGCGGTCGGTCGAGTCGTCGAATGAGCCCTGGAAAACCAGACCAGCGTCGTTCTCGCTCCACCCTTAGTCGACTTTTCAGCCATCTTGAAACATATGACATCGGCCTATGAGGAAGCTGATCGCTCAGACATCCGCCCTTGGCTACGCAGCCGACGCTGACTCAAAAAAGTCCAGTCCGTCCGTCTGCTACCCCCCCTGGCCCCTGGCAGCTCCGCCATGCCTCGAAACAGGACATGCAGGCCCCTTTGCCGGCCCCTGACTGGCTGCGCGCCATCTGCGTGCCTGGCGTCGTCCCTAGCAGGTTGTCAGATTTTCCTCCCCTTCAGGCTTCGGCCGCCCAGAGCCCATCATCATGCGAGCCAGCTCTCGACGCCATGCCGGACGACCACCCGCAAACCACGTCCAATCGACCGCCAAGTCGAGCCGTCGCCTTTCTCTTTGGGCCTAGTGTCCCCCGTCTTGGGCCTTGTGCTGCTGCTAGACTATGCTAGGCAGCGTACAGTAGCCTAGTGCCGGTGCCGGTGCCCATGCTTGTCCCCCCCGTCTCCTGAGACCCATCTCCACCGCCTCGGCCATGCGCAGGAACGCATCGTATAAGACGCCCGGTCACCTTCGTCCAGGTCCTGTCTTGTCCCTGCTCTCTCGTCACAGACAGCTCATCGTCTTCCAGTCTATCCTTTGTGGTCTTTTTGTCGTCAAGACATTCACCTTCATTCTTCATTCTTCAGCGAGGCTAGTCCTTTGCGACCCTCCGTTCTTCTTGCATTACGACACCGCCTGGCGCAGTACCTTCATTCTCATATCAAGTCGAACAACCGCACGGTCAAAGAATCCGGTCTCTCACAACACTCACTCTCTCTATCACTCTGTACAACCTGCAGGCACCGCGACCTCTTTCCAGTAGGTCTCCTCTCTGAGTCAGACGTCTTCCCGACAAGCAAACAATGGCGGCTCCTTCGCTTCGTGTGTCACTCATGAGGTCTCCCATGACCACAACAGGATTCACACAAAAAGAGCGTCGTCACTGCTTTGTTAATCGCCAGCTTCTGTCTCTTCTATCCTGCACCATTAGAGATGAAAACTGACCATGATTCACCAGGACTTGCATATCACTTGCACACTTTCGTCTTGACGACAACCGCCTCCCACAACTTCCAAAAGGAAAAGATTCTACATCTGGCACGTTAGATTCTACAAGACATTCCACAACTTCTTCTACGACGACCCGTCTTCTACCTTCAAGATGCTTTCCAAGACTCTTACCTTCCTCGGCATGGCCTCTGCTGCCACCGCCCACATGGTCATGACCAACCCGGTTCCCTACGGCAACCCCAACAACAGCCCGCTCGAGGCTACTGGCGCCGATTTCCCTTGCAAGGGCGCCTCTCCCGACGGCAGTGTTGGTCAGAATGTTTACAAGGCCGGTAGCACCCAGGCTCTCACATTCCAGGGCGGTGCAACCCACGGCGGTGGCTCATGCCAGGTCTCCGTCACCACCGATCTCAACCCCACTCGCGACTCCGAGTGGAAGGTTATCAAGTCTATTGAGGGCGGCTGCCCAGCTCGCGGGGAGGTTGGCAACATTGGCACCGATGCCAGCGCTGCTGACCCCTACGAGTATGACTTTGAGATTCCCAAGGAGATGCCTGAGGGTGAATACGTCCTGGCCTGGACCTGGTTCAACAAGGTCGGCAACCGTGAGATGTACATGAACTGTGCCTCTGTGCAGATCACCGGTGGCTCTGGCGACGACTCCTTCCTTGCTAGCCTTCCCGACATGTTTGTTGCCAACGTTGGCGATGGTTGCGGTACTGTCGGTGACAAGGACGTCAAGTTCCCCAACCCCGGCTCAGTTGTCGAGCGCCTTAACGGAGCGACAGATGCCTTTGCCGACCCCACAGGTTCTTGCGCTGCACCTGTCGGCGGAGGTAATGGCGGCGCCAGTCCCTCCCAGCCTGAGCCTACAACTGCACCCTCGTCTGTTCCTGAGGACCCCGCTCCCACCTCTGTACCAGTTTCAACCAGTGCGTCCATTCCCACCGGCCCCAAGCCCACACCAACCATCCCTGGGGGTGTCTTCATCACTGTTCCTACCACTGCTCCCGTGGCTCCCACTGCCACCCTGGAGCCTGAGCAGCCAACTCAGCCCGAGGAGCCCGCCGAGCCTGAACAACCCCAGCCTGAGGAGTCTACCACTCCCGAGCCCGAAGTGCCCTCCCCCGGCTCTGGTTCTGGCTCCGGCTCGCAGGCCGCTGGCTCTCCTTGCACAACCGAGGGTACTTGGAACTGCGTTGGTGGATCTTCTTTCCAGCGTTGTGCCAGCGGTGTCTGGTCTCAGGTCATGAACCTCGCGCAAGGCACCTCTTGCGACGAGGGCCAGTCTGAGGCGCTCAGTGTTCACGCATCCGCTGCCAAGCGTCATATGCGTCGCGCTCAGCGCATCCGCTACTAGGTGGTTGCATCAGTTTCTTTCAGCAGCATTTATTAGGGAGACAGGGTTTGGTCGGGGGTAGCACAGGTGTGCATGAACGGCGGCGTTTGGGTTGGGCTTGATTGTACATCACATCAACAGCATCGAAGGCTCTTTAAAGAGCAGGTACATAGGAAAATATGCAGACAAAGCTGAAGTCATTTTCTTTTTGACACACTCAACATGCATTGAAACATTCCGACTATGGTGCCATTATATCCAGGGTTCCCTCCTGAAAGGCTTTCGTAGCTGTCTTTTGCCAAACCACCCCCATGGGCTTCTCGCGGGTTTCCCGAACGAGGAAGGATCGATTGGGACCACAAAAGGGTCGAGTTCAATGCCAACATGAGTCGTCCCATCGTGCCCTATGAATCGACCAAAACTGAAGGTGCGGCCTTTGAGGTTCCCGGTTGGCGAATGGTCGAAAAGAAGCCGGCTTGGTGCGATGTATGCCGCAATAGAACCAATTGTAGTGGGAATGTGTGGCAAAATGAAAGGTGTCTTGCGGACATAGACAGCCAGTGCGATGGCGACGTTGACGCCCAGGAGGACCACACTTGTAACAAATGCGCCAGTATCCATAAACAACCTGGTTTCCGTCACGAGACGAAACCCTTCAATTTTCTCGGACACCGCGACTCCTCCGAAGAGGTAGTCCCTGTTGAAAGCCAAGAGAAGGGCGAACAGTGTCCGATAGATCGGATCAATCAACTTGATCATCTCCTCCGGATCAGGCACAGGTGCATGTGGATCCACGATGTCTCTGGAACCAGATCTGATCATGATAAGATGATTCAACCAATCTTTGGAGAAGGTTTCGTTGTGCCATCCCTGTGCACCTCGTTGAGACAGCGTGCCAGGGAGTGTCGCTAAACTGTAAAGGTCAGTATCGGGACCTTCGTAGGTGATGTTATCCCCAATGTCCCCAATCATATCGTATCTCTGCACATAGCCATGTCGGTCGACTTGCACGTCGAAACTTGCCGTTTCCAGGTAAGGCCGACACACAGCGAAGCTTCCCCTGATGGTTCCATTGAATGCATCTCCATGTTCGGTCCTGGCCCAGCCAAAAACGAAGCTCTCATTACAGCCTACCAGCTGCGTGTACTCCGTAGCCGAAAGCCCAGGTGTTGTAAAGGAGATAGTATCTCGTGCGCGTGCCTGCGCCCATTCCACAACGTCGCCGCATGTCTCCTCGTCTGGTATACGTTCTCGCTGTGGTCGGTCGAGCATGGGGAAGGTGTGCGATGCAACAGGAGTACAGTTCGCGTTTACGGTAAAACCTTGCGTCTGGAGAAGATAGGAGTCCGCGGCTGACTTGGAATTCTCCGGGTTGATATCCGAGGGCGCAAAATAATACTTATCTGATACCCAAGGTGGGTGAGAAGTGCCGATAGACATGTTGGCCAATAGAGCAACAGCGTGATCATGGTAGCTTGCGGTGACTGTAAAGCTTCTCAAGTACTCGCCAAAACCTGGTAGATTGTCTTCGTTCAGAGACGGTGAGACGGCCGGTCTGAAAGAGCTTGGATATCTTGCCACAACAGCTTGGTCCTGGAACACCGCCGGCATGCTGATCGTCAATATGTTTGATAGAAACACTGCACTGCAAACAAAGCCTAGCATGAGGTGCTTGAGTCTCAATGCGGGGACGATAGCGAATTGCGGAGGTATTGACGTATACCTAGCCGCAATCGAGGAATCAGGAGAAGCCCTGCCTCTCCAGAGGTCGTCGAATGGTTGCAGCACGCATAACAAACGGTTGACCAAGACCCAGAACGGCTCAATGAAGGTTGATAGAATCGTCGGTAAGTAGTTCTCAAGGATTTGCTGAACTTCTCGGTTGCTGGAGGGCCTGGAGAGTCCTGAATGGTCAGTACAACGAGGACCCAGCAAGAAGAGAATGAAAGGCTAGCTTTCTCACCAGTATACTTGAGCTCAGCCCACTTGAGATATCCCAGACCAACCATCATGGCGAGTATCGCAATTATGAAAGCAATACCCGACGCCAATCGAAGCGCTGCTGGTTTGACAGGAGAGTAGTATCCTTTCGGAGCGATGGCCGAGGAGGGTTTTGGGGAAGATAGTTCCGCCTCGCGGACTTGTATAAAAGGCGTCGAAGAATCGTCGCTCCATAATAAGCGAAACCTTGACTCCCCAAGCACGATTTTCAGCGCTTCTTCATCACCATTATCAACGGAGCACAGAAGATCCACCATCTGAGGGCTGTCTCGTAATACCTCAGCGACTCGAGATATAGACGAAGGGTTCGCGTGCAAATTTGAGTACGCTCCCCGACTGAGCCACAGTATGAACGCGGTAAAGAGTGCGATGACGAGTAGCAGGGCTTCCAATGCTGCAGATATCGATCGGTTGACAACGATGCCATACATAGTGAAAGTAACGTCAGCGCTGTCGTCGTCTTGGCGCGTGTGATTCGTGAACATGTGACTTGCAGCTACGGAGAACAAGGACTGATGAGCCGAAAGGTAAGCTTGTGCCAGTGTCTCCGGATTCGAGTACTCTTCTGAGGGTCTGTCCTCTGCTGAAAGTGCATAGCCAACCATGTTAGAAACCGGCGTCCACAATCCGCGACTTTTCAGCTTTGTATGCTGGTCGACTACGAATGTGTCTGGGTAATCCCGCTCTTTCATCTCTTGTGGCATGCCGTTAGCCAGTAAGAATTTGAAGGCGGTGTTGTTGAAATCACTATCGGCTAGAGCTTCTTTCGGGCCTGTTGGCGAGACGCTATTTTCGTGTGGCTTGAGGGTAGTGGCATCGACCGTTAGCTGCACTTGTTGCTGATAGTAACTGGACTGACAAAAGAGCGCAGTAACGTTGTAGTCCCAAACACTGTCATTGCCGAGAGAGGGGCTCGCATGCGCCCAAGTCGCGAGGAATTGTTGCTCGACGTTTGGATCCAGGGGGCAGGCCTTATTTTCAAGCCAGAAATTCGAGTAAGGACTGTTGTGATAGCCCATGTAAAACATGGATATGTTCTCTGCCTTGGGGATAGTTACGGTCGTGTTGCAGCCCTGGCCGTTGAGGAAGTTGTAGGTCCTATCCTGGTCCGCTGCAAAGTTCGGATCTAGTACCAATTCCGCAGGCCAGCAGTCAAGCTCGGTGGTCAAGCGTGTGGTTTCTGCGGTCCAGTTGGCTCCTGGCTGGGTCGGTGCGTTCTCGGTAGCATAGAAGGGCAAAAATGCCTCCGTTGGTGTCGTGAACGGTGGGTATTGCTGCTCAAGCCAGGCGATAGCATAACCTGCGTGTAATATCTTGGAGTCGAGCATGTCTGTCTGCTCGTCGACTGGGAGCAAGCGAGATCGAGTGGCAAGTCCACGAGGCTCAGTGAGCTTGACTGCACCGGTCCCTAGTTGAGCAGATTGCAACGGCGTTATAGCCCAAAAGATGAGTACCATCGCGGTACCTGAAAGAAACACCATCCAATGCCTATGCATAATTAGTAAGATGAAGTCTTCCAATTGGGACAGAAGATGACCGACTTGCGCTGAATAGCCACAAAGGGCACAAATGCCACGAAAGTAAAGGGGTAATCAAGGAGCAGCGAGTCCCTGGCCAGAGCGCCCTCTGGCTTCGACATCTCGAACCACGGCTGCATGCGCTTGACGTCCAAGTCCACCCAACTCCATACCAAGCTGTATGCGACGGCAAGTACCTGAGGGACATACTCGGACGATATCCTGGCCCATTGTGGTATCTCATCGAGAGAGGGGGACAATGCCAGCCCGCCCTGTTGCGCACTCTTCTGGGCAAGAAGCTCGATACCGACGATCATGAGGAGAGTAGTGATGATAATAGCTGAGAGAATCGGCGTCGTCATGGATAGTGGTTTCCAGTTCACGGGATCTGACAGTCCTTTCGTCCGTGTTAGCGAGACCAATCGAATCCATCTGGTTATAACTGCAAGAACCAGGTACTTACCCAGTACCGATGGTTGGGTCCATCGTTCGATCAATGTCGGTTTCCGATCGATGCCGTCTTCCCCCTTTTCCTCAACAATCTTGACCTGCGAAATGGTCTTCCATGACTGATCCGTCACACTCCTCTCATCGGTTGGCGTAGGTGTATACTCGAAGCGACGAATGGCCATGGTCACGGGCGTACGATATCCGACCCAATGCTTCCCAAGAGAACGTAATTAGACGATAACAACCAAGAAAAGGATAAGCACAGAGCCCAGCTCCCACTCAAGCCAACAAACGAAAGACAGAAGACAAAATGGGCGAATTGATGAAGGAATACTAAGAGCGGTACGGTCCGCTACTTGTAAGTAGCAGGTAGCACAGGCTTTAACATGGTTCTCGATCCTTGGGGAGGACAGAGATCCGTGGCCAGGCAGATCTCTGTGCTCCCCAAGGATCAGGGCCAACAGCGAGACCTAACAACTCGCACCGCATTCTGTGAGAAGCAAAGTTAGCACCGACGTGTAGACGTCGTTGGTTCTTCTCGAAACATGAGCACCTGGAGCTGCGGGTACCGTGGGACAAGTCAAGTGGCAGATCTAAGCGCTGGGGTAGGACAAGCGCCCGAAACGCGACGCGCGACCAATAGGATGAGATGCGACGTCGTAGCGGATGGAGCAAACACATTGGTTACCAGACTGGTATCAGTCATACTTATGCGCGTTGTCCTCTTCCGCGGCCTCAGAAGGGCTGACTGTGGAAGATGGATAAATGGTGTTGGCAGATTGACGAGGAGATGCCTCCTGGGACCTGAGCTGCCCCACAGCGCGGCAACCTCATCGAGGCCGAAGATCATGATTCTCGGTCAACCTCGTCCAGGCATTGTCATCTGTTAATACTGACTAATTATTCACTCTCAACTAAGACCCTAACAAGTCTTCGACCATTGCTGTGCAACTCGTTCTATGAAAGTAAGGTCATCTGTCATGGAAACCCTACTGGTTGTAGACTCGTAGTTGGGACCATGACGTACCTCAAGCAGCAGGATTCACGCCATGTTGACACAATAAGTGTTGCTTGTCTTTCGCTATTAAAGTACAAAATTTTGTGTGTTCAAGGGGTTGAAGTACACTGAGCCTATTACCCTGCATCCCGCAAGTGACCCGACAAGCGACCCACGAATGTTCGACCAATTGCAAAGAGACGCCAGGTGACGCTTGAACTTCCTGGCGGCAGGCAGTCTGACACCGTCAACGCCGGGTGACTTTCGCTGCTGATCCGCTACTACTATGTATAAGGTACGGCCCGCAGGCCCCCGCAGAGTTGTACAATGAATAAGACAAGGGAGAATAGAAGAAAAGGTCATGCAATCATGCTGTGTACCACCCTCAGGGTGGGACTCATATCTCAATCTCCCTCATCGACTCATCGGCAACCTGGGGCTGTTTGTCCTTGGCGACATCGGAGGATGCGTTTCCTTTGTCTTTCGTGAGCTTGATCAAGTCTGATTCGGAGCGCGCCAGCGTCTCCACCCTCGGGTTCTTCAACTCCTGGCTCTCGGGCGGATTCTCAACCTCTACCAATGTCGAAGGCTGAATGATGGCGCTTTGTAGCTCCTCAGGGACAGCCTCCTCAGTGACCCTATACAGTGGAGGCTGTTTCCCAAACCCAGTGCGCATGGGACTTGCGAGTGGCGAGCCACGCACACGCTGCATCGAACGACCTCTAGCATCGCCAGCAACGTCGGCCGGACTAGCGTATGGTGAAGATGAACGAGACCCTAGAGGGGACCCGGCCTTTGCCGGGGGAGGCATGGGCTTGCGCGGAGGAGCACGACGTCCGTACTTCTGGTCCATCCTCCAACGAAGGATGCCAAAGTATGGTGGCTCGACACGCTTCTCCTTGAATTCCCGCAATTTGAGTTCGCCAGAGTCATCGTCAATGAACCATTTGCCGCTGTGAAGGTCGTCGGCCACCTGCGCTAGGAAAGCTGACCATGAGCGGGCGACAACGTATTTTGTATCGTAGTCTCGTCCGAAAATGATGATCTGGCCCCATTTGCCTTTGGGTCCGGGGGCCAAGTCAACAGCCAAGTTGTTGCCTCCCCAGTCTCGCGCCAGAGGAATCCAGCGAGGGTGAGCGTAAGCCTGTCGGCAAGCGCCAGGGGGGACGCATGTCTGCTTGGAGAGCAGAGACGAGCGCCATTCGTCGGGGTTGCTGCCTTGCGATTGAGGTCGCTGCTTTGAGGACGAGGCTTCGCCATTACTACCGCCAAACGCCTTGGAGGGTATCGTTGTGTGCTGGACCCTGGCCTCTTGCAGGAACTGCTCATTCACCCGTCTCCATTGATCCCACTCTTGCACTATCTCTTCGCAATCGAGTAGCATGGCGCTGAAAATGATGCCGGTAGGTCTTCCGCCTCTTTCCTGCCCGTCGTGGATCATGAGAGACTCCCGCACATCCTGTGGTAACGAGCAGTCCAGCTGATGTTCGAGTTCGTTGAGATCGTTGACTGTGGCACCTTCGCAAATCTGATCCCAGAGCTCTGTGTAATGTTCCTCGGCCCAGTCCATGATCCGTCGCCAAGAATGACCAACTGGAGGAGGCGGGGCGTGGCCGTCCTCAAAGGGCTGCATGGGGACCTCTCCGGAAGCCTGTGCCTCAAAACCATCGCTCTGGCTCGCATTCCTGGCAGCCATTGATCGCAAGCCAGGCGAGTATGACCCGCCATTGGGACTTGCCGGGGTATCGTTTGAAGGTGAAAATCGACCACTGTCATCGTAGTACGGTGATGACACGTCGGCGCGCGAATCTCCGGCTGTTGCCACACCAGTGAAGGGGGTGCTGCTGCCGCCATTCTGTAGAGGGACGTGGCGGCCACTGCGCTGAGGTGAGTCGAAGGAGGAATCTGCATGACTGTTAGCGACCGTGCAAGGTTGAACACAGCGTGGACTGACGTCTGTCATTGCTGGTCATGGTGTGCCAGAACGACCGAAAAGCCGCACCGAATCTGTGCATGTCCATTAGCACTGGAGCAAGGGCGCCAAGTCGCGTAAACTCACGAATTCGCCATTGTGGGTGTTGATGCCCAAGGCTATCGAGCTCGAAGGATCGGGAAGCTTTGGCTGGACAGGATACGGGGGTCAAGTTGACGTTGGCCGCACGATGATGCACAGCCTCGAGGTCGAGATCGGACGTGATTAAGCGTGTTATTGATGTCTCTGACCCTGCGGAGTTGGGAGGTGGAATTTTTGGACCACTGGAACAGCGGGTCCGTGGCAGACTCTCGACAATGGCCCGGCTTGGGTACTGACGGTACAGCTGTAAAAACGGGACAAGGCAGAGATGAAGCGTGAAGGCTGGTGGTTTTCAGAGGGAGGGTTGTGTATTCAATATCGTCGGTGAACGAAGGACGGTTCGCGGGCAGAAGGGTCTCGGCAGGGCGATCGCGATGCGTACGACGGGAAGCGGTTTAAAGTTGGTCGTTCAGCGTCGCAGCGGCCAGGCGACACCCTCAGCACCAGGGCGTAAAGAAGCGAGAGTGGTTGGAAGGAATAAACAGAACGTGACCGCTGCCTAAGAAGTAGGAAAGAAGGTACGCAGACGGTTGTGAAGAGGTGAGGTAGAAAGAGAGATTGGAGGGTCGATTAGGGGAAGGCACACCTCAGGGTTTGGAGGAGGACGATCTAGCTAAGTTTTAGCGGCAGGGGCAGCTGGTCTGCTAACACAACCGAGACGTCAATGGCGTAAGTCGCGCTCAGGGGCGCGCTTCCAGACTCCAGTCAGTGGTCCGCTGCCGTGTCCGCTGCTGCCCGTCCTCTCATTGGCCTGCTCCGCCTGCAGCCTCAGCCTGCTTGAGCCTCCGGGGGCCTTGTTAGGGGCATATTAGCTCTGGTATGGAGTCGATTTTGTCCTTGCTGTACAAGTAATTACGACTCCAGTCCAGTTCTTGCCACCTCCCACGGAACGAATTCTCACTGAGATGTGGTAGTCAATTGACACGTGCGTCCAAGTCAACTGTGTTGTTGGTCCTCATGACAAAGAAAGCATCCAAGCCAGTCTATCCTGGCTATCCAAGCACTCCGTACCTATTAGCTGCTGACAGTCTTGTGAGTCGTCACTGTCAATGATTGAAATTGTGCCGCAACTTTCAGACGAGATCCTCAACGCCAAGACGTCAAGACCCCAGCAGTCCGGCCTGTATCACGGACTCATGGTCACTCCGGTCGCGCAACGTTAATTATAGAGGAAGAATGAAGCATTGGCAGTGGAACCTAATTCCATGAGAGGTACTTGCCGTAATGAAGTGATTACTTTCGCAAAGTCAGCCTTGCTGGTTCCCGCCAGTTGCCAGTGGCCACTGGCCAGCTTGCTGTCCGTTGGTGGTTGTATCTCGGCACTTGGCTGTGACGTTGCAAGGCGGTCTTATTTTCCGAGACGACAGTCACGTGATTTGCTCGAGGACCTGATCCATCCGCGAAGTCTGACCCTGAGCCTTTTCACCAGGTAACTTTGCTGTCTACCTTAATGTAATTATACTTTATCATGCTAGTATATGATTCGAGGGACACATTAAACTTTGAGTCTATGTCGAAACCTTAACCGCGCGCCTTCGATGGACTGCACAACAAATGCCTTCAGCGAACGGGGTCTCTCAACGGTCTTCAAGTCTACCTTATGCAGCATCTTGGTCTATTCAGGTGCTACGCATTGTGTTTCTGGATAACAGCCGCAGAGTTTGTCCCAATGATGGCGACCACTTACCTATGTGTAACTGGTGTCACGGTTTTATGTTCTCATAGCCTTCGCGAACCAGCCAAGAGAGTTCAAACTTCAGCCCATCAAGGCACGCTAGGGGAATCCAATGGAAGAATAACTTCCAGGTAGACCATGTTTACTACCAGGTAACTTAATTCAAATACTTGACTACCTTACCAGGTACCTTTAGTACCTACCACCTAGGTCTCTTACGTTCCGAGTTGTCCCTCGCTTCTTCCTCTCATGCCATCCAACTCTGCCTTCCGTCCAAAACACCCAGGGTCGCCATCATCCCGTCATCGCCATGAGCGCCAGAAAACCTCTGCACAATCTCCGAATCCTGGTACACACATTCAGTTACCTCGTGCCTGGCAGTACTGGAGTAGAAAAACTCACGTTCATGAGAAGGGTAGTCTGGCGACACCAGTAGGGACGGGAGGTCCATCCTGCCCAAGAGCGCATGTTCTCTTCTCCGGACACGAAGGATCAGGAATGCAATTTTCTGTTTGATTTTCAGATCCAACCTCCCGCGTCTGAACACGAACCGATACCGTGGATTTGGTATACATGGTCAGGACAGTCTCTGTAGGTGGGATCGTTGAGATTGTGCATGCTCTCTGCCCTGGCTCACACTAACAAAGCTCGTAGGGCTGGTGGTTTCGGAAAAATCTCTCCCGAAAAGAAGAATGAACTTGAGCATAGCCTATGGGATGGCAAACCGTTCCCCCATGCGACCAAAGGGCCGGATGGGAAGTACGATCCACTGACTCGCCGCAATATCATCATGTCATACGCAAGCTCTAGATTACCTCTACACAAGCACGATATCCATTTTCTGAGAGAGCATCCAGGACACGTTCAGTGGATAAAGGATCAGCTCAAGCTTCAAAAGCAGGCTCGAAAAGACCAGCCGTCCCAAAATGCACCCAGCCTGAAAGGGCCGGATAAGAAGTACGATCCACTAACTCGCCGCAATCTCATCATGTCAAACAGAGGCTTTGGTTTGCCTCTATCCAAAGACGATCTCAATTTTCTGGCAGAGTTCCCAGAACACGCACAGTGGATAAAGGATCAGGTGTTGCTTCGAACGCAGGCTCGAAGTGAGGCGCCCGACAATCCCTCTACTAGTGCAGCAAAGAAGAGGAAAACTCCTCCTGATTCTTGAGGCGTGGTTCACGGTAGTTGAGGAGAACACGACGGGGAAATACACAGCTACAGCATGCTTATCAATGAGTTGCCCAAATTCAATCGCGCATTGCGTATAAAGACAAACATGCTCTCATACTCCCGTGCTTGGCCGTAGTCATCTATTCAAAACAGGCTGGCAAGAATCAGGCATCCCACATATGCTCACTCAGCTTCTGAAGCTTCTCGTCCATGGCGCGTCTACCTGCACTGGCAATGCCTCTCTCCGGATTCGCCATCTGTTCGCTGAAGCAAAGCTCGATGAGAGCCTTCAACTCGTTGTATGAGAAGTTGTTGGGATCATTTGGATCACCTCCGGCTTGTTGGCGCTCCTTGTTCCGTCTCGCTTCTTCAATAATGTCGTCGACACCCTTGTCGAAGAGCGCATAGTAATTGGCCGCGCGGGCGAGGTCGACGCCCTGCTCTATGTTCTTGAGGTTTTGCTGCAGCACAAGGATGTTGAGCTGCATGCGTCCCGAACCGTTCGCATTCATGGGCGAGGCCATCCACGCGTTGTTCACCAGATAACAGTTGACCAGCCGTCCCAGACCAGTGCGGATAAAATCCGTCTCTTTCTCTCGCAAGTGTCTTGCAACAGTCTCGTCGAAAAGTATAAGCTCCGAGTTCAGACTCAGAATGTGCGGATCTGGCTCGTTGACTTCTTGATCAAGCAGATATGGCGCGACATCTGGGGACAAGGCAATGTGGAGGGAATGGACGATCCTGCATCGAATCTCCATGTGTAATGTCAGGAGGGCAGTTCCCGCGAGCTCTTCAAAGGACGACACGATGCTGTCAAATGCCCTGTACAATGTCAGTCTTAGTGTCTGGGTTTGCTCACGGCACACTTACTGGACAGTCTCTGCGGTCAGGGGTAGCTGTACGAGCCCCTGATCCGCCGTAGCCCTGTCAGGGTCGTTGAGTAGAGTCCATCTTCGGTTTGCATCGCGGGGTAGATTGTGTCTTGATGAATCGGTCTCATGCGCGGTGATGTGACGCAGGCTAGAGATCTTGCTGGCCAGCCATTTCATGCTGGTGTACAACAGGCACAGCGAGGTGATGGTTTCGCGATCCTGGATGATGTCGTTCATCTGCAGCTTTGTCTCGTTGGCTTGCTCGATCAAAAGGTGGATTTCCTGGTCTGCTAACGCTTTGTCCCATGCTTCTGCAGTCCACATCCGTTGCATCACCTCGTGCAGCTCGCCGGGCTCGACAGCTGCTCGAGCAGCTGCTCGGAGGTTACCGTTGCCTACGGACTGTTCCTGGGTCTTGGTGACGAGTGATTTGAACCAGCTGAAGCAACGATCATAGTATCGCATCATTTGGGTCACAATCAAAGCACTGAGGGCTTGGTCGGGAGGTATGGTTCCGAGCATGCGGCAGAACGCGGTCACAACTTCAAAAAACGCCGTCGTGCCTTTGAAGATTGGCTTCCGCGCCACCTTGTGCCAATGAGGATCTTGGGCAAAAGCGTCGGCTTCTCCGAAAACGGCATCACTAAGTTTTCCAAGTGTCTCGTCCAATTGCGGTTGGAACACATTGACAAGGAAATTGTCCAGGAATGTGGTGAGAGTGCTGGTGGCCAGATCAGAGCCCGGCGGGACGATCCCTCTGAGTCGTTGCAGAAAGATGAGTGTCGGGGGAAGCAGCAGACTCATGTTGAATACGCTTGACTCTACCAAGGATTTGTGTGTCCCGCTTGGTTGCTGGCTCCCGCTCATCGCCGTCCCACCGCGCTTCGAGCTCTCATCCACGGCAAGACGGTTCTTCTTGTTGATTTCGGCCTTTCGCGAGCTGCTTGTCAGGCCGGGCACTGTTGCTTGGATGATGCTTTCGAGAGCGTCATACTCGGTGACCATGTCTATCGACTTGGCGTCCAACTCATTGAACTTGAATAAGTGTTCGCGAGACCCGTCCTTCCTTCCGTTCATGGCACTGGAGGAGGGAGAGTCGAATTGATAGACATCAGCGTCGGTAGTGACATAATTGTGGAGCAGTGAGCGAATCTCATTCTGATAGAGATTCCAGAGCTCTTTGAAGCTGCCAAGGAGTGCAATGTTGTTGCCGGCGCCTTCCCGGCGAATCAATGCCTTGATCGACTCGTGGAACACCCGGTGGCCTTCACTAATGGCTTCAAACTTGCCGTACAAGGTCCAGAGCAGATCGTATATAACATCCGCGCGCATTCGCGTTTCGCGGGCACTGTAGACGTGGAGGCCGTCGGCCTTGGCTGTCCCGCCGCGTAATGAGCTGGGGTGCCGTTGATCGACTTCGTTGATGGTCTCGTTGACAACGCCGAATAGCTCGACAGGAAGGCGTTGCTGTAGGGTCTCAACAGCGTTTTGTAGTCTTCCGAGCTTGTTGAGAGCCTCCACCAGGAGGCCGACGTAGTAAAATGTGTCGGCCTCGGGATTCTTCATGGGGTCCTCTGTCACCGACTTGTCGGGGTCCATGGCGTCAAGCACATTGTAGAAGGGGGTGATGGCGTTCCCATCGTCGTAGCCCTCGTTTGAGGAACGCTGCGTTTTGGACAAGTGCTGCCATCTGTCCTGACAGTAGGGCGACTTGAGGTACAGATGCTCGTGCAGCTCTTCCACAAGGATGTCCATGAGGGCTGATTCTTGGTTCGACAAGTAGCTCCGCAGCTCACTGAGAGCACCGATATCGTCCAGCTCAGGTTTCCTGAGTTTACGCAGAGCATTTTGTAGCACCTCGACAGCGGTGATGAACCTCTTTTCGGATATGCGAGCCTCCAGCTGGTCGGGCACGGCGCGGAGATCGTCGAGCTCGTTCAGCACCTGTAGCTGCCCGTCGTAGATCTGCGACGCTTTGGACAGCTTCTTGAGCTCCGGGTCCGTCGTACACAAGCTCGTCTTTGAGCTAGCGAGCGATTCTTTCAGTGTTCGAACACGCTTTTGCGAAGTGTGTATGCTGCTTTGGATCTTGTGGAAAGTACCAATAGAACTATTGAAGCCCTGGTGATGCTCGTGGACAATGTTCTTGAGCGACTCTTGCAGATAGTTGTGTGTATCCTGGAACTTGCGGTATTCGTGGGCTCTGCCAACGGAGCTGTTGTCGAGAAGCTGCAGGGCAAGCTGAACAGGGACGCAGTCGCTTTCGTACATGGCAGGCCACTCCAGTTTTATGTGCTCGAGGACCTGTGTGATTTGCTGCTCGGCGTTCGTCTCGGATCGCATGCGCTGGCGCGATGGCATGTTACGGACAGCAGGTAGTTGCGACTGTTGGGGCTGTGGAGGAGGAGGAGCTCTCGAGCTAGATTGGGGCGGCGTGCCATAGCGGTCGTTGTCGTAACCATCACCGTACGGGTCGTAGTCTTCGTTTGATCTTCCGAGGCCGCCATAACCGTTGCCATTGCCATTGCGTGATGTTGCGCCGTACCGGTTCGCCATGGCGGCGGTAGCTGGAAGGTGTGCAGCACTTTAGGATAAGGCTCTTGGTCGTTCATGCATGGTCGCGTGAATGATCCCGGCGTTCTAGTGCTCCCAGGCGGTCCAGCACTCGAGTTCCTAGGATGTTTTCCGCGTCTTCGAGGTCGTGATGAGAGAGCGCAGTGTTTCACTTGTTGGTGGGCTGGCTGTAGCTGCGCCGACGTGCCCCCAGGACTGAGCTGGGGGTACGTACCGATTCCCGGACGAGGCAGGTACGCGCACGGACCACTTCTATTTGGCCTCCATGTCGTCTGTACGTGATCTCACCAAGTCATTACAATGCTCATAGGCCGTAATTAGTCCCTTTGAAAGAGGCTACACGACAGTCGCCTACGTATATCAAGTGAGCGCTTACTTTGATCCTGCCTTCTCGTGATCCTATTAGGGTATCTATCGCATAAACTTCGTCGCCACCAATCTGCCTACACCATGCTCACGTCGTCCTCGGCTGGGACGCGGTTACCGCCATATCTCTTGCGCCCACCGCAATGACTGTGTCCGGGCTCGAGTCGTGCTCCTGACCATTTTCGTCCTCGCTTATCGTCTCTGTCACACTCCCACTCCCACTCCCACTCGACAGCAACGGTTGCTGCGTCGTGGACGTCCGCCGCTGGGCCTCTTGCCCAGGAACCTGCAGAAATTGGTCGGGCGAAGATGCAATCTTCTTCGGCGACGACACGGGAGGGCTTTCAGTGCCCTGCACGGTCGTGCCTGATGTATCGGCTGGCGCGTGCGCGTAGCCTCCAATGACAATCTGCCCCAGCAGGGCAGCGCCTGGCTGCTCGGCCATTTGCATCCTCTTGTCCTTGGCCAGGATCGTCTCTGCCAACCTCCTGACGCCGCTGACGAGAACCTCGGGGCGTTTCCAGGCGATCAAGCCGGGCGTGCCGGCCACGCACTGCTTCGCAACGACGTCGTAGTTCGACCTGCCCCATACCGGGCATACGTAGGGGTGGTTGACCGGCAGAGGCAGGACAGCTGTTTCAGGAGGGCGCTCGGCCCCAGATTCTTCGTCAAGGCCAGCAAAGACGGTCACGGCGACTTTGGGCCTGGTTGCAGGTCTCTTTTCCTCCTCACTTTGCGTCGCCGAGTATGCCCAGAATCTCATCATCGACTCGGGGCCCGGAACCCACGTCAACTCGGTCAGGGTGATGAGCTCTTGCGAGGAAAAGTCCTTGTCGGCACCGAGAACCCGCAGGATCATGAGCACGAAGAGCAGCAGACCTGTGGGTGAATCGCAAAGGGCGTAAGAGAGGGTGTTGGGCTCCCGGAATCCATTCCCGTCAAACGCATACTGTCGAAGCTGGTCATCGCGGGCTCTTCTCGCTTGCGAGACCTGCTCGTTGCGCAGTGCTGCAACGTCCTCCTGAGAATAGCCCAGTTGCGGCCTCTTCAAGAGCCCCACCACTTTCCACTTTGTCCACGCCAAAGGGGCCTCTTGAAGCTTGGGTGCTTTCCACGGGGGCGAGACAAAGTGCGCTCCAAGACACGACCCTTGAAACTGCTCAGCGAGGCAGTTTGCCAGTTTCCAGTCCGTCTTTGCTGGTGAATCTGATGAGGGGCCCGTATTGGACACCAGATAGTGTTTGTAGCCGAGACGATGCATCAGCGAGTCGAAAAGATCCGCGGTCGCTCTGATCATGGGCGTATTGTTGGGCAATCGGTCGCTGAAGCCGATACCTGGTAAGGAGGGAATCACCACGTGGAATGGCTGATGCGCGCCAGCATCGCCAGGGTCGTTGAAAAAGGGTATAACATGACTCAAGGAAAGGTTGGTGAAAGGAAAAGGTGGTATCAAAAGTAAAGGAACAGCATTGGCATGGGGCGAAGAGGCGTGGATGAAGTGTAACCGTATGGCCGAGTCCGTGCCAGGCACGATCAGGCTCGTCCTGAACTGCGGCACCAGCTCATTGAGTCTGGCTTCTTCCTCTCGCCACGAATACCGCTCAAGCCTGGGGAGGGAGTGTCAGTCAGTCGCGCCATACGGGTTGAGAGAAGCAGTGCCAAGGCATGTGTCACTTACCAAAAGTCGATGAGTGGTTCTACAATGGGTTTCGGCTCCCACCAGTGCTTAGACTGGGGATCCGAGTTCTCATGAGGCAGTCGTGTAAGTTCTAGTTTCTGGCGTGTGAGGTCGAGATATCTACTCGAAACCTGCCGCAGACAAGATGTCAGGAGCTGATGGTGACTGCCGTTTCAGTTGTTTACGTACGTGAATTTTGTAGGGTTGAATTTCTTCTCCGTAAGGCGTGCCAACTGTTGGCACGGGTGTCGCCATTGTAACGCAGAGTGATGTACGCTCTCAATCACCATGTATTATAACACAGACAGAAAGAATGGAAGAGAGAAAACCACACCTGGGAGCAGGAGACAAGACAAGGTCGCGCGAATATGGTCCAGAATCAAATTATGAGAAAGAGAATGCATCAGCCTCGCGAGGACGCGGTCGATATTTCCTCAGGGTCCATCCAGCACCCATCTCGTATTATCCAGCGCAGGGTCCAATTCAGTCCGGTCCAGTCCCTGGTTGACGTGGCTGGAGACCGCTATTGTGGCGCCCCTCGAGCCCGGGTAGCAACGAGCACCGCACTTGAAACGCACCGTCTCGCGCTGCCATGACTCCCTAGCCGCCTATGCACCCAGCTTTGACGTGGCGGTGCGGCACTAAGGACCCTGGTTTCTTCCCCTTTGGGTAGGGTGATGGACCAGGGGGGTGTGGCGTTTCCTTGGAAGTGAAGCTCAAAAATCAGGGCAGACATGCATTTGTGATTGCGATGTGAAAAGGCTTAATGTCAGCTGGCCCAGTAGACGAGCGAGGGGTTTGCCGTGACGAGGCTGCGATTGGTGCCTCCCTTACCTTATTATGCAGTGAACGGGCCGCGACGACTTTTTCTTGGATCTTGCTTTTGTTGGTGCCTTGTTGTTGGAGCCGCAACATTCGAGACCTTGGTTCGCGGGTCAACGCCGTCCCTCTCGGCTGTCGGTGTCTCTTATCGATCAGGTCCCTCTCTGTCTCTTCAGACAAGGTGTTGCATTCATGCATGTGCTATTACTTGATCGCTATCTACGTACATCATCAAAGCTGCCTCGACGCCTGACGCTCATCCATCCCACTGCGTACATGAACCCGTGACCCATTAAGCATTCCGCGCGGTCGAACCATCGCCTCCCTGTGGCTGCGTGGGTGCTTGTCCTTGGTTTCCCCTCAAGTTGATCTGGCCAATGCGCGAGACAATGTTGCTACCCACAGCATCGACAGCGCCCCTCGGGGATGTCAATGTAGGCCCTGCGGCAGCCGTCTCTTGGACTCGGAAGAGCTTGATGGCTGTGCCATTCCATACGCTCATGTTGCCTCGGGCAAACTGCAGCTCGCTCGCAAATATGACGCCCCATAGCAGAGACTCGTACCAACCTAGAGCAAGCGGAGACCACTCAAAGGAGTGTACACGAGGCGGTGAAGACTCGATCCCGTACACCTCTGTCTGCTGAACTTTGCGCAATGTGTCTGGCGAGGGGGGGTCTTGCACGAGCGCTTGACGAGGCAGGGCGGCAGAGACCTGCTGGATTATCGTGAGTATCGTGTGTAGAGGCAATTCGGGCAGCCAAGACTCAATCCAGTGCGCGGAAGGCTCGAATCCACCGGTCATCGACTGTCCAGTCGTTGAGTATGCACCGAGACTGGTGGTGCTGTTTTGCCTCGAGAATGACCGAACACCAACAGGCATTTTCCCTCTGGCCTTTTCAGACATCCCCCGGAGTTGGGTAGGCACCGCATCGTCTGCGGATGTCCCTACCTGATCTTGGGACGCACTGTCACTCGTCGTAGATCGAGCAGGGGTTGGATGGTACCCGTCATCGCTATCGTCGTCCTCGTCGTCATCGCCAATGGCGAAGGCACCGTCTTCTGGGACCTCCTCCAACGTGCTGGTTCGAGCTGGCGGTGCAGGCGAGCTGCGCACGCTTTCGCTTGATGTGCGCAATGCTGCTGGATCAAGAGGGTCGAGCGGCTCGCCAGATTCCTTCCTTAACCTGTGCCTCCTTTCCATCTCTTCTTGGCCGCTCTCCAGTGTAAAGGTGCGGAGGGCCTCGATTCTCTTCGCATTCCTGACTATGGCGAGAACGAGTTCGGGGTTCTTGCGGTACTTGTGCTCAACAATAGAGTTGATGGACTCCAACAGAGAGTGCAACAGGGTATGGTTGCTCTCGTTCGCGAGTAAGAAGGAGGGCGAGGCCATTGATGAAAGCAGCTGTAATAGAACGGCACTGCTGGCTCTGTTCAGCTTCTCAATGTACGGAGCCACGTTGTTGATGACAGCCATGAGCGCTGGATATATTGCCGATAGCTTCCCCTGACTGGTCGTGATGAGAGTATAGATCGATTGGATCAGGAAATCAGCATAGGATCCGTGGAATCCATTTATGCGTATGGACGGGGGTAGACTATGCTGACCCTCAAAGGTTTTGTTGAGACTCAAGCCAAAAGTAGTCTCCACGCTCAAGGTCTGTAGTAAGAAAGCGCACATGCGCACGATCCCTTGTCGGGATGGCTCGTTCTTGTACTCCAACGCGTAGAACAGTGCCAAGACGACAAAGTCGTGGACTCGGTTGGTATCGATGATGAAGGCCCGGAACCGCTTGTTGCATTGTGTGATCTCCCAAAACAGCATGATGACCTCTGCAGCGAAGCTACCCGACGTCTGAGTACCAGGAAGATAAGACGCCTTTTCTTGCAGTGGCTGGTTCAGGATTCGCAGCATACCATCCACGATGAACTGAAAGTCTTGTGGCCGGTGAACGCGGCCGAGGAAATGACGATAGTAGTTCTTGGACGGTCCTGTTGATGAGTTCTCGGGTATCGGATACAACAAAACATTGAGCAGAAGTTGCAGCGAATGTGTGACTAAAACCTGCTTGGTGTCCTTGAACACAAGGTTGTTGTAAGGGACTCGCCACGAGGCCGGGTTGTATTTCATGGACTCGAAATCGTTAGCTTCTTACAACAGTGATACAGCCACGAGGCTTACCGTGTTCAACAGGGAACAGAGCACTGATAAGACAACTTGCTTGTCAGGACACGTGCAGAGTTGTGTCAGAGCCCGCACGCCTCTCCCTGGCAGCACACCAGGCGTCATGTACATGCTTTGACCGGCCATTGTGATGAGCAGTCGTAGGATCTCGCTCCTGTTGCTTTCGTACTCCTTGGTAGTCGCTACTGTCGTATTGCAGCCGACGCCACTTTGCCAGATAGCGTAAGTTACTTTGGATTGCGCATGCTTTTGCGGAGGGAGCGTCAAGTCGACAAAGAAGAGCAAGTCAACCAATGTGTCGATAAGCTCTTCTGCAAGGGGCTTGACCTCTTCGAATTGAGGCTCGTCATCGTCGCCCCTGCTTGATTTATCCGTCGATTCGTCAAAGAGAACTTCGGAGGCGATAGCTGCTTTCCGCGTTCTTTTTCTGCGCTTTGCCCAGAAGAACTGCTCTTCCCACGCTGCGAGGCTCTCTTTCTCGTATATGTACGGCAGTATCCTCGTCAGAACTCGGATACAGTTCAAGGCGTCTCGTTCGGGTGCCAGTTCAAGATCCGGAAAGGATGGATGATGTCGTAATATGAACAAGCGTGAAGTAGTCGCTAATATCAACGTTTCGAGGTTTTCTAATGCGTTGTCTCTGGTGCGGCGGATATCGGCTGGCGAGAACAGGCTGAAGACATCTTCGGCAGACTCTGGAAGTTCCCAGAACTATTGAACAATGAGTTTCATTAGGTCTCTCTGGAATAGAATGCCTGGACATACCGAGGTCCAATATGGGTCTTCCGCAGAGATGTGACGCTCCTCTGAGAGCCTGAATATGCCCTGCTTGAAGACAAGCTTCGAATCGCTAGCACCCATCGCGGCTCATGCGCGCAACGAGGGCGCAACGAATCGCAAGAGGTGTGTGACTTCGCTATTCCAGAATCAGCTGGCACAAAGATGTAGTCGTGTGATGAAGCGAATCGCGGACAAGAGTAGCGACTGCGGCAGCAGGATGTCGTCGAGCGCCTTGGACAAGCACGACTCCTCGGCGGCGTGTGAGGACGTTGACGTTGACGTTGACCCACCCGGCTACGTAGAGGCTTAGAGCTGCCAAGTGCCAAGTGCCCGTGAGCGTACCCCTGTCACCAGCTGTCTTATCGATAAGGAAAATACAATACGCGACGACAGGCGCGCTTTGAATTTCGTCGCTCCAGTCGTCATTGCCAACCATCTCTCCAAAGGGGCACTGCGCACCTTATACGGGTGACCAGCTATTTTTATGGTTTTTCATCACTTGGCTGCCGTTTCTACTGTTGCGCCATGCTTCTTTCGCAAGCTTTGAGCCGTTTGGGCCGGAACGTCCACCCGATCCGGTACCAGCAAAGATACCTCCACGCGTCCGTCCCTCTCCTCAAGCGAAGCCCGTCCAAGAAAAGGAGCAAAGCTGCCAAAGCCGCTTCCAAGACCGACGAGCCCTCAACCAAAGGTGCTTCGCCAAGCAATGACGATGGTTCTGCCGACGATCCTCACCAGCCCATGTCGGAACTGGAATACCAGAAGTCAATATGGGAAGCCAGCCGACGTGAGGGAGCCCCGGACGCTGAGGGAATTCTACTGAACGGGCCGGGTTTCTTTGGCCAACAGGTCTCAGAAGATCATCAACAGTCGCCGGACAGCGAACAGAGTAGCGACACCAGGCACAGTACCCTGCTCGCTTCGTTACGGAAACAGCTGGAGGATATCGAGCGGGAAGGATACACAAGCCCGACGCTCGGGAAATCAAAGAAAAATGCTGCCGCAAAAGCGAAATCCAAGGAAGAGACGGCTGAGAAGTCGGAATCGTCAAAGTCAGAAAAGGAACCACGGCGGCGACGAGCTCTCGGCACACCGTTGCCTGTCCGCACTGCGCATGCTAAGCTGCTCAACCTGGTGCCCGTCGCTCCAGAGGAACAGCGTGAGGTGCCTCAGCTCTCGCATAACCTCGAGCGTGTGCTGTTCAACCCCGGCGTCTATCAGCTCCAAGATCCGCGGACCCAAGTATTCAACTTCGACCCCTACCTCGCCAGTATCATGGCCGTGGAAGACTTCGACTTTGATGCTCTGCAGGCATACATCACATCTTCCAAGGACGAACGTTTGATGGGAATGGCTAGGAAGTTTGGTGCTAAATATTGCGGATCGACGTCGAGCACAACCAGTGTCCTGTCGCATTTTCACTACCTTCTGTCCGCCTGGCGACAGCCCAATTATGACCAGGCTGTGACCAAGGGATTCGAAATCCAGACCCCCAACTTCACCTCGATCATGCTGGCGCCTGCAGCTTGCTACGCTCGCCTCAAGAATGGCGTGTACGCCATCGACTCCGACAAGCAATACGATAAAGAGAATGTTCTCAGCATGCTAGGCAAGTCTATGGAGAAGCTCTTGACATTGCCAAAGGAGGAGTACGAGAAGTACCGTCGGACGCGATCCCATCTCATCCCCGAGGAAGATCGCAATGCCGAGGAAGCGTACAACTACTCTACCATTGGCGACTTTCTTCTGCGCTCCCAGCTGGACGCCAAGGATCCTCGACTACCGGGTGGCGGCGTGTTCGATTTGAAGACGAGAGCTGTGGTCTCCATCAGGATGGACGTGCATGACTACCAGAAGTATCGCGATTACGAGATCCGGGATCGTTTCGGCCAATGGGAGTCGTACGAAAAAGAGTACGTGGATCTGATCAGGGCAGCCTTTCTTAAATACTCCCTCCAGGTTCGTATGGGTCGCATGGATGGTATCTTCGTTGCCTATCACAACACCCAGCGCATCTTTGGGTTCCAGTACATTGGTCTGGAAGAGATGGACAAGGCGATCCACGGTACGACTGATACGAGGCTCGGCGATGATGAGTTCAAGTTGAGCATCAAATTGCTCAATGAGCTCATGGACCGGGCAACACAGCGGTTCCCAGGTCGGAGTCTACGTTTTCACGTGGAGACTCGGCCGACAAACGTTCCGTTGACTTATTTCTTTGTGCAGCCCGTCACCGACGAGGAGATCAAGCAAGACGAGTCCTCGGCCAAGGCAGTTGTGGAGCGTATCACTGGCGATCTCATCCGACAGCGGGGATCCATACCTCAGGAGGCTCAAGAAGAAAGCATCGAAGAGGGAGAGACGGCTGAGACGAGCACTGCACCTGGGACGGACAACGGGTCCGGCCAAGACGTACACAACAGCGAAGCCTGGGAGGAAATGATCGCCAAGGTTGAGGACACGATTGAAAATGAGTCCCTTGGTGTCGCCTCGGTTCGTGGCGCACTTCGCAATGCGCTTGAGGAGCGGGATCTGCTACAAGCAGCTTCGGAGGAAGAGAACCAGCAAACATTGGACATGCTTGTAGAGGCTTTGGCTTCGGCGGCGCCTGGCCGCAGAGAAGTAAAGGAAACAGCCGAGGAAACGCAGCCTGACTACGCAAAGGAGAATACGGACGCGAACGCTGAACCGTCGTCGACCGAATCAGGAGATGAGTCGAATCAGCAATCGCAACAGGACATCTTGAAGAACCTGATCGTCAAGGTCACTGAGGTGGCGGAGGCGAAGAAGCACGAGCTGCGTGACTTTGAACGACTGGTGGCGGAACTGGCGGAGCGCACCCGCGATGGTAGCAGCAACGGACAACAGTGGCCTGAAGATGATAGTCCGTCCGAGACGAGGTCTACCGAGGTGAAGTCGGAGGCTGAGGTTACGGATGCCATTCGCAACGGTACCGATGCCAACAACGCCGAGGCGCAGAAAGGCGAGTCCGATAAGGACCCTGAGAACATTCCTGAATTGCTCGGGATGTACGTGACCATCCGGAACAAGGTCAATGGCAAGGAGGTTGAGCGACCTACGCTGGAAGATGCTCGCAGTGACAGCCAGCGTCAGGCGTTCCAATGGTCCCTGGAGTACAGTATCACAGATATACCAGACCAAGAGGCGCAGAGAATCTACCGCCAAATCACACGACGCCGGTCTGCTGCCCTGAACGATGAAGATCCGAGAAAGGTCGGCAATCGTTCTTGGAACGATGCGTTCAAGGATCAACTCCAGGAATTGTCCAAGAGCGGAAGAAGGTACCGCAAGGCTCTAGACAAAAAGCAGAGCAAGAAAGAAACGCAAGTGGCCTGGCGGACGGAGGACGCTGAGTCATAACGCGTCTGCCGCATGGTCTCAAGCGAATGTACGATATGTAGGAGATGTGTATGCTGGCGTCCGATGGCTGGCCTGTTTTGACATTTAGCGACGAGCATAGACAGGCGTTGGGTATGATCCCTGGAGGGATTTCTTGTGTATGCAAGATCTAGTAGAGATTCCTTGCTGGATGTAACAATGTATCAACACTGTACAGTCGTCAACATCGAGCCTTGTGCACGGATATCGATACACAAGGTGAATTGATAGTCCAGCAAATGTTAAGCACGAGCCATATTCCAAAAGCAGGCTGCACAGAACTACGCATTGTGTATGTGGTATGTGGCTCCCAAGCCTGAATTCAAGCGGGCTGTCATGCATTTCAACAAGACTACGGACACAGATCGGACATCTCACCTTCTTTTCCTACCCTTCGCATAACCAGCGAGACCAATCAACCTTCGACGCAGCCATTGACCGCTGCACTGACACAAGGATTGCTGTGCGCCGTCTCCATATACAGCATTTGAGGAGGTAGCTTTGAATGCAACTAGGGATAAGGCCCAAGCTCAAGGCGCGGCCTTCGTTGCTGGACCTGGTGCGAACGCGAAGCCAGAGCCAGGGCGACAACCACGAGGCAGCTGGCTACCCTACAGCCACCAGCCACGCGGCATCGTCATCGCCAGCAGCGGCAGACGCACCAGCCACAGCCACAGCGGGCCCAGCAGCGCCTGCACCACCTGGAGCGCACCGTGACCGCCCGCAGCCACTGGCAGTGGAGGAAGCTTCCGGCCTGCCTCTGCCAACCTCTCCACCGACATCACCGTCCGCGTCTACCTCAACGTCGCCTCCAGCATCCCCGTTCGCAACCTCCTCCCCTCCACTGCGGCCAGCCTCGCCGTCTCTCCGAAGCTCTACTGCATCCGTAGACGTCGAGCTCGACACCTCTGCACCCTCTCTTCGCTCTTCTGGATCCTCATCGTCGTCACAAACACCGCCCGCCATGGCTCCCAAGGTAAATGCCGGCCGTCGTCAACCAACCCCCGCTAGTCGACCACGAGGGCTGACATGCGCCAGAACAAGAAGGCTAACGCAGCCACTGATGGCGAGGAGGCACTCCCTAGTGGTATGTTGTTCTGTTCCTAGCTCTGTTGACATTCTAATTAATACCATGTAGGCAAGATCTACTCCGTGTCCGGGTCAGCACTCACGACAGCCAATGCCGAGTTTCGAGCGCAGCTAACCCCGTCGCAGACCTGTCGTTGTCGCCGAGGACATGATTGGCGTGGCCATGTACGAGCTTGTGCGTCAGACATCGATACGCCGTCCAGAATCACAGACTGATTGCTTCGCAGGTCAAGGTCGGCCACGAGAACCTAGTTGGTGAGGTCATTAGAATCAGCAATGACCAGGCCACCATCCAGGTCTACGAGGAGACTGGTAGGTTCCTCTGTTACCAATTCCCTAGTTTATTCTGACTGTGCACAGCTGGTGTCACCGTCGGCGACCCTGTTGCCCGCACTGGCAAGCCTCTCTCCGTCGAGCTCGGCCCTGGTCTTCTCAACAGTATCTACGATGGTATCCAGCGCCCCCTGGCTGCCATTTCCGACTTGGCCAAGTCAATCTACATTCCTCGCGGTATCGCTGTCCCCGCCCTCGACCGCAACAAGAAGTGGGAGTTCACCCCTATCATGAAGGTTGGCGACCACATTTCGGGCGGCGATGTCTGGGGCACCGTCTTCGAGAACTCGTTCATTCACACTCACCGCATTGTGTTCCCGCCTCGCGCACGCGGTGTGATCACAAAGATCGCCTCCAAGGGTGAATACACCGTCGCCGAGAACATCCTCGAGGTCGAGTTCGACGGCACCAAGACTGAGTACCCAATGATGCAGACTTGGCCCGTCCGTGTCCCTCGTCCTTCGACTGAGAAGCTCTCTGCCGACCAGCCTTTTATTGTCGGTCAACGTGTGCTCGACGCCCTCTTCCCCAGTGTGCAGGGTGGTACCGTAGCCATCCCTGGCGCTTTCGGCTGTGGCAAGACTGTCATTTCGCAATCCGTTTCCAAGTTCTCCAACTCAGACGTCATTGTCTATGTCGGCTGCGGAGAGCGTGGTAACGAGATGGCCGAAGTCTTGAAGGATTTCCCTGAGCTGACAATTGACGTCGACGGCCGCCAGGAGCCCATCATGAAGCGCACAACCTTGATCGCCAACACCTCCAACATGCCCGTCGCTGCTCGTGAAGCCTCTATCTATACCGGGATTACTGTAGCCGAATATTTCCGCGACCAGGGCCTCAACGTCGCCATGATGGCTGACTCCTCTTCGCGTTGGGCCGAGGCTTTGCGTGAAATCTCTGGTCGTCTTGGAGAGATGCCTGCTGACCAGGGTTTCCCCGCCTACCTGTCTGCCAAGTTGGCTTCTTTCTACGAGCGTGCTGGCCGCGTTCAATCGCTTGGGTCTCCTGAGCGCCAGGGCAGTGTCAGCATTGTCGGTGCCGTCAGTCCCCCCGGTGGTGATTTCTCCGATCCCGTCACGAGTTCCACGCTGGGTATCGTGCAGGTCTTCTGGGGTCTCGACAAGAAGCTCGCCCAGCGCAAACATTTCCCTTCGATCAACACCAGCATGTCGTACTCCAAGTACACCAACACACTCGACAAGTACTACGAGAAGGAGTATCCTGACTTCCCGCGTCTCCGTGACCGCGTGAAGAACCTTCTCTCGGACTCGGAGGAGCTTGACCAGGTCGTCC
This sequence comes from Emericellopsis atlantica, assembly GCF_019669845.1. Classification (NCBI taxonomy): domain Eukaryota; kingdom Fungi; phylum Ascomycota; class Sordariomycetes; order Hypocreales; family Bionectriaceae; genus Emericellopsis; species Emericellopsis atlantica. The sequence continues at coordinate 104,455 of NW_025764733.1, read as the reverse complement.
AGCTGGTCGGAAAGAGTGCGCTGTCAGACACTGACAAGATCACATTGGACATTGCCGGTATGATCAAGGAAGATTTCCTGCAGCAGAACGGTTACTCGGATTACGACCAGTTCTGCCCCATCTGGAAGACGGAGTGGATGATGAAGTTGATGATGGGTTACCACGACGAGGCGCAGAAGGCCATTTCACAGGGCCAGCACTGGAGCAAGGTCCGCGACTCCACGAGCGAATTGCAGTCCAAGCTTCGCAGTCTCAAGTTTGAGGTTCCCTCGGAAGGCCAGGAGGCCATCACCAAGAAGGTCAGTTAGACACATCTGTTCGCGCGCGGACGTCACCGGCTAACGAATACAGTACGAGGAGATTCAGCAACAAATGACAGACAAGTTCGCGGCGGTCATGGACGAGTAGAAGATGTGCGGTCTATTAGGTTAGCAGGCTGTTGCCGCGTATTGTAAGCACTGTTCTATAGAGTCGGACCTCAGAAATTGTGTCCCGCCAGCATCGTCCTCATATATCGAATTGATCTGATTACTATCAGCTAGAACAAGCCATTTGCAGTAGTCGTGCATGCTTCGATAATGTGGTGTTATAGTGACCACTCATTAGCTCGCAATGAACCAATGCATTGTGGGTACGCGTTGAAAGTGTGATAGAGTTTAGAGCCACATGCACCTCACATCTTCAAGTTCCCAATAGTAGTAGTACCTACTAGATACGCGGCGAGCGATCTGGCTGCTGCAGCCACCATTGATCGGCATCATCATGTCTGAAGAGCTTCTCGACGAGGTAGAGGCCATCAACTCCATTTACGGAGACGCCACACTCGCCCCCGCCTCAGACACAGCGAGCGATGATGCCTCATCCATATACATTCTCAAGCTGCCAAATGAGGCGTCATCGCTCCGAGTCGCGTTTCCAAAGATATATCCTCACGTACCTCCCGAAGTCCTAGGCACGCATCATGCATCGGGCGGGAAGAAAGGCGCCGGAGCTAGAGATCTCGGGCTCTTTGTCGACGCCTTGAGCGAGGTGTACGAGCCTGGCATCGTATGCATCTTTGATGCGGTGGAGGCTTTCAATCGACGAGTGGAAGAGGAAGAGCAGGATGGCGAGGAGGAGGAGGAAGGGGAGGACAGAGAGGTGACGCCCGAGCCGAGGACGAGGGCGGAGCAGGAGGAGATGGACATTGCCAACCTGCCGACACCACCGTGGACAGTGACGGATCTCACAGTGGAGATGAAGTCGACGTTTGTGGCTCACGTCGCGCCTGTGTCGTCGCCGGCGCAGGCGAGGCAGTATCTCACCCATCTCCTGTCCTCGTCGAAACAGATCCGCACGGCAACGCACAACATCTCCGCCTGGCGAATCCGCGACCCGAACAGTGGGACGAGCTGGCAGGACTGCGACGACGATGGAGAGACGGCGGCGGGTGGCCGTGTGCTGAGGCTGATGCAGATGATGGACGTCTGGGGCGTCATGGTGGTCGTGACACGCTGGTACGGCGGTGTCAAGATGGGACCGAGACGATTCGCGGTCATCAACGGCGTGGCGAGGGAAGGCATCGTCAAGGCTGGCTACGTGGAGGAGAAAGGAAAAGACGGCAAGAAGAAAGGAAAATAAGACAACGAAATCAATCGACTTTTTGGGCATCAAAACTATATCACAATCAAGAGGTATCATGCGCGTGTGGCCAAACGCCAACCCAAACCATCCACTCCTTCATTCAACCTTCTTCAGCAAGGGTCGTAGGATATCCAGTGCTTTTCCGGCCTGTTCCTCCGGCAAAATGACCACGCCCGCCCTCGCGGTAGACAGATAGGACAGCTCCGCGCTCGCTTCCATTTGCATATCCCTGACCAGCCTACCGGCCACGCCGCACACAATGCCGATGATCTCGACAGGCAGTTTCACCAGATCCAGGAAGATGGGCACTTGTTTGTTGTCCGTGTCCCCGACGATGGAGTCGGCGAACAGAGGCAGGAGAGACTTGTCCAGGAGCAGAGATGGGGGATCGCCCTGCGCCAGGGTCACCGAGATGAACTTGGGTTCCGCTACGAGAGCAGAGATCAAGCACGTGTAGAGCTTTGGATCGACAGTGTCGACCCACGTCTTTTTCCGAGGTTTGTGGCCGTTGGTGTGTCTCCCTGTGGTCTGGCGGGTATCATATACCTCGTCTGTGATGGGATCCAACTCTTTGCCCGAGCAATGCACCAGATGCAGGTCGTCCATCACCTGGGGCAGAACACTGCTCTTCGTCAGGGTGTCGAAAGCCCGTGTCTGGACGTCAATCTCCGCTGACGACTCGGGCGGCGGTGGTGTGGTGCTCCGCTCGGGCGTGACCGTCCTGCTGCCGGCGGCACAGTCGTTGACGAATTGGCCATGGTCCCCGCTGAGGTGCAGCCCTTTCTCCTCAAAGGCCTTGATGACCTTGTCCTTGGCCTTGGCCGGCACGAGGATGAAGTCGGAGTAGTAGGTGGAGATGAAGAAGATAGGGATGCCGGCCAGCGCGAGTGGGCTTGTCAGCTCCATGACCCTCCTGGCGGCGTCCAGCCCTGCGCTGATCACGGAGAGCACCAGGTACTCATCACGGGATAGGTCTACCGTCTTCGCTTCTTTGGACGGGAGTCTTTCCAGGGCCGGCTTGAAGATGGCCTGGGCCCATTTGGACGGACACACGAGGGATACCTCGAGCGGCGTGACGCTGACATTCAGAAAGGCGTGGTGCTGGGAGTCGTTCAGAGTGTGCCTGTGAGGACCCTCGCGTGCTGTCGCTGGGTCATTGTCGACGCATTGTGCCTGTGGCAGCAGCACGCGTAGGATAGGTTGTAGTAGGGAGGCGTAGAGAGGCGAGGGGATGTGTATCAGGGTGTAAGTCCCATCCTGTCAGGGTCAGCTCTCCGTTTCCATGGATCCAAGTCATGCCCGAGGCCGGCGTCGGTCTATGCATGACGGTTGAGGGAGAGACGGGCAACTCACCAGGAAGGACACTTGGGTGTTCATCGCAATGGCTGGGACTCGGCGGCCCTGTATCTGGTTTCTCCGTTGCAAATTCGAACTGTGATGTCTGGCAAGATCCTGAGTGAGTCGATTGAAGGACAGTCCTCCTCAATCTGACAAGATGTTGAGCCGCTTCTCCCGTCAGTCCTTTTAAGGTTTGTGGCGCTCGGGATCAGCGAGCCACGTCCTCGAGAAGAGTCACAGATCCAGGGTCTTTTGCACACTAGTCCGTCCGGTCACGCGATCCAGCAAGAGAGGCAATATTTAAATACTATTCATGTTCACAGGCTGTAGAAGGTTGAAGGACCACAAGGGTACAAGATAGCAACGTCAAAGGAGGGGCAAGAGATAAGGGAAGCCCACCCGCACCGCACGCCAGCGTCATTTCCGAATGAGAGATTATCGTGGCTTTTGGGCACGGCGCAGCATCGCAGCTTGGACCAAGGGCGCGGGAGGTTCGCGCATGTGCCTGACACTCGTCATAGCGGGCGGCTGCGATGCGCGTCGGCGGACGTGACTGGCCAAGCTGGCGTGTTGGATGGCATCGAGACGCCGGCACCGCGAGCTGTAAGCAGTGTGAAGTGTGGGGAAAGGGTATCGACAGAGGTTGACTCGCTGCAGCCTGCAGGTTCGACAGCATCCGTGTGGGGGTTGCATGGATAGCGAGGCATGATGCGACTCATGCGAGAGGTTGCTCAGAGACTTCGTCTCGGTGTTGGGCCGAGATGCGTCCATCAATGCATCGCTGGTGATAAGATGGTTGATGTGTAGTCGAAATTGGTACACGTAGCGTTCAACGGGTGCAAGCGAGCGATAGTCATTGTGGGGAATGCGCCCTGACAATTACTGTAGACGATCTGACAAGTTACGTTATAGCTCATCGCGGACTGGTCCGCCCCTCGCTGCCACCACATCCCGATATTTACTCAATGCAGCATGGTTTTTACCGTCGTCGTACCGGCATGTTTAGTTACGGATATGGAAGAGACTCTCAAGTTGGAGTGACTGTCCCTTGACACGACCACTGTTCATGCCAGCGAATGTAATGCTGGTGTACGTCTTGTTCTGTTTCACTTACATGGGAACGACCACAAAATCGTCGTGTGTGCGGCTGCCTGCCAGACATGTCAGATACAGCCAAAGTACTGGATAAACCGTCGTATCCCATGTGTTGTCTCGCATAGACTGCATCCTGAACCTTCACCAGTGTTGTGGTCGTAAAGTGCAGGGTAGGTCAACAGAGGGATATGATATCCGGTCCGTTCTGCTCTCTGGCCGCAGCAGTGCACTCGAATTTGACATTGGATTCGCCTCTATCAAGTGAATATTTGGTACGTCGTTTGATATCTAGACGATTCAAAGCCTAGATATCATGAGCAAAATGGAAATGTCGTGCTCGCTCGTATTTACCCTCCAACACGAGCGATTGTTCACAGCAACCGTTCGGTTCGGGCTGGGGTTGGCGCCGCTTTATGATGCAAGCAGGGGTGCGTCGATCACGTTGCGTAGGTCTACGATTCGTTAATGCATGGAAATTCGAGTTCAAGGGGCTAAGCGATGGCCAGCACTCAGAAACGTAAAGCAGCATGCGGGACCTCCCAGATTGGGATGATCGGTGGCTCCTTTGGCAAACGCCAAGACTGGTCCAGCCCATCCCGTGCCTTCCTCAGCATGATTAAATGGGCCCTGGTTCTTTCAGCGCTGGGCTGGCGCAAGAAGTCTCACTTCGCGTGCCTGTGTCACGCTGTGTGTGCGTGCGCTGTGCCTTTTCTGTTTCTCCTTTCCCTTTCCAACCCTCGACCAACCCGATCACGCCCTCATCCGCCCGCCCCCTGGCAGCACAGCACCAGAGTAGTACCAGATTCATTCTTTTCAATTACCCGTGCCGGGGTTTTGTGAACTTTGGAATATCATTCGTTTCTCCTCAGTTCCCACTTCCATCTCTCTCTCTCGCAAACGATCCCGCAGCACGCCCCCGAGATCACTCGCTTTCCAAGCACCGCAGCACAGTCATCGGAACACAGCCACGGCGACAGCCTCCCTTTGGACCGGCCCCCATCGTCTTGCCAACGTCCCAGCGCTATTGCGACAGGGAAACCTCCCTCCACGATCACCCTTCTGCCAACAGAACGGGTTGGGCCATCGACACTGATCCTCCATCGTTGAGGTTGTGCTCAATCCCGAACGTGAAGAACGACACGACGCCCAAGATACACTCTGCTCAGCCGCCATCATGCGTCTCCGCGTGCAAATGCCGAGGCGGCGATATGCCTTGGCGACTGTCGCTGCCTCGGGCGCTATGCTCGCTGTGAAGCCCGTCTTCGCCCAAAACAACGGCGGCAATAACAACAACAACAATAACGATAACAATAACGATAATAACAACAGCCAGAGCACCGATGGAGCGGAGGCATCGACGTCTGAGACCCAAACAGACCAGGCACCAGAGTCAACAGCAGACCCAGCGTCCGAAACGACAAATGAGCCATCAGCTGAACCCACCAGCACCGAGGACAAGCCAGAGACCACTGCTGAGCCCGAGTCCACGACCACTGAAGAACAAAAGTCCACCAGCACGACCGAGGAAGACCAGACATCGACGACGGAGGAGCCTACCGACACCACGACAGCGGCTGGGACGACCCAGTTGGGAGGCGGTATCACTGGAGGCCCTACACTCACTCGTGGGTTTGGTATCCCAGAGTATCCTGCTGCGACTGTCCCTCCGACGGACCATGCTCCGTTCATGCGCCATTCGCAAGCCCCTGATGGCACCGTCTTCATCATTGTTGGCGCAGTTTTGGGCGCCTTCGGACTTGGCATCCTTCTCTGGCGTTTGATCGGGGGTCTGCTGCTCCATCGATCCGTCGAGCGTGCCGCTTTGGCACAGCACGATGCTAACAGCAAGGCTGGCTTTCCGGCACCTCCTGCTCCGTTCTACAAGTACACTGATCAGGGCTCCAACATGTCCCTCAGTGGTGGTGCTACTGCTGGCCGTGGTGCTCGCCGGACAAACCGTGGCCCGACTCCCTCCGCAAACCCAAGTCACTCGAACCTGTTCTTTTCGCCAACTGCCGCCGGCACGGGCAGTACTGGCAACCGCAGCTCGACATTCCTCCCCTCTGGTTTCTATGCTGCAGGCGGTAACGCTGGAGGCGCGAACCACACTCACTCCATCAGCTTGACAAACTTGCGGCCCGACTCACGGGGCCGTGGCGCCGCGCGTAACATGTCCGGCCCTTCGCCTCCCGACTCGCCATCATTTGCTGCTCGCCGAGACATCAGCGCGTCAACGCTCAACCGCCCGAGCAGCCAACGGGCGCCCAGTGCCTACCTCGACGATTTGCTGGCTGATGATCCGGGCGCGCTGCCGCCTCCGCACATGCCCCCGTCGACTGGACCACGTCACTCGAACCTGGGCCCCGGGTCGAACCGATTTTGAGCTTGAGGAGCTACAAATCGGGGGCGCAGTGAATCTCGTTTAGGAGCATGGTAGATTTGAACATGTATTGTGAATTCGGCGTCAAGGACGGTTGGCATAAGATCCAAAGGAAACGCGTTCCGTTGGCATAGGGTGTGCCTCTTGCTTAATAACAGACTTGGAAACGGTGGCAGCCTATCGTTGTGTGTGCGCGAGAGGGATCAAGACAACGGGCATTGCCCAGTCTGGCACATAAGGGTGCCCCTAGTACATATTCTACTTCGTATGCGCATTGATAGTATAATTTGCCGCGGTAGCGACTCTTTTTCTTTGCGATTGCACACCTTGTCCAGAGTGGCCATATCGATATTTATGTGTGCCTTTTTGAAATCTACCATATATGCCATGGGCAAAAATATAAAGCCTCCAATGAGTAACCCGTGACCAAAACGCCAACAAGCACACGCTCATATACACAGACACAATTCCAACCTTTTTCAGATCCCCCACATCAGGCGGTGCCGCTGGCAGATGAACTGGCGGCCGCGCCGTCGAAACCCATCATCTCCTCACGGGCCCCCTTGATATCTTCCAAGCGGATGCCGCTTCGCTCACACATGCCTCGGAAGATACCACCCTCTTTCTTCCACAGCTCGAGGGGGCTGTCCAACTCGGCGATCCGGCCCGCGTCCATGACGCAGATGCGGTCGTAGCCGACAATCGTCCTCAGACGATGCGCAATGCACAGCAGGGTCTTGCCGCGGAACCCGGTGGCAATGGTGTTCTGGATCTTGGAGTCGGTCTCCATGTCGACGGACGAGGTGGCCTCGTCGCAGACGATGATCTGGGAGCCGCGGACCAGGGCGCGCGCGAGAGCCATGAGCTGACGCTGGCCGAGGGAGAAGTTGAGGCCGTCCTCTTCGACGGTGGTGTCGAGACCGATGCGGGACGTATCCTTGGCCTCGTCACTGACCTGCTCGGTGGGGTTGGGCAGGGCCGCGTGGTCGGCGGGGATGAGATCAGCCTGGCGGAGGGCCGACCAGAGCTCGAGATCCGTGTGCTCGTTGAAGGGATCCAGGTTGGTGCGGATGGTACCGCGGAACAGCGTCGGGTCTTGCGGGATGATGGCCAGGCGCGACCGCAGATCGGCGAGGCCAATGGTGGAGATGTTGAGGCCGTCAATGGTGATGCTGCCCCCCGAGATCTCGACCAGACGGAAGAGCGTGCTCATGATGGAGGACTTGCCGGCGCCGGTGCGTCCGACGATGCCGATGCGCTCGCCGCCACGGACGTGCATCGACAGACCGGACAGGACGAGCGGGAGGTTCTCGCGGTAGCGCATCTCGACATTGTCAAAGATGATCTCGCCCTTTTCGGGCCAGGATGGGCGGACCTCGACGGTGTGCAGCGGCGCCTCCTCTTCGAGGGAGGTTCCGTAGTAGCGCAGACGCTCGACGGCGTTCATGCCATTCTCCACCTCGGCCAGCTGACGCACACCAAACTGGAGCATCTGGACAATGGCCAGGATGTAGGATAAGACCAGGCCCGAAATGGCGGGGTTGACGTCGAAGCGAGAAGTGACGACGAGGATGCCGACGGTGAAGACCAGGGCGTTGCCGATGCAGTCGACACGGATGGAGAGCCAGCGCTGGTTCGAGAAGGTGAGGTAGTACGCCGCGTTCATCTCGTCAATGGAGGCACGGAGCTCGGTGACGAAGCGCTGCTTGAGCCCGTAGGCCTTGATGGAGGCGACGCCGCTGAGGCCCTCGCCAAACTTGGCGAAGACGTGCGATCGCAGGACAGACTCGTAGCGCTTGACCTCGCGCGCCGAGGCGCGGTAGTAGGAGGCGGCCAGGACGAAGAGGATGTACAGGGGCACGAGGGCGACGGCGAAGAAGTGGAAGAAGGCGATGATGAGGGCGAAGATGGAGGTGACCATGGCGATGGTGAAGGAGTACATGCGGATGGCGTCCGTCAGGTTGTTGTCCATGACGTCGACGTCGCGGGAGAAGCGGTTCGTGATGCGGCCGAGGGGCGTGGTGTCGAAGAAGGCCATGGGGGCGCGGAGCACACGCGTGACGGCGTCGCGCAGCATGACCTTGGACGAGTTGGTGCCGATGACGGACAGGTAGACGGAGAAGGCGTACATGAGGATGGCCTGCGAGGCGCCGAGGGCGGCGTAGATGCCAATGTAGGTGCCGTTGTTGAGGCCGAACTTGTCCGACGTCCAGTAGGAGAGCCAGAGCGAGGTGGTGATGTTGGCCCCCTGCGACAGGAGAAGCAGGAAGACGGCGAACGGTGCGTTCCAGATGGAGCCCGAGGCGCGGGCGTACGCCGCGTACACGGACCAGGGCACGCTGGCCTGGGCGCGCTCTTCCTGCTGCATGAGGGCGCCGCCCTTCTTCTTCGTCTTCTTCTCGCCCTCGTCAGCGTCCTCCTCCTCTTCGTCATCATCCTTCTTGTCCTCCTTCTTCTCCACCGCGGTGGTCTCCATCAGGACCTGGAAACCCTTGTGGTCACGCATCAGCGCCTCAAAGGTGTCGACGGCCTGAATCTTGCCGTTCTCCATCCAGACAATGCGGTCACAGCGGTTGAGGACCCAGAGCTGATGCGTAGCCAGGATACGGCACTTGTTGCCCAGGAGACCCAGGATGGCGTTGTCGAAGATGTGGCGACCAACATGGGCGTCGACAGCGGAGAGAGGGTCGTCCATGAGGATAATGTCCGAGTCGAAGTAGATGGCGCGAGCAATGTTCAGGCGCTGTTTCTGGCCACCAGAGATGGTGATACCACGCTCACCGATTTCGGTCTGGTCGCCGTTGGGGAGCATCTCCAGATCAGCTGTGAGAGCGCAACTACGCAGTGTTAGCGGTGATACTTTCACAGTAGGGAGGATGTACACTTACGCTTCGACGACCCTCTGGTACCAGGCCCTGTTCAGCGGCTTGCCAAAAATGATGTTGTTGCGGACGGTCGTGTTCTGGATCCAAGCGTATTGCGGGCAGAAGGCCTTGGACGCGCCAAAGGTGACATCGCCGCCAGTCTTCCGCATATCGCTCGCCAGCGCACCGAGGAGTGAGCTCTTGCCGCTGCCGACGCCGCCGATGACGGCAATCAGCTCGTTGCGTTCCACGGCCAGGTTCAAGTCTTGCAGCTTGAATGGCTCTCGTTCTTCGTTCAGGGTGCTCTCTTCGCCAGAGGACCCAGGCCGCCCGTCACCAGTTGCCGCCTGAGACTTGGAGGCAGCCTTCTCGCTCATTTTCGCAGGGGTGCCCTTCTTCTTGTCCTTCTCGGTCTTCTTGTCGGTGTCCTGAGCGGGGCTCTTCTCCCACGTGAAGGAGGCATGGTCGAGCTTGATGGCATGCTTGGCATCATAATCGGTGATAAATGTATCCTCCTGCTCCTCCTCCACCAGGAACTCCTGGATGCGCTTCATCGACGACCAGGCATCAATGGCCTGGCCGAGCACGAGTGGCATGATGTTGAGCGGGATACGCAGACCATTGAACAAGGCCAGAGACGAGAAGATCTCAGCGGCGGGCAGGTTGGGGTTGGTCAAGGAGTACGAGATGAAGGAAAGCATCGAAGCGAAGATGGGCAACGACATGCCAATGGCGTTGATGGCGTTTCGAATCGCCAACAGGATCTGAATGGCGTGAATCTCCTTGCCACGATACTCGGCCAGACGCTTCATGAAAGCTTCCTCCCAGCCAAAGAACTTGACGAAACGGACAGACTGAATGATCTCCTGTGTGAGGGAGACACGCTGATCCGTGATCTTGTTAATAGCCTTGCGCCGGCGGAACAGGCTTCGAATCGCCATGGTCAGCAGGGGCGCTCCAATGACGAGGAGACCGAAACCGGCGAGCGCATTGTAGGACAAGTTGACGAGGAGCAGGGCCAGGGTGATGATCAGAGCCACGGGGGAGGTCCAGATCATGTGGAACATGGCGGACGCCTGGTCGATGCGGTAGGTGTCGACACTCATGAGGTTGACGATGCGGCCGTTGCCCCAGCCCAGACCGTCCGGCTCTGGCTGATGCCCCTTCTTCGCTTTGCCCTTTTTGTCTTTCTTGGCCTCGTCCTTTTCCGCGGCGGCAGCGAGCAGATTCTTCCCAGAGTCACCGGCGCGAGCGCGACCAGAGAGGACCATGGATTTCTCGTAGATGGCGCCAATGAGCACACCTCTGGCCTGCCCGCCGACCATCATGCCATTAAAGATGAAGTGGTTGATGCCCAGACTCTGGAACATCTGCATGGCCGTCACACCAATGGTGAGACCGATGCCATTGCCGATCGGGGGGGCCTTCGTATCAAAGTGCTGGGCGATCCAGGCATTTGTCGCGAACTGGATGAGATAGCGCAGCACGAATGGGGCGGTGACCTGGAGAATCGTCGCGAGGAGCGCAACCATACCGCCGATCCAGAATTCCCAGAAAAAGGTCTCGTGCAGGGCCTTGAACAGCGGATGCGTCTCGCCCTTTTCCACGCGGCGGTGGAAGCTCTCGCGGAATTTGGCCGTCAAAGGCTCAGAGCCTCGGGCCGGGTTCACGCTCCAAATGTCGCCTTGCTCCAGCTGGCGTTTGTAGCCGGTCTGTACGGAGGCGTTGTTAGCATCTTGTCTCTTTTTCATATTATACATGAAGGGTGCGACGTACCGTCATCAGAGGTGTCATCCAGTTGAATGTCAGTCTGCTCCAGAAACCAGCCTTGGCCTCGCGCGAGACCTCGCGCTCCTCTGGGAGCGGAGGAATACCCCCCCATCGCAAGGGATTCAGCTTCCTGTACCAGGGGCGATCGACAGGCTTGTGAGGCACCGGGACTCTGGCGGAGACGGCGCTGCGGTCGGTCGCATAGCTTTTGGTCTGCTCTAGACGACTGGGTCTGGTGATGTCCTCGACATCATGCGTGGACGAGTTGCTGTCGCTCTGCAACCCTGGCTCCGCTTCATGAGTTGTGTCGTGCTTCTCGCTGAAAGCCGTGCCGAGACCGGAAGAGCTCTCGCCATCTCCATGTTGCTGTTTCTGTCTCAGTTCGTCGAGATCCTCTGGTGAGCTTTCGTCGCGACTGTACGTCGGCTCGAGTGCTGACACGGCGATGTCGTCCGGTGGTTGTGGGGTATTCTTATCCGTGCCTGGCGGTGCAGACATTGTGTCGGTTGGGGTGAGGCGCGCGCAGATGCGCGGCGCTGGGACGTTGGACTGGACCTGGCTGCGTGTGTCGTGTGTCGGGTTTTGGCGATGCTGTGGTCTAAGTGAGACTAGACTGGACTAGGAGAGTGAGGACACAGGCACGGCAAAGACAACCACGAGCAAGGCTGGCTGTCACTGGGAGATGTAGTCGAGGATGGGGCAGCACAAGAACAAGAGAGAGACAGGTGCCTAGCGGATCATAGATACAAAGTGGATTACGCAAAGGACAAGTGAGAGATGGATGGAGTGATGATGACTACAGGTGCAGGCGCAGTTTTATTCCATGACCGGATTCAGTCCTCTTACAAATGCCCCAGCGGGATTCGACACAATGACCAGGGTCTGTCTGCAGCCACTTGTGCTCCTAATTAGTTCCCAACTACGGAAACTACCAGCCAGGCAAGGTAAGGTAATCAACAAAGTCCCCGTCCCGCTTCAGTCGACTCGCCCACCAACACTGTGAAGAAGCAAAGCTGATCTCCGCGAAGTCTTGGCGTCATCAGGGCGCCATCACTCGTGGCCTCCCGCGTATTAATAATGAAGTGCGTACTTGTTGATCTACAAAGGCTGCCTGTGGTCCGCAGAAGCTCTGACTAGTCTCCCTACGCAGCGCGCGCATCGCTCTGACAAGCGCATGGTGGACGCGGACTTTAGAAATGCGATCCCGGAAATGGCCCCATCGTGATCGGTTCATCGGCACCCTGGCCTTTGTGTGGACGGCATTGGGTATGGTCTTCCCCGAATCCCGTTCCTCTCAGGTCCTCATGTAAGGAGTTGAAAGTCTCCAGGTCAAGCACCGCTGGTCGTCTGTGTTTGTCAGTTAGCTTCCTCCGATCGCGTCTTTCACTATTGGCTTGATTTTCTTTGTACTACTCTCAAGTCTGGACGTCGCAGCTACAAAAGATGGACGAGTGTAGCCTTCATGTTGACTCGATGACTCTTCGCCCGTGAACTTGGACCACTGCTGGGTAAAATAGTGTAGGGGTTTGAAGCTCTTCTTTTACACCTTTGGCCTGTAGACTTCCAGGCTGTAGGTTAGTCTAAATCGTGTGCGTCCGCCAACTTGAGGACCCATGGCTGGGGCTTATCGATAACATGGTGGGATGCGATGGCTGCGATTTTCCTGGCAGCAAAGCTTCATGCAGCCAGTCCCTGACCAAACAACAAAGCTCTTTGCTCGTCTTCAGCAGTCACGAAACCCAGACTTTCACAGCCAGCGTGCCGTATTCAAAACATCGACACCCCAGAATGGCGGCCAGTGTACCGTCGACAGCCCTGCCTGGCGCAATTCTCGGGTCCACGTCACGATTCAACGCCGGTGCTGGCACTCACATCTACGAAGGCCAGGTAGTCTCCTCGCTCATGGGCCACGTCGCTGTGGCAGAGCCCGTCAAGCCTGCAGGTCCGGCGAAGCGGCTGAACAAGATCACATCAAAGGACGCTGGGAACGACAATGGCGCCTCCTTGGCTACCCTATCGGTCACGCGCCACGGCCAGAAACGAGAGGTCTTGCCAGATGTCGGCAACATTGTGCTCGCCAAAGTCCTGCGGCTGATGCCCCGGCAAGCCATTGTGATCATCCAACAGGTCGGCAATACGGTCCTGCAAACAGAGTGGCAGGGTGTCATCCGCACGCAGGACGTGAGGGCTACCGAGAAGGACAAGGTCAAGATATACGAATCGTTCAGACCGGGGGATATCGTCAAGGCACAGGTGGTAAGTCACCGCGAGAACACCCTAGCAGATGGGGAACACTACTAATGCAAAACACGTAGATCTCACTTGGTGACCAGGCCAACTATTATCTCTCCACAGCGTCTAACGAGCTTGGCGTCATCATGGCGACGAGTGACGCAGGCAATGACATGGTGCCCGTCAGCTGGAAAGAATACAAGGATCCCGAGACTGGCTCTACCGAGTTGCGCAAGGTTGCCAAGCCGAACTGAGCAATTGGGTGTGCTCGTCGCATCCGCGACGACGCGCAGATTGTCGACTTTACATGATACCCACGCAATTTGACCGGCGACCCTTTGTAGCTGACAGACAAAGAGTCCAATCGAACATCGCCAAGTTTAGGACGATCTTCAACTACCGCGCACACCAGCATGTACTGCGGCCGTCGTTTGTTCCAAATCAAGTGCCAAAGATGCCAAGCTGGGGACCGTAAAATACGCCTAAGCTGTCCAACGCCGAGCTTAAGCCTTTTAAGTGCTTTGTCGAGACCAAGCCAACGTTTTGGATGCGCCTGTATGAGGCGATGCTATCACAGCGGCTGCATATCACAATGAGATCGGCAGCCCTCTTGTCGGCGAGGATCTGGTGAGCATCGTCATGGTTCTCACAAACAACCTCAATGCTCATCTTTTGCATAGTGCTGAGGCCGCGTGACCCAGCGAAGAAGGCGGCTTCATGGCTGATTAGTTGCTTGTCCTATTGAATACAAGATCTCACAAATGACGCCGCATCATACTTGTAGTGAGCTATCCTCCTGTCCGATGAAACGGATCCTCTGACTCCTCTGACTTCGTCAGACGGGACTCCTTTACCTTTGAGTGTCGATCAGTCTCCAAGAGACTCGACACTCACTGGTCGCCAGCTGCTTACTGCTCTGCAGCCTGCCTCTCCCGCTCGCGGTTGGCAATGTGATTCAGGGTCTCCTCACACACCTCCCCTGGGCCGTTGTAGACATACTCATAGTGAGGCAAGTGGACGCCGTCCGGCACACTCGACCCCTCAAAGGGAAGATCAGCCATGACACTCTGCAGGGCGAACCAGTTTGTCTCCAAGTCATAGCCCTGTTTCTCGACAAAGTGGACCACAAAGTGGCTCTGCTTCTCGGGGATCTCACAGTACACGTATCCAGGTGCGTGTCTCTCTAGAGCCTGGTGGCATTCTTCGGCCTGAGCCTTGTCCTTGCACCAGAAGGCGACATGGACCATCTGTTCATAGGTAAGATTTTCCTCAGCTTGATATCTGGTCAGCCTAGCTCCATAGGAAACATAGCAAGGTTCAGTCGCTGGCTTACACATGGTAAAATAGGTACAGAACGGTTGGCTGCTGAAAGTTGTCGTTCTTCTATTTGTTTCTGAAGTATATCCTTGTCTGGATCTGTCGATTGCTCGATAGTCGGGGGTTGCCTTTGGGCAGATATATGTCGTTCGAGCCATCTTGACTTAACCCACGTTCTTGTGTGACATGACGCATGCCACGCTCCTGTAATCCGTGAGACAGCACATTGGTCAGTCCATCAGGCTTGCTTAGCCAGTCGTCTGGGAGTTCTCATCGCACGAGCTGAGAAGGAGTTGTACATGTATTAGTTCAGTGATAGTACTCGTGTGTACTTACGTTAACCAGCGAGGAAGAAGCAAGGCATCCATTCGATGGGGATATCCCTTGGAGGGCCTGTCAATCCGCCAAAGCTGCCATTTCACAATCACACACAGCAGCCATTCCTGTTAGAAGTGATGTCTTTTCTTGATTAACAGCACACGTAGTCATGGAGGATCGGTGGACCAAGTATCACACGCACCTCGTGGGACACGGCGATCCTCGAGGGCGAAATGGGCCGTGTCAACCACCGCTTCCAAGAAGCCGTTGACCCTGATACTTGGACTAGAAAGCTGACCTGCAGCTCTTTGAGTGTTCAATCGCTCGGCATGGCCCCACAAAGTGGCATAGTCAACAACAGGGGTCCCGCCGATCTATGTGAGTGCTTGGTCGCGATAGTCCAGATCGGGAAAGGTGAGGATGGCGCCTATCGGGTCCAGGACTCCAAATCCTGTACCATGAGCACTGACACACCCATGCAGCATTGCTGAGCCCGCGCGCGAGTCAATCATGTCAAACGACATCGATCCTGATGGCAGTTCTCTCGTCAGAGCCATGTAGTTGATTGCACAACGTGCTGTACCGTCAGTAAGGTAGCTTAGCTTCATTCGTGGCTGGACAACCATCCTCCCACCGGCATTCGGATTCGGATTCGATGCACCCACTTCGCGTGGCACGGTAAAACCTCAACATTCCTCTCTGCCTGGTCAACCAGCTCTCAGCAAGGAACAACGCGTGCCACGTCGAACCACCATCTCGCCCAGCGAGGCGCTGTGTTCCCCTTCGAGAAGCCCGCGCAGGTAATGTCGACGACAGCGGTCGTGACCATGGCCAACACCGCCACCTCACCGACGACCATGACACAGATGGCGACGACAACGTCTGGCCCTGAATCCCACTGCCCTTCCTGTGGCGATGCGTTTCCGCCGTCCGTCGAGCAGACGTCCCTCGATCTTGCGCAGGCCCAGGCCCGCATTGCCGACCTCGAAGCCCAAGTTCGACACCTCAACCAGAAGGCAGCCGCCGCCGTCGACCGATGGGCCGGCTACGAGGAGGAGCTGCAAAGGCTCAGGGCACAAGGGGAAGAAGGATCACCACCTCCGCCGCCGCCCCCGAAGAACGAAGCCGGCGAGAACAAGCGCACCTCGGGTGGAATACTGGCCTCAGGCACAAACAGGCTCTCCCTGCTGCTCAGCCGACACAAGTCCTCCCCGAACCTGAAAATTGATGCTGCTGCGGTGGCCCGCCCGCCGGGCTTTGAAACAGAGAGGCTTCTGCACGCGCTCAAGCGGGAAATATCGCTGCGCAAGGAGGCAGAAGGCAAAGTGGCGGCTACGAGCAGGGAAGTAGAGGAGCTGAGCGTCAGCCTGTTTGAGCAGGCCAACGAGATGGTCGCCGAAGAGCGACGCGCAAGAGCAAAGCTCGAAGAACGTGTCAGCGAACTGGAGCGGAGAGATAAGGAGAAGACGCGGCGATTCGAGAAGCTGGAGGGCGCGATGGCCCAGATTGAACGGGTGAGGGCACTGCTGGCGGAAACGGAACCACAGGTGGATGATGTCAGTGTCACCGTTCCGCAGCAAGCTGACACTGTCGTCGTTGCTTGAGAGCCGTAACGACTTATGAGACGATGAGGTACGAAAAGAGGTCTTCAGGGACATCAACGACCGGACTTGGATTGGTAGCATTGGGTCGGAGTACGAAATTGACTTCATATTGCTTGCTTGCTTGGGCAGAGTATGGAGTTGAGAACAGCAGTTTTTAGGTCTACCTCTAAATCCACACGCCTAGCCATCAAATATAGCCATACAATGAAATGTGTGCATACATGTATGCTACATGACGCTGTGATGCCCATGCTCCATAAACGCCTGCCCATGATCCCGCCATTCAGTAGTATAGTAGTGGCCCGAGGTCTTCTAGTCTTCGATGCCATTCCATGACTTCTCATCCTCCTCTTTATTGGTGACTGAGTTTCTTCGAACTTGCACCTTGAGCGGCGGAGAGGCGCTGGTTCGTGTGGGTGGTGACTTTCTCTTCTCCGAGGTATGCGCGGGCTTGGGCGAGTTGCGCTGGTCCGCCTTTGAGGCCTTCTTTGCTTCGCCATCGACAAGGGGGAGGTCTTCCGACGGCTCGCCATTCCAGCGTGCTAACATGTTCAGCACCTTGGGACCCCAAACAGCCTCGCCCTTTGCGAGGTCGGTGTATTCGAGACAGTTCACCCCGCCCACTGTAAAGTCACTCTGGCGGATGCGGTCCAGCTCGGCCATCAGACCAGCCGAGCCGAGCTTCATCCCGAGATCATGGCAGAAACTGCGTACATAGTAGCCAGACGACACGGTCATGCGGATCTTGCAAGCGGCAGGGCCCTTGTCAGTCCACGGTGGAGGCGTGTCTGCCGATACCTCGGGGATGTCCACGTCGCCCTTTCGACGTTCGCCGCCTTTCTTGGCTTCAGGCATCTGGCCAAGGGCACCCGACATCATCGGCGGCTCCCTCCCATTCTGCCGACGTTTCGAAGGGGCATCCCGGATGAGAGAATCCTGTCGCTGTTCGAATTCGCGTTTGAAGTTCTCGTGGGCCGCCACGGCCTCGTCTTCCTCCACCTTCTCTTCCGGCGTCAGCTTCTTGCCAGTCTCTTGCGCCTTCTTGACGTTCCAGACTTGCTCCGCCAGACTACGCTCTGCAGCTTCTGCCTCTTCCGTGGGCCACCGATGGGGGTGCTCTCCTGGTTCATACCATTCCACCAGATCCATCTGTTTCACCTCGACCTCGCGGCTCGCGATCTCGCGGGGGATCGGCTTGCCTTCGCGGGCATATTCGTAGAGAGGCTTGCCGTTCATCTTGAGCGCCGAGTATAGTGGTGGGACTTGATTTTGCCACCCCCTGAAGCTGTCCAGCGCCTCCTCGACCTTCTCGCGCGTGATATGTTCGTATGGTCGCTTTGTCAAAATGCGCCCGACTCGATCGTAGGTGTCTGTGCTGGCACCAAAGAGGACCACCGTTTCGTACGTCTTGACACATCCCAGAAACTGGGAGAGATCCTTTGTGCCAGACCCAATGCCTAGAATGAGAACGCCCGTCGCCAGGGGATCGAGTGTTCCTCCATGTCCAATCTTGAGCTTTTGGGCTTGTCGCAGCCTCTGGGGCTTAATGCGGGTGCCCCCATTGTTCTTTAGTTTTGCGAGTTCGGCCGAGATGACTGGCTTGAATACGGCTGTGTCGCTGAACGCTTCTTGACAGTCACGAATGACTTGGGCGGAACTGAGTCCTCGGGGCTTGTTGATGGCTAGATTCGGTTGTCAGTTCCCTAAAGCTCGACTCGACCACAAGAATGCGCGGAGGAATAGTCGCACCCAAGCAGCCTTCGCGGACAACCTCAGAAGCCATCCTGAAGAGGTCCTTTGCCGATCGCATACGAGCTCCGATCCGCTGGCAAGAAGGAGGCAGCAGCACTCAGCCGCGCGCGCGCACGAGAGGAAGAAACTGCGAACGATGGATTGAAATTGGAAAGTCGCGACGGACTTTCACCGATTCTGTGAGATCGTAGGCATGAGTTGAGACCTCGTGCCAGGATGTATAAATCGCAGAAGAGCTGGGAAGAGCGCCAGAAAAAAAAGATATAATTATTATTTTAGAGTTGCGCTTATCGAGACAAGAATGATTGCAGTAGTCGTCGCGCGAAAGGCCGCTAGAACCAGAAAATTTTAGCGGGCTGTTGGCAGGCAGGCAGGCCACTGCTGCTGCTCGCCTTCGGGGATCTGGACTGGAACCACGTAAAGTGGCATGCAGCCCCGCCGATCCCCAAGTTGAGGTCAAGGTCAACCGCGACGGAACTCACTCAAGCGCGTTGTTGGCTCACTCATCCCGAGCACCAAGACCTCACTTCGCAACGCTTCTATCCATCAGTTGACATCAGCCTTTGTCGTTACACTTGAGGACACTTGCTTGCGATCTCTTCATTGCATTATATCCGGCACACAAGGCCACAGCTGAGACATTCTTACTCGTCCTCGTCCACACAACACTCTCATTGCTGCTCATACGATCTTCCTAGACCTGGCAAGGTCTCGATGCTATCATGAGCGGCCGAAGCCGCCTGACAGCCTCATCGAGTGCTGCGCCAGCCAGCAGGTCTTCTGTCCCTTGGAAGGCGGAAACTAGCGTTCTGCGTACCATTGCAGCAAACACTCCTGAGGATGAGGTTCCAACGTTCGAGCTTGTGGATGCGGAAGTCTTGCGGGCGGATGGCCAGACACTCGCAAACCCTCTGGATCTTCAGCTTCATGGCCCGTTCATTGTGCGCGGGTTCCTCATGATTGATGACGCAGCCCAGCGAACACATTGTGAGTGGCAGCAAACACTCGAGCCGCCTACCGACTAACCGCCTCGCCAGTGATCACACAAGGGAGGAGGAATCGTATTCCCATCAAGATCAACCAGGTCGAGCGCTACTCCGTTGGGATTGCCGCCGATGACGAGGATAGCTTAGGCTTCAACCCTCCTTTGCTTTGGCTAAGGGGCAAATGCTGTTATCACGAAATCAGTCCTGCGCAGCATTATCTCCCCATCTATCGACAAGCCATCGAGGCGATAGCAATGTACTACAGCTTCGAGGAATACTACAGCACAGGCCAGGGAATCCCCATGAAAAAGTCCTCCAAGAAGAGCAGGCTACGAGTGGAGTCTTTGGCACCCTTATTCCTCCACTGTGCGATGCAGCTCGGGAACGGTTGGACTATGGACGATGTCACGCAGAAGTGCCATGACCTTGCTCACTTTCTCATCAGCCAATTTTTCACAACGATGCCGGATGTTTTAATATGGGAAAACACTTATTTTCACGCATGGATGAAACAGGAACACAAGGTACGTGCCACTCTCTCGGCTATCATCCACCTACTCTAACCTCTCTAGGACCTGTATCATCGTATCAGGGATGCCTATATCAGCGGCCGGCCTCAAGTAGAAAAGCATCCAGCAGATGCACAACGGAGTGCATCTCTAAGCCAGACACCAGTCCCCGCCTCACTCCCGTCTCGCATTCGATCATCTGAACTAACGCCGGTGGACACAACAATCAAGGAAAAGGCAACCACAGGTGACGTGCCGGCAGGCTCAGGTTCCCAGCGTCAGCGATCTACAAGATCACGCTCGCTCCTCCCCGAGGAAACTCACGTCCTAGCTGAACGCCCCGCACCCAAGCCTAAAATGAAGCCGTCTACATCGACCCCGACTTTAACCTCGCAAGCCTCTATGGCCTCGCCGGCCGCAGATGATGAACATGTCGAGCCATTCGAATCTTTGCGCCTTGCCCTGGAGGGCGTGTATACCAAGACCGCAAATCCAGCAAAGCTGACGGAGCAGTCTATCGCGAACAAAATCTACTTCGACTACCGGTGGCCCACCTACAAGAACGGGCAAACTGGATGCCACAAGATACCTGTATTGGAGGTCTTTCACTACAATGCTGCGCAACTTCTCGAGGTACTCGACAAAGCGAGATGGGGTGGCACGCCGTTTTGGTCTTGGCTTGAGGCGAAGGTTGAGGAGCCGTTCAAGCCAGTATCCATGACACCGGACAAATTCCCGTACACCCTGGTCCTCAGGAAGAAGATGGAGAACATTGTGCGCAAGCCCAAACCCCCACCTACGAAACTGCCGGCCACCCATGACTACGGGTATGACGAGGACGAGGACGAAAGTGATGTCCACCACGATGGTTTCGAAACCCCTGGCCGAGGCATTGGAAAGACGCCAGCGCGCCTAGGCAAGTCTGCCCTACGACCAGCGGCAACACTTATAAAACGGGCTCTGGAGAGTGACTCCGAGGAAGATTCTCCCATTGCAAAGCGATCGCACTTTTTTGGCGGCGATACCGAAGATGATCAGCAACTAGCCAACGAGGACGAAGAGGAAGATGGAGAAGCTCAGATCAAGCTTGTTGTGCGCGCCGACAGAATACCCTCGACCACCCCACGCGGCCCCGACGGGACCTGGACCTGCGATGAAGAGAATTGCAACTACATTATCCGCGGAGGTGACGCCGAGGATTGTAAGGAACGCATTCAGCAACACCTTGCCACACACGAACAGGAAGCCGAACGGGTCCAACTAGCCATGGTCGAAGGCACCAAGAACCACAGCTCAATCAGGTATGCATACTTCCCTCCATTTATAGTCATGATCAACCCAGGTGCGCCGTGGCCCTCGGTGGAGGACAGTCACGAGACCGACCAAACGACGCCGGAAGCTCCAACATCGTAGCACGATCAAACCGCGTATCCGAGCACAGTATCGCCCGAAGCACCACGTCGAACAAAAACACCCTTAACCACTATCGCTACACCGCCATGCACATCTTCCCCTCTACCTAAGCGGGTGACACCACAGAGCTTCCGTACCTCCTTACTCCAATATCGCCGCGAGCCCCAACCTGTTGCCGATGGAATACAACAGCTAACGAGTCATTCTACGTATGAGCAGCCATCTGCTCGATCGCATCAGAGAGCACGGCGAGAAATCGCAAAAGAACGACGAGATATCATTAGGCGGGACGACGCTGCCGAAACCGATCCAGAGGAAAGTGATAGTGTAACAGTGGGACGAAACGACTCCGATTGCGAAGGGTAGAACATGATAGTGGCCACATCCCCATGGTCAGGAGCATCAGAGGACAGGAACCGCCTCGTTGTATGAGAATATCGGATGGAGATGCGTTTTCACGCGTCGATCAATACATTGCCATGAGGCATGTTGAGGAGAAAAAGGACATGTTTCGAGCAAGCACAAAGCACCATGTATTCATTTGTACCACAGCCCAGCCACATTCGCCGGCGGGCTTTACGAATCGCTGCGTATCAACAACTGCAAAAGCGAACGAGCGGTACTACCCGCAATGGCGGGGTTTCTTTTGAGCTATCAAACGATATTAAATACCAAACTCCATGCCCCATTGTTCTTGACGAACCCTCGCCCACTAGCAAATCTAGATAGATAGACTATAGAATCTCCGAAGAGGCGTCACTCTATTGACCGCCCGCCCCATTCTCCACGACCATGCTGTCCTTGCCCTTGGCCGCCTCGAGCAGGAAAGCCTCCTCCAAGGCGGCCTTGCGCTGGAACACCCTAAGCCAACGCTGTCCCCAGCGCTGGATCATGGCTTCGCGGTCACTGGACCCGTCGCCCGTCTCAATCATCTGGTCCTTGTTGCCGTTCGCCCAGCTCGTGAGCGTGTCGTTCATGGTGCGGAACATGTCCTTCATGGCTTGGGCTTCCTTTGCCCTCGCCTCATCGTCCGCTTCGTCCGACGCATACAGCTGGCGCACACGGTTGGTGACCTTGGCGACCGTGTTCGATACTATCTCAAACACGTGCGCCTTGGCCAACGCCTCGCCGCCGCTGGCGCCGCTCGTCGATTCATTGCCCTGTAGCGCCCAGTTGATGACCGCGATGGGGGTGATGACGGAGTAGTTGAGCAGTTTCTCGATGATGGAAATAGCAACACCGGGATGGGCGTGCCAGTAGCTCATCACGGCCGTGACGACCTGCATCCGCGACGCCTCGCTTGCGTTGGAAAGCTCAAGAAGCCTAGCCTTGGTACGATCGATGCAGGCGAGAACGTGGCTGAGGGACTTGGAGCCCACCCAGCAGACAGCCGTCATGAAGACATCGGTGCACGTCACGTAGGGGTCGAGGTTTTGGCTGTTAGCCTGAGCCTGGATGCTCAGGATGACGGGAGCAATCTCGTCGTCAGCGGCTTTCCGACGGAGGAGCTGGCCGATCTCCTGGCCCTCCTTCGAAAATGGGACATCTGGCAAGGTCAGCATAAAAATCACAAGACATAGACAGCACGGTGCGTACCTGGGTTTGCAAATTTGAAAGGAGGCACATCCTGTTCCTTCTCAGGGCCAATCAGAGCCTGGTAAGGGTCCGGCACGGTCTTTTGGATGCGCTGAGCGAAACTGAGACGAATCTCCTTATCGAGAGCTCCCTCCAGGAACCAGATGGAGGGGTGCATGGCAGGCAAGGAGGTATCATCCGCCCACTCTGCCCACTTCCATGTGAAACCAAAGTTGCTCAAGTGGTGGGAGAACCAGTCCACGAACCGGTAGCTCAGCTCCAGATCCATGCGCGGGTTGTTACGGTACAGGTAGCGGATCGCTCTGCCCAGGCTAGGCGCAATGGCAGCAGGCGCCAGCTTGCAAGCTTCGGTGAGGATGGAGTGGTAGTACACCAACTTGCATTCGGGGTGCGGCAATGCAAAGAGCTGTGAGAAGACGGTGTCGACCGCGACGTCCTCGGGCTTCCACGTAGAGCGATCAGCTGGAAAGTTGCGAAGATCGTCAAAGGCCGTCGCGCGCTTCACAAATGTGCCGTCGGCAAAGTAGCTGTCAATGTCCAGCAGGTAGCGCGCCACCACATTCCTGTTGAAGTTGAGTATGTTGATGGTATCAACTAGTCCATCGCGAATCAAGGAGGAGCTGATGCTTGTCAACGGCGGCACCGACTCGGCATCTTGGTCCGCATACACAGACAGATACATCTCGGGGAACAGCGCGCGTGGCCCGGCGATGACAGTCGTAGGGATGTTGACTGTTGGCAGCGCATGCTTCGGTGGGGTGGACAGTTTCTCCTGCAACTCAATGTCCTCCAGAGGCATCTGCCAGGGGCGTGGCAGGCACTTGAGCTCCCAGTCCTTTGCCGCCTCAGCCTGCAGCTGATTCTGGAGAAGCATGCACAGACTCTGCGACTTGCCGGGGTTTTGTTCCTGCGTCTCGGGATGGAAAGGGTCGACAATGGCCTGTAGGGCATGTGGTTCGGAAGCGATAATGTCGGTCTTCTCCATGAGTTCGGCAGCCTTTTGCTGAGAGAGCTGGCCGGGCGAGGCGACCAAGATGTAGGGGATCGTCAGCAAAATGATCTTGACAATTTCGGTGCCAATGGTCTAGTTCCAGGTCAGCTCGCCATGCGCCAATCGCACCATTCTGGCAATACTCACATCTTCAGAGCTGGCGGTCTGCAGATCAGCCGCACGACTGAACAGCTCATCGAGCAGAGGGAAGATGCCTTCATCCTCCAAGAGACTCTGCAAGCAAGCCAAGAGCTTCAGATGGAGCTTCACAGTTCTCCACTCGCCTTTCTGGATCGCGCCCTCGGTCTCTGTTGCCAGGCGCGCCAGCACCTCGCCGGCAAGCTCCTGCTTTTTCACGTTGGCGACCAGTATGACGGCCGCCAGGAAGGGCGTCTTGAGAGGTTGCTCGACATGCAACTGCATGGACAGGTCGATGAAAGACCTGCGCATCTCGTCGTCGTCGTAGTTTTCGGCGACCAGCTCAGCGAGGTTTTGCACCTCCTCTGCCCAGCGTCGGAGAGGCGAGTCGGCAAGACTGAGGAGCTGGCGACGCATGCGCGCTGGGGGAGGCGGATCGTATCGGCGACGCTGGTTACGGCGGTCATATTGATCATCGTCATCTAGGCGTGCAGTGTCAGTCAGCGCATCCCTTAGAACGAAGCTGAGCAAGGCTCACTCACCTCTGTACCGACGCTTGCGATACCCGCCGCCGCCGCCACTGCGGTGATCCCTTCTGTCGTTGTCCGCCATTGAATGCGTCAGATGGCCTCCCAATGGCTGTTTGAGCAAGCAAAGGAGAGCGTGCCGGCGTTGTGCGAATAGTGGTTAGTGAAGCTCGGAAAATTAGAGGCTGCTGAGTTACGTGCCAGGCGCGTTCCTGTCGTCACCTAATAAAAGGTCACTTCACGCAGGTCACAGCCGCTATGGTGGCATGGTGGGTGGGTCCCTCATCCCGTAATTGACCAATCAGAATCTATTCACAGTCCAGCACCTCCAGAAGCATTATTCGATTGCACATGAGGGAATCGTTGTGTCTAGTACGCTCGTCTTCTCGAATAGGGCCCTCTCCGCGCCTTACGAACTAACACACATGTTGTGCATTGGTCAGTTATATGGATGGATCACGCACGCGGTGAAAGGTTCGAGCCATTCAAGCCATCAAAGTTTGATCTGACATGGTTGATAATTCCCAATAATGTGCTTCCATGTGGCAGTCCTAATCAGCCCAGCTCCTACGACGCCCGACGCCTCGACTTTTGACGGGAGCGCGCAGCTTACATCGATCTGCATGAATCCCAGCCGCCAAAAGGGGGATTTATGTTCCCAAGTTTCCCACAGCACACAACGCTTGCCAAAATTTTCGTCTTATTGACCCTCATGACTTCGTCCCAGTATATGTCGATTCCAATTGTACGCTTTTCCAGGAAAACACGCTCGACGAGCTTTGGAGTCACATGGTCCGCCATCCAGATACTCGCGCAGCCCAGGGAAAGGCTACACGGTGTAGAAAGCCACCTGGCGACAACTTCGCTCTCGCCGGCAGGGTGAAGACCTGCTCGTGTGGTCGTCGGTTCGAAAGAGTTGGAGCTTCGAGAGATTCGTGCACAGTCCCGAGCATGGCTCAATCGAGCTTGGCAATCATCTCGGCCCGAGACAGAGGTGTGAAGTTGTCAATGTCAAGGCCTTTGGAAGCCAGAACAGGGCGCATGTGCGCTGGTACAAGGCGGTGGTTGAGCTCGGGGCAAATTGACAGTTCTAGCGCTAATCAGCATGCCTTCCTCGAGGAGTTCCAAAGGTCACACTCACCGTGCTTGGAAAAGTCGAACAAGTTGGGCAGGTCCCTCAATTGCCCGGAACCGTGCCTCGAGTCAGGGAGCTTGGTGTTGGCGTCGCGAAGCTCGTCAAAGAATGGATGAACCATGGCATCGATTGCTGACTGCCTCTCAGGAGGGGTATACTCCAGCAAGCGGGCAATCAGGTCAATGGCATTCCCGTCGGCCTTGCGGAACACTTTGTTAAACGGGTGCGGCTTGATCTGCGGGAATTTATGTTCCATGTAGTTGGGGTTCATCGTCCGGATCTGCTCCCTCGTTGGCGTACCCAGGACCTTGATGATTTCCACGAGCTGATCTATGCCCGACTCGCCAGGGAACAGCGGTTGACCGAGCATGAGCTCCGCCATGACACAGCCAGTTGACCATACATCTGTGGCATGTCAGTATTCCACGAGGACCTAGAGGAGGGTATGAGATAGGTACGCACCAATCTTGGTTGTGTAATTCGTTGCGCCAAAGATAAGCTCGGGAGCGCGGTAGTAGCGGGAGCAGATGTACGAGACATTGGGCTCGTTCTCGACAAGGATCTTGGCACTCCCAAAGTCGCAGAGCTTGAGGATACCGGACTCAGGGTCGAGGAGCAAGTTCTGGGGCTTGATATCTCGGTGGCAGATGCCCTGGGAGTGGATATAGGCCAACGCGCGGAACAGCTGGTAGATGTACAACTTGACTTCCAAGATGGGCATGGTCGTCTTCATCTTGTTGAAAAAGCGAGAGGCCCTGTAAACCGTTTCGGGAACGAATTCCTGAACAAGGTTGAGGTACACTTCATCCTTCTGTTTCGAGGTCAGTTTCGAAAAAGGTATGACGTCGCACTGGTGCTCTTACACGATCCCCGTTGGAGTAGTAGAAGGCTTTTAGCTGGACAATGTTCGGGTGGCGCACGATCCGCATGATTTGGAGCTCGCGGTTCTGTCTCTGTTGTTAGTCGACAGGGTGCCTCGTGTTGTCTACGAGAGCACAGGGCAATTGATCTACCTTGAAGCGCTTGTCCTGTAGCACGCGCTTGATCGCTGCATCTTCACCGGACGGCGAGAGTTTCGTCTGGAAGACTACACCGAAGGATCCATTCCCGACAATCTTGCATTGCGTATATTGTAAGTCCTTCGTCTCCCCTGTGATGCCGTCCTGCACTTTTTCGCGTATCACCTCTGCGTACCAACGTTAGTGACTTGTCGACCAATGAGACGCCGTCTAGGCTGCAGCTGGCAATTTTCTTGCAGCAAGCCGTGTCGGGAGGGAAAATATCACTCACCACCCATTCTGAGGCTATTGAAGGCGTTGGGCCGATGGGAAGACATTGCTTCTATGGGCGCTGATAGCTATGGGCACGGGCTACCGAACTTGCGAAGAGGGGCAGGCTCGTGACGGATTGGAGAGGGGACGGGGTGACGAAACGAGACGCTGAGTGCGGGCCGTGGTGGGCAATGGTGGGCGAGGCAGAAACTCGGGGCGAAGTCAGTGACAAAAGTCGGGAACAAGTCGTTAAACGTCGGGGCGATTCGTTTGACGTTGTTGATCGGTGTGTCGTGGTTGCTTGCAGCTGTGTGAAAGTAGCTCACGATGGTTGGGTTCTGAGATTGGTGCTGGCTGAGGCCCAGGGTCCCTCGCTGGCGTTGGCAACGGGTGGCGGGCGCTCGTGACCTCGAAGGTTCAAGGCCGCGGATGACCCTGTGAATCAAGGAACCTTGACGACGGGGAGCTGTTGCGATGAGCACTTAGCACATGCAGGAGATCGATGATGATGGTGATGTGGAAACAGAGACAATGGGTATCATTTGCAAGGAAAGAGACAATGGGGGAGGAGGAGAGGTGAAGAGTAGTCTGAAGTTGTTTTGGTAGGTAACACAGCGCAGATGGCAAGCGAGCGAGCGGGCGGGCTGGCTGGCTGGGCTGGGCTGGCGCTACTGGGCTTTTGAGGTGATGTGGGAGGGACTGGACCGGAGCGGGGGTGAGGTGCGGGGCTTTTGAGGTCAGGTCAGGTCAGGTAGTGACGGCAGGGCGGGCAGGCCCAGCCAGCAGCGGTCATCAGGCGGGTCTTCAAGATGACTGGAGGCCTGGGTCTAGCCTCGAGGGACTGGAGTGCTGCTCGATCTGCTCAGTCCAGCCGTTTCGTGTGGGATGGGAAAGACTACAATTCGTAATTCGAAGCAGACCAGATTGTGCAGCGCGAATGTTCAGTCCGGTTGTGGAACAGGCAAGTCGAAGAAGTGGTAGACTGGACTAACTGTGTGTTATTGGTTCACACAAAGCCTTGCGTGCCATCATGCGTCAACTCGATCAAAAAAAAAGTAGGGTAGATGCAGCAGCAGTAGTACGTAGTAGTTTGTTAAGCAGCGCCAAGGTGAGGAAAGGTCTCACTTGCAGCTGTTATCAGAGGCCGGGTTGAGCTTTCTAATAAGCCAACACAAAGTGCTTATACTGACTGCTAACTAGACCAAGCATGAAGATAGTCAGTCTAACTACCGCATGACCAAACGTGATGTGAATGGTCCTCAGGACGGGCCTCCTATTCCCCTCGTCTTAGTGGCGATACCATACGCCATTTCGAGTATCATTTAGTGTACATGGGTGAAATCAGGGGCACTGAGTATCATATCAGTTGCATCTTGCAAGGTTGAAGAATACCTGGTGTGGCAAGCGTCCGACTGTCGTGCATTCGCTGAGACAGTAATGTGTGCATGCTCATGTGAGTACGTCACAAACATTTTGTCAGGAACAAGCGAAGAGAACGAGAGACCAGTAGGGTTTGGCTATCAGCTTGGCTATTGGAAAATTGACGTACATCCGTAGCACAAGCGGTTCTCCTTGCAAGCCGTAGGCATGGGCGTTGGGTTCGGTGGAAGCAAGAGATGCTCGAGACGAAGAGTCCAGTGGTCCAGCCGCGCAAGGAGCTCCTCCTCAGGTGAGTCCCCGCCATCAAGTCAGTATCGCGAACATGCTTGACATGGGCTGCAGATGGCATTCCCTAAGTGTTATAATAACGTGTGCATGTTTCCAGTTACTGCTCCTCTCCTCACGAGTGAAGTCACCGACTCTGGTAATTAACAATGGGTTGGTGGACCCCATGAACCTGGGCAGTGGGGAGGAATTGCGGCGCCAGCAAGGAGGAATGCAGCGGGGTGCATCTGCGTAGTCGGCTCTTTCGTGGGTTCGTTGGCAAGGCAAGACACCTTAATTACCTAAAGCGAGCGGAAGCGGCTCGAGGAGGAGATCATCTGCGCCGCAGCCGGACAACCTACGAAGTGCAGTTGCTTGACTGCTTGCCCTAAAACAGGCATTAACACGGGTTCTCCAGTGCTCAAGGTGAAGGTGGTGAGGGCCTGTCGCATCGCAGGTGATGAGAATCGACCGTCTTCGATGTGGATCGCTGCTCGGATTTGCTGCCCAGGTGACACTCCACTGCATGTACGGAGGTGGATCGACGACGAAGAAAACCAACAGTGGCAGGCTCTGGGCCACAACAACTTGAAGTGCAACAAATGGGCCAGCTTCAGTCGGCGACAGCTGTGCAAGGCACGTGCCGATAAAATAGTGCTCTTACCTGATCAGAATCCGGCGCAATGTCTGTACAACACTGACGTATCATCCACAATCATTATACGCACCGCGACCTTACCTTGGGGCAACGCGCAGAATCAATCGAATAGCAGTCTGCGGTCGCTAGCCAGGTACCAGGACCGCGCCTCGCAGCCACAGCACTTGATGACCACGTAAGTTTGCATGCTTCTACAACAACTGGCTAACGGTGTTTCCATTTCCACGGTACCTTACCTATGTGGTCAGAGCTTGAAGTGTTCAATTTGGGCGGGATTGGCGTATACAGTACACCACGATGCGGGGGCACCTATCACGCGGTCCTGGTCTGCTGCTCCGTTTCTGCACAAGGCACGATGATTGAACAGAGCGCTCGTGGCTCACACATCGATATCGTCAGAAAAGATCTGTTGGTTGTCCTGATCGATCACTGCGGACCGGACCTGTCGATTGGAAGTGGCTGAGCCAATGCAGGTGATGAGCCTGTGCGGTCAGAGCGTCACTTGGAAGCAAGCCGCCCCTGCGCGAACCCCTCACGATCCGGACGATACACGAAGAACGTATTGGAGATCACCACTCTTGCTCAGGTGCACGGTCCCTCATCCTATAACGTCAGTGTGGTTGCAGAGCACCAAGCTCAATGCCGGTGCTCGTGACGTGAACACGTCGCTCCATCATTGTTCGGTATCACGTACCTTATTATTCACTTTGGATACCATTATGTAGTCCACCCTGTACACACGTATTTCGAGCTTGATAAAAGTCGTTTTCGAGACAACTTGACAAGTGGCAGCCAGTTATTAAAGTCTCGATTGTATCTGATGGCGCCAGCTCCTTTTCTAGCCATGTGGGCGACCCATTCGCGAGGCCCAGGTCCGTCCCCGAATGTCATATTCAAGTTACATGCAAGTCGAGTACGGAGGTACTACCCAATTGTTAGTTACATTATGCTTATTTAGTACGTAACTTAGGTTCCAACTCGTCACTTATTTATTACAGCCTCGTCCCAATAGCATTTACGATTTTGGCAATGACAATATCGTAGATCGTGCAGAGTCCGCCACGGCACGTCACGAAATCGTCTTGTGCCTCAAGTTCTGGGCATCCTGCACCCGCCACTAGTAAATCACTCCACCATCACACTTTGAGCCCAACTTCCCAAGCAGCCCACTTGACACTTGCATGGGACGTGGGACCCGGACTGGGGCCAGGGGCGCCGTCTTCCGCGGCTCCGATGGACTGGACGTTGATGGAAGGTCAGCAAAGTTAACAAACCCAAGAACCACCTGCTTTGTGCCCTATGATGTACCTCTCCATGCACACTGCCAAGCATTACACGGGTCGCCTCTCCCAAGTAAAGTCGTGGCAAATTCGCAAAGTACTTGACCCAGAGCGAAAGAAGTTTTCGGAGGAGCTACCACTCAAGTACTACGTGCTGGTGGCTCGTCGTCGTTGGAGGTGATTTGGGCTGTCCAATGTTACCACGCTGCTCTCTTACAAACTCAACCGGTGTTTCGGGAATTTTTTTAAAGCTCCCTTGGCTCTTGTTGCAACTGTGCGCACGATTGCTGGCTGGAGCAGATTGGAGCATGGTGGTCTAACACACAACACATTGTCGTTGTCCTCTACAAGTACGTCATGGTCCACGCCACCAAGCAGCATAGACCTGTATCACAGTACATACCCTACGAGCATCCGTAGGAAAGATCCATTTCTACGGACGTACTTATTTTAGTCGGCCATGTCGCTCGGTATGTAGTGGTTAAAAAACCCACACGTCCACGCGCTCCAATTTGCTACGTACTATCAGGCCAGCCCTTCCTTTAGCGATCCTTTAGCTTAGTGCGCACTACGGAGCACGGATAGCTTCCACGCCATGCATGAGACGGCTCGCGCTGTTGCAGTCAAGAGGCGAGCCCCAGCGCCGCACGCTGTTGATAGGACTTGTAAGTTTGTAATAACAAGTTCTTCCACGACTTTCGAGACTCGGATACGCATTCATCTGTGAGTGCTTGAAGCTAACAGGGGTAAGCCACTTACTTCAGCTCCCTCTTCCGCGGGCACCCAGCTCTTTACACGAGATTACATGTCAACACCAGACTACCAGTAATGCTGGAGAAAATGGAAATGCAGCGTTTTCGGTCTCATGACCTCTTCATGCGATGCTAGCAGCCGAATTTGAGTTCGACCGCTAACCGAAGCCTGGCTGGTGCCCAGCCGCCACGCGCGACTGACTGCCCACCAACCCATGCCGATCTTTCTCTCATCTTTTTTCCCCTCACCTGATGAGCGAAAAAGGGACTCGCATTCCAGCAGAGCTGCCCAACTCACTCCAACAACGAACCAATTGATCGCAGCCATTGGTCAGACAGACTTTCAAGATCGTGTCGCCCTCGAGTCGACTCCGAGTACCTGACATATCTCCGGAAGCAGCCGGTCGTGATGGCACCAAGATCATTGACTACTGCCCCTTGTCCAAGTTGCAAAGAAGGGCTTTGTGCATGAAAGAAATGTTATTATTCGCCGGATATTCAGCGTCCACTGCTTATGTACAGACAACTTCAATCGTCTGTTCACATCTTTGGGTCAGTCTGACGAGACTCGCACTTCAGTGAATGCCTGTGAGATGAAAAGCGACGACCACTAACCTGGCCCTCATCAGTATTGGATGAGAAGGGGCCACTTGGAATGGCTCCTCTCGGTCGACGTTCTGCATCCCAGTACACGATCGTGAGCAAAGGCAGTTGTCGAGGAGCATTTGGTTCCCGATTTGGAACGCTGTCGCCAACACTCTCAGGCCGCAACGCATTTGTTGATATCGGTGTCAATGGAAAGTCACGCGTTTACCATGACTGCTCGAATGGCCTCGCCCTGCCGCTCATCATGCATATGCACGCCGCAAGGGCAGAGCTGGGCGAATCTCACGAGTGCATAGGCCTAGTTAGGCTTCAGGAAGCCGACCACCCTTGACCGCCAAAGCAGGTGTTCACACACACCGCACCGTGGTGTTCACCAGTCTTGATTCGCTATCGTCTGCACTGATAGATCAGCTTATTAGGCTTGCTTCGTGTATGGATTCAGAGATGTGCAGCTTTCTTGGCGTGAACGTGAAGGATCGCTCGTAGCAGACGCGGATGAGTCGCATGTCTCCTGTCGGTTCTCTGATAGCAACACTTGAACCCTCGCTTACCTTACGATCGATGCGCCTACCCGCAAAATACCCAGCGAGGTACCC
This sequence comes from Emericellopsis atlantica, assembly GCF_019669845.1. NCBI lineage: Eukaryota > Fungi > Ascomycota > Sordariomycetes > Hypocreales > Bionectriaceae > Emericellopsis > Emericellopsis atlantica. Next base: position 72,060 of record NW_025764733.1, on the reverse strand, counting down.
TTTCACAGCATCTGATACTGCACCTGTCGGCTTTCTTAGCTTTGCCAAGACCCACGTTGTGCGACCAGGCTGTAGGCACTCATCTGCCGTGTCCCTTGGACGGTGCCGGCTGCTGTCATAGCTCAAACGTTGTGCGACCAGGATCTCCGAGGTCATCTGGTGTTTTGTGATCAGGCTATCACGCACAGGGCAAAGTAACACAATCATGGTCCTAAGAATGACCAAGCGTCGTCGCATTGCTTTTTAAATAGGCTACCGTCCATCAATGTTTGATAATTCAACGAAAATTCGAAAGCTTAGGATTGGAAAGGTTTATCAAAGTCTTGCCTAGAAAGTCTATAACACCTCTAGTGTCTTTCGGGACGAGCCATTGTTGTTCAGTCCTCGTCATCCACCTTGTCCGCGACCATGTCTTTCGCCTTGTTGATGACCTTCTCCGGCGGGCGTTCCGTTGCTGGCTCAGCAGGACTGCCTAGCCCACCTGCAATAGGGCTCAATTGACCACTCGTGATACCACTCGTGACACCACTTGCTTCGCCGCTGGCTTGACCGCTCGGCGGTATGCTTTGTACAGTGACGGGGATCTTGATGTCGTCTGGCGATCCAGGCACGATCGAGGACTCTAGCCCCGGGATGTGAATTCTTTTGGCTTCGTTTTGATATGCCGCAGGAATAATCTCGATGATTTCGTCGCGCGGGAACTTCAAGGTTGGAATGTCCATTGTCGAGCAGTGCATCAAGTACGCATACAGCACACGCAGCACCGACTCGTGAGCGATGATGAGGAGGTCGTTCTGCTCACGCTCGAGCTCAAGAATGATGGGCTCTAAACGGACCGCAAGGTCGTGGTATGACTATCGCAATGTCAGTAGCATTCCGGCAAGCCCGTCTACTGGAACATACCTCTGCACGTGGGTAACGGTGGTGATAAGGGTCCAGATCATGTTTCTCAACCTCCTCAGCGTAGATCTGTCGAATCATCCTCTCCGAAAGCCTCTCGCATGCGCCGGGGTTGATCTGACTCATCTGCGAGCGTTGGCGAATTTTGTATCCCTTCTCCCCAAAGACCTCGGCCGTCTGCACGGTCTTGCGCCGGGTCGATGTCCACACCGAGAGTGGTCGTAGAGGCTTCCCCTGCTCCGCGGCTTCTTGTTCGCGATGCTTGGTGAGAGTCTCTGCCATCTTTCGAGCGTATGCCTTGCCTTGCTCTGATAGCGGGGCGTCCGACTTGTAAGACTCCTCATCTTCTGTAGTGGTGCCGGCGCGAGCAAAGAAAGTCGTTCGCGCTTTGATATGAAGGTTGGTGAGATAGAAGACGATGCGATGCGAGAGATAGTTGAAGCTGACGTTGTTGTAGAAGAACTTGGAGCCGGCGTTGATCATCTTGATGAAGTTGAGCTCCTTCTCATCCATAGTCTCAAACATGGGGATCTTCATTGTTATGCGTTTCAAATAGAGCTCTGCTGCCCTATCGGGATCCATACCCGCAAACTGCCACAATCAGTGACAAATAAACACAGGGTCAACATTTGTCTTACATCTGGAGAAGAGATTTTGACATTGCGAGCATTCTCCAAGAGGATGCGTTCGTCGTCGACGAATGACTCAATGAACAATGTCTGCAATATGTCAGGATACTTGGAAATTCTTGGAAGTTGGTGTGAAATTTACCTGGACGTCGTGCTTGGCGAACTCCTTGGCCAAAGAGCGCCTCCCACTTGCTATGGGGTTGACTGCATCGTAAATGGCAACCTGGCCGTTCTCGTGGTTGAGCCAAGCGTAGATATCCTCGCGGCACTTCTTCAAGATCTTTTGGCGGAGAATGATGGACTGGGGCGAAGCATTTGGGAAGAAGTAGTCTTCGGGCACCGTGCCACCAGGTCCTACAGTTGCTCTCCGGTAGTCGCCCAGATGGAAAATGCGAGTCTTGACGCCAAGCCATTGTAGATAGCGTGCCATTGACACACAAATGTGTCTTCATTTTGTCAGATGGGCGAATACATGGGCAGCTGGGCGATTAACTCACGTCTTGCCTCGAGCTGGCAACCCGACCATGACGATGGCTATCCGACCGGAGTGGAATAGTCGCCCTGACATGGTGCTATAGAGCTGTGCCGGAGCCATATCTTGATCTTCGGGAACATCGTGGATGGCGTCGATGAATGTCGAGCTCTTGCGGCGATATCGTGGAGCATTGGCCGCTATCTCAGCAGTACTAAATTCAAATTGTCAGTGATAATCTTCTTTATCGGGATGAATCGAATTGTCAGGAAGCAAGCGGCGACGCTGAAGCCACAAAAACACTACACGCGTCTGGCATCAAGCACATGGAAGATGAAGATGCAAAGTGATACCTAATGGCAAGGACAGCTGATTTCAAGGGAAATGAGAGGGTGATGGTCGGCTAGGGGCAAATTCGCAACTGAGAAAAGCAGGTGACTTCAAAAAGGCAATGAACAGAAACAGTAGTGTCTGTAGGATAAGAGAACTGAACAGACGTACAGTAAGGTATCCATCTTTGACGTATAATCAAGCGATTTAAGGTCAAAGGACCAGCCTTAGCTATCTCAGTGGCTGGGAACGACTTCTGCCCTGCGACTGCCTGGTAGAGCTCCTGAATTTCAAGGCGAGAGGTCGTCACTGAGCTGAATGCGCTCAAGGCTTGAGCCACGTGACGATTGCAGGTAACGAGGCTGTATTGTCGTGGCAGTGTTGAGGTCTTCCGTCGTTATATAGCAATTTGCGCTTTGGGGACAAGACTGAGTATAGACAAATGTCTGTCGAACAAGGCCGGGAGCTGCGTGTGAAAGATACAGGATAGGAACTGAGGTTATCGTGAAGTTTCAGTGAGACGGTGAGGCTCGCACACGATGTCATGTGCGGGCACGTCCTTCAGTCGGATATTATCGGGAGATGGCGTATGACGACAGATCACAGATTGAGCGAGGGAGTCCAAGCAGTGAGCAAACAAAACAGACCTTGAACTGGACTGATGAAGAAGGATTGGCGGTATTAGATAAATCTATGATAAGACTTGAGACTACCTATGAAATACTGGGCTGCATCTCTCAGATGCTAGAGGTTGACTCGGGTCTTCGGGTGAGATCGCTCACTAGCCGCGGACGACATTCGACAAGCCACAGTGTCTGCGCCACGGCAGTTCAGGCTGTGGCTTGCTTCCCACAGCTGGATCAAACCGCTTCGACGGAATGCATGTATTTGTTGGGTCAGATAAAAAAAAGGAATAGAGAACCTCGTTACGAAGAATGATCTCATTGCTCCTAAACTCCGAAGCCCTGCTTCATGGAAGGCTGGTGTTGTCACGGGTTGAGAATGCGTGGACAAGCCCGTAATCTCGGAACATCATGGCTCCACGCCGGCTCGCGTCCCAGCCAGCACTGAATCGGTGCGCATCATCCACGTCCAACTGCGCGCTCGACTGGAGGTCCACTTCCGAAACTGCCAGGCGCTCCAGGCGTGCCAGCCCATGAAAATTATTCCTCCAGCTTCGAACATCATCCCCGACGCCAACGGCCCATTCGCAGTGCACCATCGCGTCCCCTGAGGCAGTCCTTGATCACCGAGACACCATCGCGATCGAGTTTTTTTTTCTTCTTGCGCGGGTCCTGAAGCTTGTTCGGACGCTTCTGCACGACGTGTCGATTCGACCATCCTCAACTTCTTCCCTACGACTGAATCCCTTTCCTAGTCGCTCAGGTTTTGTTCCGCAAAACCGACCCATCACACCACAGCCGCCATGGCATCCGCAATCGACTCGTTAACCGGCCTCCTTCTCACCAACCCCATCGCGAACACAATAGGAGATGCCGTCAACTCTTTCTCGGAGCGCAGGGCAAAGCTCGGTCTCAGCAACCCCGGAACGATAGAAAGCCTCTCCAGGGAGGTGCAGCGAGATGTCTTCCTCAACAACTCCATGTTCACGGGCGTGCGCGCGGATCTCACCAAGATCTTCAGCATGACCCCTCTGTTCCAGGTCTCGCACCAATTCGCTCTCGGCGAGCGCATCAACCCCTATACCTTTGCCGCCATGTACGGTACCAACAAGGTCCGTAATCAACCCACCTGGGGTATGATCACCTGTTAACAACGCCTCTAGATCTTCGCGCAAGGCAACGTCGATAATGAGGGTACCCTGTCCGGCCGCTTCAACTTCCGATGGTCAGAGAAGCTGGTGTCAAAGTCGCAACTGTCCATCTCCCCTGGTGGTCAGGACATGGCCCAGTTTGAGCACGAGTACACTGGCGATGACTTCAGTGCATCCCTGAAGATGCTGAACCCTTCCTTCCTTGAGGGCGGGATGACCGGTATCTTCATTGGCAGCTACCTCCAGTCCGTCACGCCCAAGCTCGCCCTCGGCATGGAGACCCTCTGGCAGCGTCAGGCTCTCACCCAAGGCCCCGAGTGCGCCGTCTCGTACTCCGCTCGCTACAAGTCTGCCGACTGGGTTGCTACTGCCCAGCTCCAGGCTGCCATGGGCACCCTTAACACATCTTTCTGGAGGAGGCTGTCGGACAAGGTCCAGGCCGGTGTCGACCTCAGCCTGGGTCTCGTACCCTCAAACGGTATGATGGGCGGCGGTCTCCAGAAGGAGGGTGTCACCACCATCGGCGCAAAGTACGACTTCCGCATGTCGACCTTCCGCGCACAGGTCGACTCCAAGGGCAAGCTCAGCTGCCTGCTGGAGAAGCGCGTGGCCCCCCCTGTCATGATGACATTTGCGGCCGACATTGACCACTTCACTGTATGTATTCCCTTCTCCCTCGCGCGTCCACAACTAAACTCGAGTAGCAATCTGCCAAGCTCGGTCTCGGCGTGTCGATCGAGGCGGCGCCAGAGGAGCTCCAAGAGCAGCAAGAGGCTGCTGGCGGCCCCTCTACCCCAGCCAACATCCCCTTCTAAGCAGGTGCTAGACTCGACTTTGATGTGACGAAGAGAAATAATATATCGCGACCTGGCATCGGCCCCTCCTCGGCCGGTCCGTGATTCAGTTGGACAGCATATCGTCCTTATCGAACTGGATCGTGTACCATTATTGTTTTGTTGGCTGTCTGGGAGTCTCTAGCACCTGGGTTCGCCTGCTGGAAGCATACGGCGATTGGGTAAGAGTCGACTTCAAGGAAGAAGCGGCTTCCACCTTTGTGTATTGTAAATACGGTGAATAGAGATGGTGAAATCCAGAATCATTACATGACCACGGCTATGCAACCCTCCAGGCGGTGAATTTGGTTGTTCGTCAAATAAATTGTGATTGATTGTTGCGCATCATTCCCTCATGACGGGACATGCGCCGCTCCGCTGGCGCACAAGCTCTCCAGTGTGCAGCCACCCAGTCGTCTAAACCCCAGAACGCCGTGCTATGCTTGTGACAGTACTTTCTATACCTCATCAATGTTGAAGAACCTGTGGGCCATGTTTTACATGACCGAACATTCCCGCTCCGGCTCTGCGGTGGGATCTTTCGCGGTTTTTGCGTGCTTCTTTGTCCTATCCTTGTCCTTGTCCTTGTTCTTTGGTTCCTTGGGGCCTTTATCTTTGGATTTGCCTTTCCAGTCGGTTTTTGGGGAGTCTTCCACAGGAGGGAAAAACGACTTCTCCGTTTCAACAGTCGATTCGACCCCGGCACTTGCTGGAACCTCCAGACTCGCTCTATTTGAGTGTAGGTTGAGTGTACTGGGGTCAGCAAAGGCGTCCCGGCCAGGACGCATCAGGCCGGCCATTCGACTCATCATATTGGCATTGCGATTCTCGCCCGTTTGGCTATTGGCACGGCTTTGTTTTGATGATGACGATTTGAAACGGGTTGCGGCGCGGAAAAGCCTAGAGCCAGTGGACTCGTCGGTCGGCGTCAACGCAGGTGATGGCTGTAATTCCGGCGTCAAGGCGGGCGACACAACAGCTGAATCTGTCAGATACACGCTCTGCGGACGCGAACCCCCTCGAGCCGAACCAGAGTGACGATTGAATTCGGCGCTCCTTCGAGGCCTGTCCAACTCCGCAGAGAAGCGAATGCTAGGAGCTTTGCTCGATGGCGCAGTCGCAGGACTTCCCGGTGCCCTGTGTGCCAACCTTGATTGACCAGGTGTTTGGACTGCGCCAGTCAAGGGCCCGCCGCCAAAAACATAATTCTCCTCGGCCGTGGGCGTTGTCGGTTCCTCAACGCTCATCCTGAATCCCTCGTATGAGGGAGGTGCTGTGTCCTTGTCTGACGGCGGGTCGTCGGCAATGGGAACAATTTGATAGAAGAGTAGGTAGGGCATCTCATCTCGAAGGGAAGCCTTGATGTCATCGACGTATTGTACCCGACCGTGAGTCTGCAAGTCATCAAATTTGACCCATTGAGGATCTTCGTAGTCCGGCGGCGGATCGACGTCATGCCGCCTGTTGTTCACAAGCAACCTCGGGGCCACTCGAGCAAACGAAACATAGTGGCCGCTGGATAAAGAATCCCCTCGATGGCAAATGACTGACTGCAAAACAAGCTTATAGTCACCAGTCAAGGCGGTCGTACTGTTCTCGCCCTCCCCGTCTGTAGCGCCATCCGCCAGCATGAAATGTGGAAGCCGAAGGCTGTCTGGTATGTCAATATAGGTATTCTGCCTCGTGGGCTCTCCCCTTGCCGAGAAAGTGTATCGTTTCAGGCAAATCCCGACAACGGGGCGCTGATCAAAGTTCATAGCCACCTCCGTGTCGTTTTGAGGAGCGTTCTTGGCAAGAGAATGCCATGCTGTCGAGCCATTAACGAGAATGATAAATAGTGAGGATGGTGTCGGAACGTACGTATAAGTCTGAAGAACTGCCATGCAGGTATGGTTACGGCTTTGACTACAGTGGATCCTTTTCGCTTGGCCTTCTCAAGGAGAGAGACATCTTCTTCTGAAGCAGGACGGCCAGTAGCGTCAACGAGCATGCTCTGTATGACGCTTGTTGACCTTGTCCTCGTTGATGGGCGTTGGTGAATGGGGCCACCTTCATAGCTGCCATAGGTTGGTAGCTGAGATGGGAATGTGTCTGATCTCGACGTCCGTGGCGCGGCAGGATCTATGCGCTGCAAAGTAATTTCCCGTGCCGTAGGAAAGGTAAGCCCGGGCCGCTCATCATTCTCAAGGGTGACTTCTTGGTTTCGAATATCGCCTGTCGACTGGCTGTCCGTGTCTGGGCGAGGTGCGTCATCCTCACAATGCGCTATAGCTTCGCGTTCTTCCACTCCGTCTGAATTGGCCGTGTCGTTGTTTTCTTGCCCATGCTGAAGTGCAGTACTTTCGCCAACGATATCGCCGGGCTGATCTGCCACATCGACATCAATTTGTGTTTCAACATGCTCGCATTCCGGCTCCGTGTCCATTTCATCGCTCTTCGCCTGAGCAGTTGGCGCTGTCGCGGCCAATGGAGAAGCAGTCATCGCTGTTGAACCGGGAACCCCATCCGTCAGTATCTTGATGGTGTTGCGAGCCAGCAGCGACGGCCGCCGCAAAAGCGGCCCATCGTCCGATTTTGACTTTTTGGCTTCTTCACTGTCCCTGTTGACCTCCACTCGTGTGTTGAAGTACTCTTCCAGGCAGTCTTCCAGTTTTACGCCTTTTCCATGGGGATCTTCGGGCACAGCGAGGTTCAACAAGCGTTCGTATACTACTTTGCGATCGGCATCGTCCTTCTTTCCATGGTGAAATAAATCGACCTGGAGAGAAAGCAGTGGTAGTTGTAGGGTCTCTGTCAAGAAACCAAAGGCCTCAGAGGTATCTTGCTGTTCCAACAAGCCTGCTTCTGGCCAGCCGCAAGCAGCGAGAGAATTTTGTATCTCTTCGGTCTTAACAATCAGCAGTGGTTCCGGGATATGAATGGGTGGGTGGTCACGCTTACCAAGTCTGTCCTAATCAACCGACCCATACGAAGCATGTTCACCCACATGCGGAGCAGCTTCACCAATGAATCTTTGGCCTTGTCTTCCGGAAAGTCATTCTTCAGCATGCATTCAAATGCGTCCATCTTCGCGAACATGGAGAAGAGCAGAGTGTCGAGGTAACAGGTGACCGCGCCCCGATTTTCGGCGCCTACCATGTGCATCTCGCGGTTATAGGGAATGATCTCGCCTCGTATCGCCTTCTGCTGAATATCAATGTACTCGACGGCTTTGTCAACATCTCCCTGCGCGTATTCGCTCGATATGCTGATTTCGATTCGTTCGCGGCCCACGTCATGGTAGCCCAGTTCTTGGATTCGTCGTTGCACTTGGTCGAACTGCGGTTGTCAGTGAGCCTTATTCTCCAGCAAGCGGAGGCGTAGGCGCACCTTGAGCTCAAGCTCCCTTCTTTGGATATCGTTTTCGTTTTCCTCCTTGTCGCCATTGTTCTTGTTGAAGATGTTACGAAAAGCATCTGCTCCAGAAGGTTTGGATGACTGCTGGCGCGGGTCGACGGTTAGCGACGGTAGCTCGGCCGGGGTGAGGCAGGCGGGGTTCATACTCTCCCAGCTGGCGGTGTCGACTTGCTACGATGATGAGAGTCGTCTTTGTCTTTTTTGCCAAGGAAGCGTTTGGCAATCATTATGACTTAGCAAGGTAGAGAACCCCGCCAAGTAGGGGCCTCGTTGGCGAGCTTGCAGCTGTCAAACGATGTCTCTTGCGTGGCGGGGTGCTGAGGTTGGAGTCGCAGATGAAGGCGTGGAAGAAAATGAATATTCTGTTGCGCTCGAAATCTGGCTCCGTTGTCCTACTCCAGTACATGTACTCCGAGTCTGTATAGCTTGTCCTCAGCTTCAAGGTTGGCGCTGCGCCGTTGCTCGTCGCACGTCGACTGGCCGAGTCTAATAGCACCACCGAGGGGTCGCAAATATCAGGGGTGACTGGCAGCGTCCAGCATGTAGATGAAGCGCCCAGAGAAAGGATGCGAAAGAAAAAGGTCAGACCCGCCCGCAATGAAAGAGTAGTTGAAGATGATGGGAAAGAAATATGCGGCAAAGGAAGGTTTCTCATTCAATTGTGTTGGGAGGAAGGAGGATTGTCCGCAGGCGCCGCCTACATTCGGTGGAGCGAGCTGGACTTGGGACGGACGGCGCTGGGGTCGGACTCCGCACGCCAGATGCTGTCAGGTCTCGCTCGATAGAGGTGATACCAGAATTAAGTTTCTCAACTTATGATGTTCATTGAAATGAGTCAATTTCTCAAGGCCTGGACTCAGGGATTTGGGTATCTCTGGTCGTCGAACGCCTTTTGTTCATAGGCAACCTCGCCAAGTACGATTATTAGCTCCAACTGATAACCCAGGGTCCAACATGCAGACCAGTGTCCACTTTACGTATACGCTCAAACACTCCCGATGCGATGGGGGATTGCCAACGAACCAGGCAAACGCCGCCGGGGTTGCTGCGAGTCGTAAGCTTGCAAGTCTGCCTGACTTACGGGCCAACGAGAAGGGGTGGATTCACGTCAGGTCGTTGCAGATGCCCTCATGCCAGGCACGTACAAGCGAGTCTCCGTTGTCCAGTTGGCTCGCCTAGCGCAGGCAGCCTTTGGGAGCCAAACATGCTTGCCGGGGAGGTTGCATGTGAGGTTACATGTGTATCACATGCGCCGTACTGTGAATACAATAGCGACCATCGCTTGTCACTAGGGGTTCTTATAAACATCCGAAAATAGATGCAATAGCGACGGATCCCCATTCACTCCAGAACTGTGTAAGAAAATTGAAACCACCCCAGGACCAGTTTCCCCGGGAAGCCAGTAGCGGTTGCACCGCCACACCTACACAAGCCACCTTATGCTTGTGGCGCGCGACGCTCCACCAACCTGGGAAATTTCCTTCACGCGACGAGCATTCGCGCTGGGACGCAGTTAGATACTATTATCATCAAGCGCAACACAGAGGATGGCTTGCACGCGTGAAAGCTATCGCATAGCGAGCGCGCTATTGCGTCGGCAATTGCCTATCCGGTCAGCTGCCCCTGGTGCGAGGAGATTTGCCTCGACCGAGGCTGAGAAGCCTTCCTCAAACAAGGTCGACGACCTTTCAGAGCTTGACGATGCGTCATCTTTTAACACACCTGCTCCCGACGCAGCGATCTTGGATGCTTTCAAGAGCCGTCCTCCTCCCGCTCGTACCGGCAAGTTGCCCGCCAACAGGTAAGCATCACAGGGCCAGACGGTTGAACTTGGACCCCAGGAGCAGCTAACAGCCTTCAGGTACCAATACCACCCACCCAAATTCGATCGCGGACCTCTTCATCCAGTACAATCACCACCGTCGTCTGATCCTATAGCTCGTAACTTCGTGCCCGGGCCATTCAACCACCCGCGTCTACGACACACCCACGAATCGACCATTGCACCGGATCTACTCACTTTGACCTACCAACACTACCCACCGGGGGAAGAGCGCGCCGTATCCACAAAAGGAGAGCTCAGAGAATGGGATGGCTCATCGCCGTATCACAAAAACCGCCCCAAGAGAGGGCCGAGGGGTCCTGGCTCCGACAGACTGGCTCTGTTGGAGCGCGACATTGTGTTCAACAATATCCCTGAAATCAAGTCCGTCAGCATATCTATGCACCAGCCTGAAGCTGCACGCGACAAGGAGTACTTAAACGTGGCCCGCGCTGTGTTGCAAGCGATTACCGGAAAGTTCACCGAATTGAACTTTTTGAAGAAGAACGTTGTGCAATTCCAGATTAGGAAGGGTGGTATCGGAGGTGTCAACGTGACACTCGATGGCAACGACGCATACGAGTTTGTGGATAAGCTCGTTACCTTGGTGCTGCCTAAAATCAAGGAGTGGCCTGGTGTGAAAGCCACAAGCGGCGACGACAATGGCAACATCTCCCTTGGGCTTCACAAATCGGCCATGACCTTCTTTCCTGAACTGGAGTACAATTTCTCGGTAAGGCACACTATACCGCCTACTACTAGACTGCACTAACAACTCAACAGGCGTATCCGGCGAAAATGATCCCTGGCTGTTATATCACCATTCAGACCACTGCCACCTCTGACAGGCACGGGCGTCTGCTATTAGAATCATTGGGGTTCCCCTTTTACGGCAAGGTCAAGAACTAAGCATCGGAGCATTCTGGGAATTGTATCTTTAGATCATGTACATCAACTTGTGTCGACGGAAATTGTAACATAAAGAAGCGAAGAGGATGCGGTGCCCCTGGGGTTCGCCTTGCTGTCAATATCTAAAACCCGGTACTGTCCAACGCCCGAACGCCATTCCCTCCCTCTGATTTTGATGGTCTAAGTGACGAGCGCTTATTGTGCAGAAGCCTTTGCCTTCTCCCTGAGATCATTCATAATCACATCAATCGCCTCCATATCCGCCGCATCGATTTTCGCAGTCTCTTGACCACGCTTCCCCAGTTCCCCCACGAAGAGGTCCATCGAGGGCTGGTAATTCCGCACCGCAGAACTTAGCGCGTATATCGCTTTTCTCCTCACGTCGCTGGGCTCGTTCTCGTGTGTTGCCAGTTCCACCAGAGCAGGGAGTCCTCCCACAGCCAGTAACCGCTCCTGAGTCTTCTCGTTGTTCTGAACGGCTGTGCCCACACACCAAGCTGCCATTTTGCGACATTCCTGCTCTGCCGATTTGAGTTGTTCGAGAAGAGGTGTCCAAAGACCAAGGTTGGCAATGTTGTTTGCGTTGTCGAGGTTCTCGATGAGTTGTTCGAAGTTGTCGAAAGCGACGAGCTTGTCGTCAAGGGTGATTTCAGGCTCATCGGAGCTGATGACCTGGATTGCGGCTTTCATCAAGTCGGCCTCTGAAGGGCCACCCATGAGGGCGGCCATGACATCAGGCGTCAGGTCTGAACCGCCCGTCGGTGCCGTGGGGTCATTTCTTGTAACGTCCGAGTTCTCGATGCTCCATTTCAGGAGCTCGTTGAGACGGGGATCATTGGCTGCCATTGTGTCTTTTTTCCTGGAAGTTGTATAAAGGAAGAATATGTCGCTCAGATCTTCGGGCCTGTTGTGTCGTCGAAGTTCAGACTGGAGTTTTTATTCGACTGCTTTTTCGTCATGCCCCTTCTGGAAGCTTCAGGAAGAAGCTACTCTGGAAAAGGCATAGCGCCGCCTGGAAAACTGGAGGGGATAAGATCTCAACAAGGAGTTTACTACGTAAAAATGCCGACTAGTGAATGAGATAAGACCATTCCAACGAGACGATGTAGCCGATGTGATTTTCCACTACGTCGAACTTTTCTTAAATCAACTTCAATAACGTTGTTGGCCGTTGGACAAAGTGCGTCAACTTCTATAAGAAAAAGACTTGCCCCACCATCGCACGTACTTAGATATTGCCCCTCATCGCTGCTTTAGGCGTATGCTATTTCAAGGCGAAACGAACATATGTGGTCTTCATGGTCTTTACAACCCTACTTACGTGTGAACATGGTGCGCTGTCAATCACCGCGCATCCATCTAAGGGGAGCTTTAAAAAGACAAGAATCCCCAAATCAATGGGAATAAATGTGCCTTCCTGTGTCCTACGCGAGCCACTTCACAACAGAAGCGGTTACGAAATGTTCCCTCGAGGGCGATTTGGGAAACAATCTTTACCAGCGCGCAAGAATATCTAGTCATGTCATCTTGAGATTTATCAGATCAGGCTCCGACATTGAGCTGACGCCTAGTGAAGTCGATGAGGCTGCAGTCGCACGCTGTAGCCTTGCCTGTGCATACGTGGCTTATCTCGTGGCGAGCCCATCTGAACCTAAGCATGGAGCCGCGCTACTTTATGCCACATGGCAGACCTCCTGTCAGCAGGAATACGGAGTGTAGCCTTTTGTCGACGAGTGATATCTCGATTAATGCAATGGGGAAGTACGAGGTTCTTAACCCTGTGAATAGACTACAGGGAGCACTACGTAGGTACTGCCACAGGGATAACTCCCCATGTTGGAAGTCCAATCGATGATGTCCAACCCAAGACACCGTCATAACAGTCTGCAGCGGCTGGTATTGATTCTGACCCGGCAATCAGCGATGATTTGGAACTTGACAGCATTGCGTGCAAGCTGACGACGTCTGAGGGCTAGAACGCCACTTTCCGAAGTCCGGCCCGAGTCACGCGCATTCGTCCAAGGCTCCCTCAACACAGTCGGGCTGGCTGTGGTTGATCGAGGCAGTGCCTTGCAACTGACTCCATCCGTGGTGGTGGTCTTGGTGGTCCATGGTGACGAATGTTGGAATTTTTGGCGTCCAGTCGACTGGAGGCAACAGCGAAGGCATGCACGTCCCAGCCACCACCACGAGCCAATCACTAAAAGCAGCGAGCCATGAGCCCCCACTTCCTGATGGCAGAAAGCAGGCGGTGAGAAGCGTCAGGGAGGACTCTCAGCGCTTTGTCACCTAGGCCTAGGGGGTGTTGGCCCCTATCCCACCTTAGCGACAACAGGACTGGACTTGCCAGGCTCCTTTCCACAGATGGAGCAGTCAGGTCTGATCCGCCCGGCCCCCTCCACACTCAATCATTGAACATCTCGCCAGCTCGCTCCCCGTCTTCTTCTCTCCTCCTCCGAACCTGCGTCTCTCCGCTACCGTCGTCAAATCACTCCACCCGCCACAATCAAAGCTCAGCATCAGTCTCGCTAGAGCTTATCCATCTTGCTCCGGCCTTCTCTCTGTACAATCACTTAATTCACTCCAAACACATATAATCCGCAGCCATGGAGGGTATGTAAAAACAACCGCTCCTCCTTTGCCCCTATCGCAACATGGCCAGCGCGGCCTGCGCGGCCTGCACAAACTGTCGCGAGCTTCATCACAGCATGTGCACACGAGAAGAACTCTGGCTAACGTCAACTTCTCTCAACAGAAGAGGTCGCGGCTCTCGTCATCGACAATGGGTAAGCTTCACCCCGCTGTCTCACCGACATCATCACCGTCCAGCACCCTGGCCGCCCATCGAGATGCGGCACGACATTTCGCCGCCCAACCGATCGCAACATCTCCAGGCCAGGGCAGAAGACACATGAGCATTGGCATCATAATGAGAACCGCGGTGGCTAATTCGACTATAGTTCGGGTATGTGCAAGGCCGGTTTCGCCGGTGATGATGCTCCCCGAGCTGTTTTCCGTGAGTACCCCACTTCCGCATCCTCAAGCTTCCAGCCATCCTGCGCCGGCAGGATGGCGGCTGCCACGAGGGTTTCTCCGTGATCACTAGTTCGAATTGAGCTGACGCTTCAAAGCTTCCATTGTCGGCCGTCCCCGCCACCATGGGTAAGTTTAAATGGCCTCCGAATTCAGTGGCCCCGTGATTGGCGCAGCTTCTGACCTCGTCGATTAGTATCATGATTGGTATGGGCCAGAAGGACTCCTACGTTGGTGATGAGGCTCAGTCAAAGCGTGGTATCCTGACTCTCCGCTACCCCATTGAGCACGGTGTCGTCACCAACTGGGACGACATGGAGAAGATCTGGCACCACACCTTCTACAACGAGCTGCGTGTGGCTCCCGAGGAGCACCCCGTTCTCCTCACTGAGGCTCCCATCAACCCCAAGTCCAACCGTGAGAAGATGACGCAGATTGTCTTCGAGACCTTCAACGCTCCTGCTTTCTACGTCTCCATCCAGGCTGTTCTGTCCCTGTACGCCTCCGGTCGTACCACTGGTATCGTCCTCGACTCTGGTGATGGTGTCACCCACGTTGTCCCCATCTACGAGGGTTTCGCTCTCCCCCACGCCATTGCCCGTGTCGACATGGCTGGTCGCGATCTTACCGACTACCTTATGAAGATTCTCGCCGAGCGTGGTTACACCTTCTCTACCACGGCCGAGCGCGAAATTGTCCGCGACATCAAGGAGAAGCTCTGCTACGTTGCTCTTGACTTCGAGCAGGAGATCCAGACTGCGGCCCAGAGCTCGAGCTTGGAGAAGTCGTACGAGCTTCCCGACGGTCAGGTCATTACCATTGGCAACGAGCGCTTCCGTGCTCCTGAGGCTCTCTTCCAGCCTTCTGTCCTGGGTCTCGAGAGCGGCGGTATCCACGTCACCACCTTCAACTCTATCATGAAGTGTGATGTTGATGTCCGTAAGGACCTGTACGGCAACATTGTCATGGTGAGTTCGGTCTGTCCCGAGATAGGTTTAGAGGCTAACAGAAATACAGTCTGGTGGTACTACCATGTACCCCGGTCTCTCCGACCGTATGCAGAAGGAGATCACTGCTCTTGCTCCTTCTTCCATGAAGGTCAAGATCATCGCTCCCCCCGAGCGCAAGTACTCCGTCTGGATCGGTGGTTCCATTCTCGCCTCCCTGTCCACCTTCCAGCAGATGTGGATCTCCAAGCAGGAGTACGACGAGAGTGGCCCTTCCATCGTCCACCGCAAGTGCTTCTAAGCAGCCCCGACGGTCTATCGAAACCCCTCGTCGTCCCCAGCGTACGGACTACGAGCAGCTCATGGCGGTGGTGGCGCCCGATGCAACGTCTACTCGGATGCGCACGTATCCCGATCGAGTCTCATATTTACGAAAAGTTTTTAAAATGGTCACAGGGGTGGGCGTTGCCTTTCTGAGAAAGCATGTGATGGCTGCCACTTTGTCTTGTCGGATGCGTTATGAGCCATGGAAGTAGAAGCCGAGGTTGATACACAATTACTTGCTTTTCGTTCTAGACTCGGTCAACCAAGGTGTGATTATGTCCGGTATGGTGTCGGTGATGTCCAGGGTAACTGTGCGAGGTCGCTTCATGGGATTGCTTTGGGGGTATCTGCACCTCTGTCCCTAGTACTCTCCTGGACAGGCTCGCTTTGGTCTTGAGCTAGATTTGACTCGGCTTCTCCCTCGACAGCTGCCTCTGCTCCCGATTCTCTGTCTTCCTCGAGTTTCTTGTATTTCCGACGCTTCTTCTTATCGGCACTCGCCGACTTCTTCTGTTTGATCCTGCCCACAATGGCCGAGCGTGCCTGGTCGCCGTTGCGGAACTCGTCGATCTTCTGGGCCAGAATCTCGCGCGCAGCCTTGCGGTTCTGATCCCTTGAGCGCGTCGACTGGCACTTGACGACAATACCGGTTGGGGTGTGGCGCAGCTGGACGGCCGAGTTTGTTTTATTCTGATTCGGAGTCAGCGACGTTTGTTCAGGAGAGCGCGGCACTGATAGAGTGTCGAATATGTGTAAACCCCAGACGTACAATCTTCTGTCCTCCCGGGCCGCTGCCCTTGAGGTAGAACTCCTCGATCTCGGAATCGGGCGGCGGGCCAGGTCGCGGAGGTAGTTGTTTTAGCCAGCACTTGGGCGCCGTGGTAAAGGAAAGGCGCGAGACGCCCTTGCTAGAAAACCGGCCACTGTTGAAACATGCTGCTTGTGACAGAGTACGCAGCATGGTGGTGGTGACGTGCAATCGCGAGTGTTGCTCTTCGTTCGCTGCGCCAGGACTCGACATTAACGCGACGTCACGTGGGTCCGAAGAGGCTCACCAGTTAGGTAACGTTAGATTCGTAGCAACGCTACCAATATGATACTTCAAGCTACCTGTAGGCTTGTCCAGATCCAGTCGGCATTGGCTTTCATGAAGCTTTGACTGACTTACTTAGCCGTGGAGACTACAATTACAGTGATGGGGTGCTGGAATAGAGCGTGGTAATGTACATTCAACCCCGAACAACCTGACTATTGTAGCTACGATATCTGAGAGTCTTTTTGCAACCACAATCCATCTTGAAATGAAGCGCTGACTCGGCATCTATTGGTAAAATACATTGATTGATTCGAGCTACTCGTGCCTGCGAGATACATGCGCGTGCACCCCTCTGTCGGTTTCTTCCGTAGGGTAGGTCAGGATTGAGTCGTCCCACTGCGGACACTCGGGCGGACATGACAACCACCAATTCCGTTTCAGGAGACGGCATCTCGCGACTTCGACTTTGCAACCATTCCCTAGAACCGATCAACGCCTCACCTACTCTCATCGCGCAACGCAAACCTAGAAAGACAAAGTGCCACTCGAAGGCGAGCAGTCCAAACGACACATAGTACGAGACTTTGGCGTCAGCGCCCACCCGATCTGCGCAATGTCCCAATTCGCCTGCTGGCAGAAATGGCTCCAGCGCAAGAAGCACCATTTTGAACTCTCCTTTGCTGTCTATATGATGACGCCGGGCGAGAAGTTTGCCTTTTGTATGTTTTGGTCTACCCCTATATCCGTCTCTGGATCACTGGCTAACAACGCAACAGACAGCATCTTCTTCCTCCTAACGGCCCTCACGTTTATCGCCATTATCCTTTACCTACCGCATCACATTTCCTTCCTCGTCGGCCGGGCCTGGTACTACATCAATGGCGAGCAGATTGACGTCGGGGAAGTGGTCAAGGAGATGTCGTCCAGCGTGCTACAACCCG
Organism: Emericellopsis atlantica; assembly: GCF_019669845.1. NCBI lineage: Eukaryota > Fungi > Ascomycota > Sordariomycetes > Hypocreales > Bionectriaceae > Emericellopsis > Emericellopsis atlantica. The sequence continues at coordinate 54,714 of NW_025764733.1, read as the reverse complement.
AGACAACCGGATCCGAGGTCCTGACCACTGCCGGGGAAGAACTGCTCAGGGAGCTATGAAGGCCGTCGTTGGGGGGAGACTAGGGAAGCGTGAGTGGATTCAATGGTGTTGGAGCATAGTATGCATGCAGATGACATGGTCTGCGAGATCACCGCGGGCTTGGTGCATGCAACACGGCGTTTGGGCTGGCACTTGTTTCGAAACCAGACATAGACTCGCTAGGAAACTACCTGGCAATAATGATAATACAGGAGGACGATTCTAAACCGACGGATTCATGATACAAAGCATATTTTTGCGCCTTGATTTTTCCAAAAAGCATACCGGCATGTAGAAATACCATGGTTGAGAGGTCTACACTGGCACAGGGCTTGCCATGGATGGGCTTGACTACTTCATTGTTTTCAAATCCGCTACGGACTACTTCCCCTGAGATATGCCTCCGATAGGGAAAACAGCCTCAGTGAACTATCATCTCCTGCTATTGCGAGCTCTGCCTTGTCGGCATCAGTGCCAGGCCGCCAGGAAAGTTGCAGCACTGTCTTTGGTATCTGTAGTCTGGGGCACCGTGTTAGTTTGTATACACCACGAGGGGGACAAGTTGAGCTTACTCTTCCAGTCTTGGCAGGTTCACCACCTCTCCCGAAGCCTCATCGATGTTGTGAAGACTCAGCTGGCCACTCTCCGTACCGACGGCCAATACGCACTTCCCACCGACAACCCTGGGCAGAAAGTCAACTGCCGTGACCGGTTCACCTGTCGGGATCGATGCCAATTGCGCAAAGCTCAGCTTCCCAGCCTCGTCCGCTTGGCTGTGCCACAACCGGACCTGCTTGTCCCTGCCCGCCGTGGCAAACAGGGGTTTCTCGTTTGGCGCCCACGCTGCGTCCAGGATCATTCTCGTATGGCCCTTGGGATTCGCCTGCAGCAATGCATATTGCAAGGGATCGTCTGGACTGCGCCCAAAGACAGCCCACTGTCGATCCCGACCTACGCTCAGGATATACTTGTCGTCGAGTGAGAAGCGGATTCTCGTGGCTGTGAGCGTGTGTGCTGTCAGGGGCGGACGGACTTCCGTCCACTTGTCAGTCTCAAAGAGACGAATGACAGCATGGTTGATGGAGCTGGCTTTGCAGGCACTAGCGACGATCTTGCCGTCGTGGCTGGCCGCAAGACACGAGATCTCGTACCCATGGCCGTAGAGCTTCTCGGTCTCGGGCCAGAGGGTATGGCGCGAAAGCGTCTCCTCGTGTGGCGGGTGGTCAATGTCTAGATAGGACCTCTTGACGATGGAGGCCGGATCGATGGCTTCCCTGTCGCGGTCATCGACGGCTGCTATCTCCTCGTCGTCCTCTACCATGTCGATGGCCTTGTTGGATAGCCCGAGGACAGGGATGTTGGCGGCGTCAGGCATGTGCTCGACATTCTCCTCACCGATTCCGCCAAGGCGATGGAGCATGGACGCCACCGCTTTGGGTTCGCTGAAGACGCGCATAAGCTTCTCGTCGGCTCCCGAAACAAACTGCGACGCCCCCAAGGCGTCAATGCAGTTCAGATCATAGCCGTGGATCTGAGGTCTCGACATTTCGTGCCACGTGTTGTGACCATTGGCCGTCCATTTGGTGTGCAGTCGAGTCGTTTGATCCAAGCTAGTTGACAGCAGATAGTCACCATTCCCCGACCATGCAATGCCTGTGACAGCCTTTGTGTGGCCAGTGACGGGAACACAAGCTTTCCAAAGGTCGCTGTCGGGCTGCCATTGCCATCGCCTCCAGCTGCCTGTTCGCCCCAGACAGGCGACAGACTGACCATCGGGAGACCACAACCCCGTCCAGAAACCACCCGTACTGCCCGTGGCTGTGGTAGCGCCCTTTTCCCTACTAATCTCGCCCAGCCTCACCATGCTGACCCATATGCCGGAACCTGGATCTGCTTCCCAGATGGCGAGTGAGTTGTCCGCCGACGTCGACAAGAGCTGTAGCTTGCCATCAGCGTGGGCATGCCACTTGGCACTGTAGATCCAGTCTTCGTGGCCCAGCAACAAAGCGTCAAAGGTGATGGAGTAGTCCAGTCCAGCGGCTTTCAGCATATGTGCCTTGTTGGAAGGGGATTTCCCGGGGAGGTAGGCACCGCTCAGGGGATCGTTGCTTTCCGTGGCGAGGGCGGGTAGTTCTTTGCCCTGGTGCACGCGCCAAATGCGAATGTACTTGTCTTGACTGGCCGACGCGAGCAGAAGATCGCTCTCCGGGGCGGAGGTTTCGCGAACAAAGCTCAGGGATCGGATCCAGCTCTCATGACCTGACAGCTTCGCCTGGACTTCAAAGTTGACGCTCCCGCTTTCAATGCCGCTGCGCACGTCCGTGGCTGTCAGTATCTGAATAGAGTCCCTGGTCCCAGCTGCCGCGAGAACGAACAGATTCCCTTCTGCGTCAAGCGGGCTGATGGCGAGGGACAGTGGGAAAAACTTGGGCATCGTCTTGATAGACTGGAGAAGCGTCAACTGTCCATCTCGTGAGATCCATATTTTGATAGTCGCGTCTGCGCTCCCGGTGGCGATCAACCATCGCGGCTCAGTGCCTGGTAGGCTGTATGGTGCGATGCAGTTGATGGGGCCTTGGTGATCCGATACTGTGGTGACGGTCTCAAAGCTATGAGAGCCAGCTTGAGCTCTCCGGACAATCAGTGTCTTGTCGTCCGACCCAGTGATGAGGTAGTCGTGGGTGTCGGCCTCGCTGGAAGGCAAGAATGCCACAGCCTTGACCACATCCTTGTGGCCGCTCAACAAAGCCGTGATGCCACGAGGGGGCTCCGCCTAAGTACTGTCAGCACGAGCTCTCGACATGAAGAGCAAGAAGAGCTCACCGCAGGCTCCCAGATGGCAACATTGCTGTCCGCTCCAAATGCGACGATGCCTCTCTGGCTCCAATCGGCCACAGCGGTCTGTCTGTTCGATCCCGTCGACAAGTACTCTGTCGCGATCGCATTAGGTGACATGCTCTCCGTGGCCAGCCTGTGTGTCTGCTTGATAGCTCAGGATTGTGTAAAAGTGAAGCCTGGATATCACATTTTCGATGACGGTGATTGGCTCGCGCGAGGCTCGTCCAAGTTGGATGAGTTTTGCGGTTTCAGCGGCGTTAACGTGGCGGGGCTTAACGCCGAAAGCAGGCACCTCAGCGGAAGCCCCTCGCTGTGATTTTCACGAGGATGATCAACACATTGTCACATCACTACATACTCACAACTTTGCGGTACCAACATTCGCCGCTACCCCACATAGCCCTTTGGAAATCAACTTCATCATGGGCGAAGCGATGACTTCAGCCGCTATCCCCGTCGTGGTGGAATTCTCGTGAGTGGTCTCCATCGCCTGCAGTCCAACCACCACAATCGTCGTTACACAATCTGTCTGTGGTGGGCACTACTGCCTCAGACAAGCAAGCTTTTTGACGGGATCTTTGGCTGACTGTCTACAGTGGCGGTCTGGAAATGCTCTTCGCCGACAAGCAGCGTCTCACCCTGAATGTCCCAGCCACAGACAAGGACAACAAGCCCGCCACCATCGCCTACCTGGTAGACTACCTCTGTGAAGAGGAGATGGGGGACGCACGCAAGGACCTGTTTGTCCTAGACGGACACCTGTACGTTGACCACAAACCCACGGCAGAGACACCGCTGGCGCCTCGACCTCGACCTCTGTGGACAGGTGCATGAGACGGCATCGTCGTCGCAGCACGCGCACGCGCACACCGGCGGTACATGGACGGACACGTAGCTAATGTCTTGCCACAGTCGACCGGGGATCCTCGTCCTCATCAACGACGCAGACTGGGAGCTCGAAGGCGAGGAGGCCTACGAGCTGCAGTCGGGCGACAACGTGCTCTTTGTTTCCACGCTCCATGGAGGCTAGCTAGCAACTGGAGCCAACATGACCATGGGGGCCAGTCCAACGCCAACTCCCAATCCCAAGCAAGACACTCTCCTGCCCGCCGCTGCCATCTTGTCTGAAATCGAAGGGTTTCAGACCCTGACCTCCCAGTCTCGCTGTGCTGAGTGGTCGCCAGGGTCCCCCGCGCCACACCACCACCCACCAGCTCAGCCGCAGCCATGCCCAATTACCCAGGCCTGTCACTTCTCAGCTCTGCACGCGACAATGTACGGAAGTACGTACAAGTAGGCACGCTGCGCGAGCGCGCGGCTCAGGCCAAGTCGGTCACTGGAGACAAGGCATAGCATTCCAGTCGTACATACAGATTGGGCGAGGAGGAGCAATTCGAGACGGGGCAGAAGCCCCACCGCGTGGATGTGTGTGAATATACCTTCATCTACACAGGGCTATCCTTGCTGGCCAGCAGCCAGCTGCGCCGCCATCGTGTACCGACGGGCTATTGAGTATTGACACGATGCCATATCATTGTTCCTTTGCAAGGCGTGCCGGCATGGCAGAGTTGGTGGTTCCTTGCCCACAATCACCATCGACGTGACTGTGCCACGATGGGGCGAAGCTCGTCAATTCTACGTAGCTAGGTCCCTCCTGGTTGAGTGTCTCGTCGGCTACTAGCCCCCCGGGGAAGAGCTTCGATGGAGCTGGGCGCTGAGACAGACATATGCTCCTGTCCATCATCATAGCTCATCCAGACGTAATGGACCTGAATCCACGTACAAACTGGGTCTCGCTGTTTGTCTCGCGCTTGCGTCCCTCCCTCACCGTCTAGACTCCAGCGGCCGACTGGCCAGGCAATCATTGCTGGCCAACCAAGCTTGGATGGATCAAACCTGCATGCATACAAGGGGAGCCACTTTTCGATCTAATCACACGCATCAATTTCATGAGGAGTGATAACAACCCGCGCCTACTGCGTAGACTACGTACGTAATTAATGGTACCCAGAGTTGTCACATCTGCGCCTTGGCTTCGACGAGACGAGATGGGGGAGAGATGACACTGCACTGTAGGTGGTATTATACAAACGTACTTACGTACGTACATGATTTGGTCGGCGAAGCGGGCACATCTCTTCCCCAGTCAGGGACCAATTATTGATCATCATTCACGGAGCGGGCGGGGATCTCATCGCTGCTCATGCGATCCCTGTCAAGACGGGCCATGCCGAAACTCCAATTTCCCATCTATTCAGAGGCGCAATTCGGGCTGTCGTTGGATGGCGATCTGTCACAATTGTTTGCACCGTTTCGCAGGGCCCAGCCCTGGTATCATATCGACGCGGGCGACAGCCAACAGAGCTCAGTTGGATTAATGCATCTGCAATCAGGCGAGCAACCAGCAGCACTTCAAGCAAACGAGCTGGCAAACAAGCAAGCAAGCAGGGAAGTTGGAAGTACGTAGGCAGTGAGGGGTGTGGATGAGAAGGAACCATGTATGTCCAGCCGATTCGCCTTGAGCCGCGCTTGACTGTTGGTCGATGCTATCTAATAATTACTTGTCACCGAGTTTCGGATCTGTACATCCACCTAAGAGATTGAACCGTTCATGATACGTAGCAGGTGTAAGGCAACAGACAATCGTTGTATAATAAGATGGCATTACTGGATATCGCGCAATCGTCGTCTCTAGGACAAGAACAGAATCTGCTCAGGCTCGTAAAAATCAAATAGCCAACTGGTATCTTTCGCACAAAATGCACAAAAACCCTCCCCGAATTCTCAAAGACTCCGTTACCCTCCCATGAGATCTGTTAATCTCGAGCGGTGCTGTCCATGCCAAGACCCCAGTCTGCGCGACATGTATAATTAAACAAACAAACGCTCAACAAGGGCAGAAATGAGAATATACTCCCAAATTCGACGACGCATCCACCATTTTGAGTACCCCCTTTTTGGTTGACAAGCAGAAATGCAGAAAACGATGGGGTCCTTTCGTAAGTGTCCCTAATAGGGCGTAATTATTGTTCATGGAGGTCAAGCCCTGACAGGCAGGGGCTCAGGTCGAGGAGCAACCCTCCGGCCCTTGCCTCGACCCTTGACGCCTTTGTTGGAGTTTTGAAACGTCACCAAGAACCACTGGACCAGCCAGGGCATCTCCTGTGACGACGTCTTGTTCTCCAGCAGGTCCATGCAGGAGTCCTGCAGGCGCTGTGTATCTTCGGAGTGGAATTTGTTGAGATGGGTCTGAAGCCGTGGTCAGTCAACTATATATATCGAAAAAGCACGGGATCAATTTCATACCTTCAGATTACCGCGCGTGGCAAAGCTCTTGTGACACGTGTGGCCTTCCTTCTCGACAGAGGGCATTCGGCAGACAAAGGGCCTCATCTTTAGATGCACCGTGTTGTCGTGATTCCGCAAGTCACCCTTTTGGGTGAAGCGCTTCCCACACTTGAGGCACTCGTGGGGCTTGACGCCGTTGTGGCGGTTCATGTGCGTCTGCATGGAGAGTCAGTAACTGCTAGAATCAAGGTCTGTGGGTAGGTGCTTACGTTAAAGTTGGCCTTCTGTGCATTGGCGTAGTCGCAGCCTTCATAAGGACATTTCCACTGCTTCTCCCCGGTATGGGTGTATTCGTGCTGCTTGAGGTGGGCTTTCTGGCTGAAGGCCTTGGGGCAGAACTGGCAGACATGTTTCTTCAGCTTGGAAGGCTTGGTCCCGGGCAAGGCGAAGACGTCGTCAACTGCTGTACCTGGCGTCGAGGGCGGACTAGTCATGATGGAAGTGGGCGAGCGGGTAAGCGAGGTGGCCGGCGATGATGGAACCGATGACTGGGGACTGGTGGCGGTCTGTGTTCCGGGCAGGCTGACGTTGAGCGAGTCAATCTTGCGCAGGAAGTTGTCGATGGGCGTGTCGAACTGGACCTTTTCCGTATCACAAACTGACTCGTTGGGGAGAATCGTCTTGGCTGGCCTCATCTCGCGCGTGGCGTCATATGGGTTCGAGCAAAACTCGGGCTCGGGCAGAGAGCTCGATCCCCGACTGCTGCTGCTGCTGGGTGCCATGATGAACCTCGTGTGATCATCACTGAAGTCTTGAGTAAACTCCCTTTTCACGTAGAGGGCGTTGGTGTCCTGGTGGTGTTGCTGGTGGTAGGTGGTCGGCATGGGCGTTTGTTGCATGTAGTTTGTGTTCTGATAGTGCATCCCGGGGTTGTACGGGGCGGCAATCATGTACGGCATGGCCCCAGCTGGAGCAGCTAGTATCGAAGAGCTGGGAGGAGTGTTGTAGTACATGCAGGCGGCTCGCATTACCAGTTGCTCGTCAAACTGTGGTTGCCATGGTCCCCATGAGGGACTGGTGGTGAAGGGGACTGGCCGTGACATTGTCGATGAAGACACGGAGGGACTTGAGACTCAGGAGAGAAGAAAGACTCAGTCAGAGAGTGGAGTGTGTTTCTTGATCGAGCTGGAATGTGGTCTTCGGAGTACGGAGCGTGTAAGACGGAGGAGGGAAGAGGAATATATATCCCACTAGACTAGCGGTCGTATGGAGCCCAGAGCGGGAGATCTGATGAGCAGGGTGCGCGCATCAGATCGACCGGGGTTCCAGGATCACACATTAACATGAGCGGCAGGGCTTTTGAAGAGACGATATCCCTGAGCGAGACGATACGCAGGCTAGCTCCACCAGCAAGTATCTCTCTTGGTAGGGAGTGTGATCGCACCCCCACCGTGACTCAAGCGCACAAGCACCCGGGGGCCATGGCGAGGTGACTGTGGCTGTAGGGTTGGTTGATGGAAGAATCTGGCCATGTTCGGTAGTTCATTGTAGCTCCCGTATGGCACCCGTGGCTTGTGAGACAACGGGGAATCTGGAACGGCGCCCAGAGACTGGAGGAGCTTCATTGAGACTCAGACGGCACCCGGCCGGCAAGAATTAGCGTGCGGCGCCACATCGTTGTACAGCACAGTTGGCCCTGGGTATATACGCGGCAATGTGTGCGATATCAGAGCGGTCTCTGCCCGCCTCAACGTTCTTGGGGCATCGGGCTTTGGTGGGTGAGTCCGGTCCCTGACCTGGGTGTCCGATGGCATCAAAGATGCTTGCGGCCGTTGCGTATTTGGGCAGGCAGCACGAGGCGTCATGAGAGCATAACAGGATACGACGTGCTTGCAGTGCCGTTGACAGGCGATCAGAAAGTGTATGTGGGTGGGCGTGGGCGTGGGCGTGGGTGTGTGGGACAGGGCCAGGCCAGCAAGATGTGATCTGTGCAAGGGTGTGTCCGAGCGCTCTTGCCGGTGGATGCGACTGGAGCCTGCATAACAACCTTGAAGCCAGGGGGGGCCCCGATGCCGCGGGGCCATGCAAGCAGGTCAGGTACCTTACGCAACTGAAAGACAGAGAGTGGCATCAAATCTCTGAAGAATGATAATCAAAAACCGGGCACCCGTTCCTGACGACCGGGGTGGATGGTGAATCTCGCAAGGTCGGTCGGATTTGCACAGAGGGGACTGACTGTCCGTGGGGAAGTGTTTGGTAGTAATTAAGCTGTAGACTAATTAGGGAAGACACCAGAATAGCTGTGACAACGAGTGCAATGGATAGGACGCACGATTCTCTTGCAATGTTTCTATCTATCTAGTATGGGTAGCATCTAGTGAGGAGGGATTGACCTCGATGCTGAACCACGGACGTTGCTCATCAACGCTACACCAGGACAGATGGATGCACATGGCCAAGCTTCAAGGGAGAGCTTCTGCGTCCCCATGGCACAAGGCCCTTGGATGAACTGAACTGCAGCATCCGCGATTACGTATAAACACGGTCCCATGCCTTGTTGCCCAACAGACGCGCATCCAACGCAATCTCGGTTTCGTCCATCCCGAAGGTAGGTAGGTAGTTGAGGCTTGAGCTGACGAGCACATGCTCTTTGCTAATTAATTACCTCCAGTCTGTCCTGGCTGGCATCCTGACATCCCACGATAGCCTGGCAGCCAAAGCCCCCCACCACGTCCAGTCCCCCCTCCAGGCCAGCCCCCCCACCCCTGCTGGCTGATTTATTAGCTCTGCAAAGCTCCATCCACAACTCCATGCCCATGAACCATGCCCCTGCAAGCCTCAGCTCAAGGCCGCCAACCGATTTGGACGGGTACGGCGATCACCCATCAGATCAGTCCGTCCGTCCCTGGCTGCAGCCTGCAGCGGCCTCAAGGCGCGGCGATAGCCTCCGCTGGCGGAAGCCTTGATCCTCGCTCGTGGGTGAGGCTGCGGCAACGAGAGGCCATTATGCCATTGCCACTTCTATGTACCAGCGAGGTGACGGGGCGAGCATCAGTCACAGATGCGATGAGACAAGCGGCAGGCTGAATTGCATCAGATTGGCCAGGTCGACTCGCTCTACGGAGTACCAACCTCGAGATCGCGCAGCGGATGATGCGCATGCCTCGATGTATAGTAATCGTTGAGATCTCGCCCGCAGATCATGTTGCCGCGCATCCAGAGATGAGGAAAGAACGCTTAATTTTACAGCATGCAGGCCCCTCGGCAATAGCACCTTGTCTTTACCAATGCCTGGGAATAGGAGGGGGTGTTAGCTTACCTTGGGGCGGAAGAGCCCGCAACGGTTCCAGCCACCAGGGGAGGGGGGGGCTTTGCTTGAGGTCGGCGACGTTCAACAATATGTACGTACCTTACCTAATTACCCGTAGTGGCGTACTTGTGTCTGGTGCCCATCGCCAACCACACGGAGATCACGGCGAGAGTAGGCCATCTCAAGTCCTGTCCTTGACCTCGACCAAACCCAGCCTTACGCTCCACCTTTGCCCGAAGCTGGGTGCACAGCTGTGCGATTCCACTTGTACTTGGAATTCCTGTAATGCTTGAGGTTGCGCGCCATCGCGCAACGTTCTGCAAATCCGGTTCAGATACCTCGCATTACCCAAGGCGCGATCACCACAACAGACATTCTCGAACGACGAACATACACAACAGTTGCACTATTACTAAATTGTAGGTTCAACTAACTCTCCTTCAACCCATCATTCGCGAGCCAGCAAATTGAGGCCACGGCAACAAGAGGATCGTTTCGCAACCAATTCCACATGCGATAGGGTAGGCATGTACCACGTAGTCCCGCACGAGACGAGATGTTGTCTCTTCCCTCGCCTTCACCTGCCATGCCAGCCAATCCGAATCTGGCGAGGGCCAGGCCGAAAATGTTCGGCTGCAACGGTGTCTCTTGCTTGAGCCCTGATCCCGGCCCCGGCCCCAATCCCCGTCCGTCCGTCCGTCCCTCGTCCCCACAACGACATGGAGTGTGTCAGTGTGATGGTTTTCATGGTGGTTTGTTTCAGACGGCCAGCGACAACATCGCTGCGATGAGATGAACATTTCAAGGACAGACTCTATGACATCTTGTCTGACGAGGGCATCGCGCTCCACGCATGCTCATCAACATTGGACGGCCAGTACCAACGAAACATGCTGCGCGCGTTGGATCCTGGCAGAACGTCTTCATGTTCGGTACATGATTCGATCACACGCAAGGAGTTCGAGTCGTTCATGCGGCCATTAGGCCAACTTGAGAGTGGGAAGCCTTGATGACGCCCGATCTTCATTAGCGTCATCTAGCTACGGAGTACCGCCAGAGAGGATGAGATCCTGCAGTCTGCCCCTCCATCGCATCGCTTGGGAGGGAAGAGGGGAGGAGGGGGCCCGGCTCATCATGAGCAGTCGGCGACGAGTCGACGACTGGAGATGCTGAGTTTGTGGAGAGTTGCTTGTATATTACCAGCCTAGCACTGTCACGTACAAGCGTGGAGATCCCGCCCGGCGCCGTCGCGAGCCGATCGGACGGATAGACTATAGTGACGACGAGCCGTCCCGCTGGATTTTCACTGTCTTTCTGTCTGTCTGTGCACGAATCATGGAGTCTAATGAGTGAGGACTGTGCATCGATCAGGCTTGCGAAGTGCCAGCAGCAGCAGACACAGGAAGAAATATTTTCAGCCCCGGGCTTTGCGTTGTCGTGAGAGGAGTGGTCGGTTATTCAGTGTTGCGTGGCACCGGCAGGCAGGCAGAGTCCAGAACTAGGTACACCCATTTTTGATGAGAATAACCGCGAACCTGGAAGGCGTCCACAGGCCTTGGACCACAACACCATCATCACCCGCGTTTGGCTAGACTATACCACTAATTACTGGCCTGCCTTGCGTCGCTGGTCGGTAGAGGGCTTCCCGCCAGATCGGTTCAGCTACATGTGCATGTATGGTGTACGGAGGACATTGGGGATGCGAGATCAGGTTGATCAGCCGCGCTGAGACGGGCCGGGGAGCACCAGCGACAGAGCCGTGCCGCCCCCATCAGGCGCTAGACTACCTAAGTAGAGTCATGCCTACCAGTTGGGTCCAGCGGGTCCAGCCCGCTGCGGATACGCAAAGTAATTAATTAATAGTCAACGGCTATTCTCTCTGCCGGCTGGGAGCCGCTCACTGGAGGTTGGTGCCTGGCTCTCAGACATTTGTTGATGATGACAATAATCACGCCAGCGGTCCCGCAACTAACTGGCCCGCTCGTCATCAGCTATGCATCACAGGGTCCTGGACTCCAGTCCTGGCAAGAACTTGTCTCAGTAATCACAACTTAATCGGGCCAAGGGAGGAGTGCACGTCCCTCGGCGGCGCGGCAGCTACTGCAAGTCATGCTCCGTCTCGTGCTCGCAGAGGGTCGCTCACGACTGGGCTTGCTATTGATGACCATGTTTACTCCCCCAGTGAGACTCGTCTTAGTATTCCATGAGTATCTTACAAGACCAAGTAGCAGTACTGGTGCTCAGCATGACCGATACTGCCATCAGACAGAACGACATACCCGGCACCACCGCATGACAAACATCGATATATGCACCTGCTCCCTCCCGCATTTCATGGTCTCGCTTGAGCCACCCATCGCACGGATGAGAGCAACCAACATTGAGCCCTGCACGGCTGAGGCGCGATGATTACTCTATCCTCGAGAAACCTGCATTGGCCGTGTTTCCTGACGCCGATGCAACGTCTCTCAACACACCAACGACATACTGGACTCGAAGCCCTCGGGATTCAAGCTCGGGGGTTCCTCAGGTAACATGCATCCCCTGCCCCCTCCGCGCGGCAAGCGCTATGCGTATGGCTAGAGCTGCCGCGCCTGAGCGTCCGCATATGTCTCGTGACAGCTGAAGCTGGCCGCCCCAAGAGCTTGCTACCTAGTACTGTACAAGTACGTACGCATATTGACGGGCCTAGACGGTATCCATTTGTTGCCCTGCGCACATTATCAGTTTTGTTGGCCGAGAGGGCGTGCCTTTTTTCTGCAAAGATCGCAAAGGATTACTGCAAATGGACATGCTGACCATCTGTCACAAATCACTCCCAGCCCTGCCAACCTGGGCGATCACCCGATACTTCTAAACTTGTTCGAAACCGCGGGGCAGCCTGTAACGTCAAAGGTGCGTCTCAGTCAAACATCAATGTCTGTCGAGAATGGTTGACGGTTCGTCGTCCACTTGGGGCGCAGCATGGTTGTATTCAACCCGATGTGGCTCGAATCTGTGGCGCGCAGCGATCGAAGAGCAAGACGGCTTCACCATAATATGTGTCATGTCTTGGTCTTGACCTATATTGCAGTACGTCACTAATACTATTCACTAGACGGCAACGAGGTGAGGTGACTTGACTTCAACCGTCGGCGCTCGCCATCTTCTGTCCAAGCCGTCCCCTATGGCTCAGCCAGCGCAACTGAAAGGCCTAGCCATTGCGCAGAGCCCGGATAACTTGATAGACTTGTGCGCACGCTTCAGTCGGTCATCACAATCGCTCATATCGCCAAGGATTGCCGAGAGGGGGACAAGACCTGTGCATCAACACGGTTGCAAGCGGGAAACTCGTCGGCAAGACTTTCACGGATGATACCTTCTCCAGTCATCCGCCGGTGATGGCTGCGATCAACTGCCGACATGCAGGAACAAGCAGAGGCCTGGCCATTCTCCGCGAGACGAGATCTCCTCTCCGCTGGTGCCGATTGCTTGAAGCGGTTGATCAGGACATGTAGGTTACCTGTCACCCGCCTGACATGTGGTGAGCACCGCCGGCAACCTATATTTTTCGCACGAGACTCCCGGAATGGCACTTGATCATGTCGGGCATGCGACGTCCCGGCATCTCATCAGCTCCGCCAGGCTGATATGACGAGGGCGGACCGCCGCCTCATGAGGGCTGAGGCGCAATGGGAACCCATCAGCCAAGGAGGGCTCAGAGCCAAAGGGGACTGCAGTGTGCGCGTCTTGGGAAGCGATGAGTCGATGGCTACGTAGGGGCGTCGTCGTAGCTGGCCCTCGCTCGTGGGCACCAGCTATATCCGAGATCTATTATAATCCCAATGGGTCATCTCTTCAGACTTCAGCTCTGGTCCACGGTCCACCCGACTGAAGATCCCCCAGCATCACTGGGACAGGGCCGCGAGACGAGCAGCGCATTTGTGCGCCTATTTGACGAGCCTGACCTGGCCTGAGGCGCTCGACTCCTCTTCTCTTGTGGCGCGTTGGGGCCCTCGCGGATGAGCCTCCCTGTATGTACGTGACCTGTCACTTTCTACCTACACGCGCCTGTCTCCTCCCCACCTCCCAAGCCGCCCAGCTCAATAATCATAATTAATCCTGCCTCAGATGCGCGTCAGCAAGAAGCTTCTGGCGCTGTGTGCAGGGAACGTGACCACAATCCACTGCCTGTGTCGAGGCGCACGCCCCCTCCCATGCCCCCCTGAGATGCATGATCTGCAGGAAACGTCGCTTAAATCGAAGAACGTGGTCGTTCACGGGGGCCGCCAGAGGACATGTCAGATTTTCGACGAGAGAACAACGATGTGTAAGGTATTTACGTGTGGTTGTCTACGTTGCAAGTTGAGTGTGCTGCCGGAGGAGGCGATGGTGTGTCTGGACTCTGCACAGAGGGCGGCAGATTCAGTTCACGACCACCAGATTGATTTTTGCAGCATCTGGAAGCACACTCACTTCCTCGTCACTTTCCGATGCACAACCTCCCCGCTCTCCTGTCATGTATCATCCACGGTATCCATTATGGTGAACCAGTCGCGACTCTGACTGTATAGGGCTGTGAGATCAAGACTGCACGACTCTGTGTCCAGCAATGGCGGATGAGGGGACGTATCTTATCTGTCGTGGGGGTCGCGCAACCTCCATTATTAAGACACTCGAAGATGAATGATAAACTGTTATATAGCATTCAATTTGATACAGTATCAACGTGCTGTGTCGTAAATGACATTTGCTGTCACGCACCTGTACTGGACGTTGTTGCCTCGCAATAGCCAGCAGCCCCTTTTCTGGAAGGCCAAGAACTCAAGCAAACGCATCTCGCTTTGTCACATGCCGTAGTAATATCTACATACGTAGTGACCTCAGTAGACAGGTCACATGCAATCACACTTGGCAGTCCCTAGATATCGACATGCTGCGCCAAAAGACAACCCCTTTTACAACGTAGCTTGCGAAGAGGCAGCACAATGCTTTCTATCATATTCATATATGCAAAACCATCTATATGCAGTTCCAAGAGCAAAATAACGCCCCGCTCATGCTTTCCCCTTCCATGTGATCAACCATCTATCCACCTCGGTAGATAGTGCTTGACATTCTCGTAGACCAGAAACGTCACCCACGTCGCCGGCATGACTCTCACCACGCCCGGTACCAAGCCCCTGTAGAAGCCCCTCACGCCTTCCTCCCGCCAGGTCTTCCTGACCACGCCTCGGAAGCCTTTCCCAAACCGCTCCTCAGCCTGATAGTTCTGTAGTCGGGACCGGAGGACCTGATAGGGGTACGTCACTGCGCCGGCGACGAGCTTGGCCGCCGAGGAGAGGAACATGGTGACCTCTGTCGGCATCCTCTCCCCCTCCGCCAGCTGCGCCGTGGCATACAGCCGTTTCGCGGGTTCGTAGACGGCGAACTGCACCGCTCCATGCGACACCCCAATGAGCGAGACACCCAGTCCTCGATAGAACCCCTTGACGCCCTCCCTCTGCCATATTGTCCGGATGCCCGCGCTCATGCTTGGGTAGGCGCCCTCGGCGCCCTTGTCGCTGCTCAGCATCCTCGTCTTGATCACCCACACGGGATTCGTCAGCGCGGTCGTGGCGGCCCCGGCCAGCGCGGGTGCGAGCAGGTACTCCCCCACGCTCGGCTTGCTGCCCGGCGGGCGGAATGTCGACAGGGCCGTCTCGACGCGCGATTTGAAGAAGAAGAAGGACGCCCATGATGTAGCGTTGCCGACGAGATTGGGCGTCAGACCGCGGTAGAGAGAGGCGAGGAGAGGGTTGCCGGAGGATGTGATGCTGCGGACCATGGCGAGCATGCTGATGCGTTCGGTAGGACCTGCGCTGCGGCTGACTGTTCCAAGTGTCAGATCGTTCTTCTTGCTGCTGCTGCTGCAACAGGCGCAGTGGTCGGGGGAGACGTACTCTGCATGCGCGTCTTGACAATGTCGAGCGGATGCACGACTAAGGTCGAGACGGCGCCGGCTGACAGGCCGGCAATGGACTCGACGACAGCGGGCGAGAGGCCGCCATGGTGATGAGAGGGAGAGGGCATGCGAGCCGAGTACGAAAGGTCATTTACATGTTCAACAGAGGTAGAGGAGCAGAATGGAAGACGCGTTTGCGACGCGGAGGAATCATGTGAGGTGGGCTGCGTGCGACGTTGGGGGAAATTTTTAGTGCCTTGTCAGGTCAGGGGAGCACGTCACATTTGACAGCCGATTGAGATGACTTGGGGGTCAGTAATTAATATGCGTTAGAGCGCTTATCTAGCAAATAGTTGGACCAGAAATTGCAACCATCCGCAAATAAGCCTTCATTGGGAGTCGTCATAGTTTTGTACATTTCCTTGACAGTTATTACATGTGGTGATGGCGGTGGTGGTGACCGCATCCTTCTCGACACCCGTCCGTGCATCAGCTTCCAAACGCCAGAAATGCTGGTGGGACCTCGTTTTCTCCGTCTATTCCTTCCATATTGTACATTTTGTAACAGTGGCTGTTTGGGTAATGGTGAATCGTGGCGTTTTCGTCGCTTAAGAGAGAGGGGACAAGAGGCTGCGTACTGTTAGCCCTGGCATTTCCAAGAAGCTCCGTCTTGGGTTGCAACATACCGAATGACTGAAGGACGAGGGTTGCTGCGGGTGTAGCCTGTGCCAATGTTAGATCTATGCGGCGCTGGTCGTGCGGTTGATGGTCGTGGTCGTACCGAGATAGAGGACTAGGGGCAGGTAACCACTATGCGATGGTTAGCGAATGCGCAGAGCCTGGTGCTGAATAAAACATACTAGTGAATGGCGACACGCGAGATATCGATGACCTTGGCAATGCGCTCCTGTTCCAAGAGTTAGAATGTCTCGAGTCAAGGCATCGTCTCGAGGAGCGAACCTTGGTCTCCTCAGAAAGGGCGAACATCGTGACGGTGGGCTGGAAAGTATTCGTCGAATAAAGTATTGATTCTGGAAGACCTTGAGTCGACTGCACGGGCAGGTATCGTCGAAGTAAGTCGAGCTGTAGCGGATGTTGGATGATGGCAAGTAAGTACCAGACGCCCATCAAAGGCCAGAAAGATTCGCGCGACGACGATCTGGGCCGGCTCAATCCCGGCAAAATCCATCCAGCATCTGTCCGCCAGCCATCATCCACCAAAAAGTTCCAAGCTCTCCAACAACGACGCGACAAACCCAATCCACGCGAATATCCATCCAGAAGAGACTCGATAACCACACCCTTGGGTCATTGATATCTACCAAACACATTCGTCGTCATGGCGCAAAATCGCCATTGGTGCGTCCCCTTCCCTCATCCCAGACAAGCGTTGCGAGACTGACGATTCCGTAGGGAGCAAGACAAAGATGCGACCGTCTACATTGGCAACATTGACGAGCGCGCGCCGCCCGCCATGATCTACGAGATCATGCTCCAGATGGGCCCCATCCACAACATCCACATGCCGCGCGACCGCGTCACCCAATCCCACCAGGGCTTCGGCTTCGTCGAGTTCCGCACGCCCACCGACGCCGAGTACGCGGCCGCCGTCATGAACGGCGTCAAGCTCTACGGCAAGTCCCTTCGCGTCAACAAGGCGAGCGCCGACAAGCAGAAGACGGCCGACGTCGGCGCCGAGCTCTTCATCGGCAACCTCGACCCCATGGTCGACGAGAAGATCCTCTACGACACCTTTAGCCGCTTCGGCCCCCTCCTCAGCCTCCCCAAGGTCGCGCGCGAGGACAGCGGCGCCAGCAAGGGCTTTGGCTTTGTCAGCTTTGGCGACTTTGAGAGCAGTGACGCCGCCGTCGCCAACCTCCACGGCCAGTACATCCTCAGCAAGGAGGTCTCGGTCCAGTACGCCTTCAAGAAGGACGGCCGGGGTGAGCGACACGGCGACCAGGCCGAGCGCGAGCTGGCCGCCCAGGCCAAGAGTCGCAACATTGTCCCCGAGGCCCAGCCCATGCCGCAAGGTTTCCTCAACCCCCCACAAGCTCCCATGGCAGCGCCGCCGGCCCCCGTCCCCGTTGGATTCGACCCCTCGGCCATAGGTGGCGTGCCGCCTCCTGGCTTTCCAGGCGTCCCACCACCACTCGGCGCACCCGCCGGCTTCGCGGCGCCTCCACGTGGCCCATCGCCCTATCAAAACGCCCCTGGCGCTCCTCCTCCGCCAGGCGCTGTCCCAGGACGCGGCGCGGTACCATTACCACCGGCACCGGCCGGTCTGCCCTCCAGGCCTCCCCAGGGACAACCTGTGGGCTTCACCAATCCGGCCGATTTCCATCCTGGCTACAGGCCGCAGAGTGGCTCGCCCGCCCCTCCGCCGCAGGGCTTCCCGGGGGCACCGCCGCCCGGATTCACGCCGCCTCCCGGGTTCACGCCGCCTCCTGGTGGTGCCCCTGGCATGCCTGGTGCACCACCGCCAGGTTTTGCGCCTCCTCCTGGCTTCCAGCCGCCGCCCGGCTTTGGGGGGAGATAGTAGTACAAGAAAAGGCGGAGAGGACATGTCATATTGCATTGGGAGGCGTTTTGGGATTGTTCTTTGGGCGCATGGACAGAGCGATTTATCGAAGACACTTGTAGTTTTGAGTCCTCGCGCGGTTGTCTGATTACCAGATATATAAGATGTACAAAACATGCATGCCCCCTTTTTTCTTCCTAGTATGGTCCCATCTTTTTACAAAAGTAGAGCATTGTATGATTTGTGTCGTCCAGAAAACGCCGTCCAGTGCTATATGCTACATTACTTGCTTGGTGATGACATCGTCCTGGCCACCAGTCTTATGACATTTGAAAAGCACGCTGCGCCGCCTCTACGCCCTCGGCGTTGTGCCTCACCCATTTCTCCCGATCATTGCCCTTTTCTGCGAGCTCGACAAACGAGCCGGCGACGACACTTTGCCAGAGAGGATTGTTGCTGAAGTCGGCCCACTTCTTGGCAGCCTCGAGGCACGACACAGCCTTGTCGCCAAGAACGGTGTTGAACAGCAGTGTGTGCGTGACCTTGAGAGCGATGGCGAGTCCCAGCGAGTTGCCGAGGCTCTTTGACTGTCCCAGCAGGGTCATGGCGCCCTTGGCCTCCGTCGTGCGAGAGTCGTTTCGACGCGGCGGCGTCATGGTGATAGAGGCCTTGACCGCCATCCATACACCGCGCAGGTCGGCGTTGGGATGGTTGAGGCAGAATGGGTCTACCTCGTCCATGAGACGGCTCGTCATCTCATTGTCGGTGAACTCTGGCCTCTGCATTATCCACAAGCGATTCATCGCAGCCAGGGATGCCAGGTGACGCTGCGAGTCGGTGCTCGGTTGGGCATGCAGAGATAGACAGTCACTCACGAAACAAGCGAGCGCGTCTTGGAAGTACCCCGTGCCTTGGTGATATGCGCCCTCGGCATACACCAAATATGTCTTTGCTAACCCGTCGAGCTTCAATTTCCTTCGTACCTGTTCGGCCAGAACCAAGGAATCCCGCGCATGGCCCCAATTGCATTCGCTAATGTGATGCAGACTGAAGAGCACATGCAAGTAGCACTGCACTTGCTCCCGCCACTCTCTCTCCTTGACGGCGAGCCCCAAAGGGGCCGGCCTTGCTCGGGTATTGTTAGACTGCATTTTCTCAGCCTGATGTAGAATCCCTTGCGCCCGTTCCCACATGCCCAGCGCCGTGTTTTGGGACAGCGACTTGTGTAGGTAGAAAGTCCCACCCATAACGAGGGAGACGAGGACAAGGTCGTTGACGGAGATGTACGCCATAGCCAGAAAGTCAAAAGTCTCTCCGGCACCGCCGGGCCGCACAACCGTTGCAGTGTCCTTACTTATCGTCGTGGACTCGTATTGCGATTTCTTGATTGGGATCCAAAACTGTGCGTCTGCGCTCTGATGTGCATCGCTACACGCCTGCAGCCTCTGGAGTCGTGCGCTTGTTTCGGCCGGCGGATCCCGCTGTAGACCGCCGAGAAAGTCAACCAGAACATGCAGCAGCTCCAGCTGTGGAATCTTGATTGTGGGATCAAATTGGTACTTTGCAGCCTGGGCCAAGCAAGTTCTGATCCCTTCGAAGTGGCCCTTGCATGTCTTGATGAGCATTAACGCTTCGGACAGCGAAGCGTACACGGCCACCGCCGCGTCCCCCCTCTCGGAAGCCATCGTGTACACAGACCGTATGTTGTCCAACGCTGCGTTGTCGCCAAACCCGCCGGTTTCGGTATAGAATGAGTGCTTCAATAGACGGAAAGCATAGGCCCAGTGGAAGTGACGATACCTATTTCAACTGTTAGCACATGGTGCAGGCAGGCGCAGGAAATACTGACGTGTCGCATTCGACAATGTGCTGGTCGAGCGCCTTGATGCCCGCTTTGTGATTGCGTTGGAAGAGCACTTTCGTCAACAGGTACTGCATGGCGTACTTGAGATCTTGCATTCGATGCTGCACATGTTAGTCATTTGCAAACGTTCCATGTGCTGCATTCGTGACACACACCTTTTCACAAAGCGTAATGCCCTTGGTGAGAGTCGTTTCCGCCTCCATGATGTCCTCAGTTTCCTCCTGGATGACACCGGCGTAGCGCAATCGTACGAGGGCCTCTTCACGCGGAGAGAGCTTCTGACTTTGCATGGCGGCTTCGAGACAGCCCAGAGCCGTGCTGATCATTTTTTGATATTCGTCCACCTGATCTTCACTCATGGTCCGTGAAATCTCAGCAGCTGCATCGCGCGCTGTGTCGATCAAATCCTCTGCAATGTTGATCATCATGTGGGTAGTGCTCTGTGTCGGCAATTTGTTACTTGACGCAGGTGATCTGCTCCCCTGCTGCGCCAGCGGTGTTGCGGGCGATTGCAAGCTGGCCTTCCGTGGGCTTTGGGGTTTTGCCTTGGGCGTCACGCTCCCAGTCAAGGCAGGATGGCCCTTGAGCATCGCGTCGCGACTTTGATTGGGTGTGTGCAATTTATTCGCACGCGCCGCTGGTGGTGTAGGCAGTCTTTGTATGTCGTGCATACTAACAAACTGCGCCGTGTCGACAGCAGCCGGCGACTTGGCCGCCGGAGTATGATTGTTCGAAGCCAGCAAAGACTGAGGCCCTGGTGAAAGGAACTTGTGAGGTGGTGCCTGGTGAGGCGACGGTGACTGCACATTGGGCTGGGCAGGGGCTCTGTTGGGTTGCACCTGCTGTGGCACGGGCGCCGGCTTGATACGCGCCGCTTCATTTAATACAGGCGACTGCGATTGCTGGTATCCATTTCCTACACGAATCACCTGCGGTTTCTTTGAAGTAGTCGGCTGGGGCGCAGGCGATTTCATGGTCTGGTGAACCATGGATGGCGATGAGCCCTGTGGCTGTAAAGCATGCGGTTGCTGGTAATTCTCGGTCAAGGGTTGGCGCGCTTGCAATCGCGGCTGTTGCTGCTGTGGTTGTTGCGCATAGCCCTGGCGCATCGAAGGTGATGGCATAGTTCGCTGCTGAACCTGTGGCGACGGTGTGGTCCTCGGTTTTGGCGGCTGAAGATGTTGCGCGTAGCCTGGCTGTTTTTGCGCATGCGGTTGAGGCTGCGCCTGGGGAATCGCATTCTGCTGCATCATCTGGGGCGAAGATCCTTGATAAAATCCCTGTTGCGGAGACTGATAAAGTGGTTGCTGCTGCTGCTGTTCTTGCCAGACATTATTTGGCGGTATGTAGCCCTGCGCGCCAGCCATCTGCTGCCCAAACTGTACTGTCTGCCCTGCCTGGTAGCTACCCGCTGCATTGTATTGATTCCATTGTGCATTTTGCTGATGTGGCGACGGCTGCTGTTGAGGGAAGTTGCTGTAGTTGAACGGTAGCTGTTGGCTCGGATATTCCAACGGCGGCTGCTGTTGCTGCTGGTACTGCTGCTGCTGTACATGCTGCGTCGGATATGTCTGCTGGAACGGCTGTTGCGGTAAGGGTTGCTGGTAGGCGCCCGACTGTTGTTGCATGTACTGCTGTTGCGGCGGGTATTGTTGAGGTTGTCCTGGGTAGGACTGCTGCTGCTGCTGCCCATGGGGCCTCGAGCCGTGATTCATGTCGGCAGGTTCATCGGTCGCGCAGGCTTCGTGTCGCGCGGTCGCGGCCTGGCTTCAAATAGCTGTAGAGATACACATAGCGCGTCTGGTGGATGACTGTGACTCTTGAGTACGCGCGGTTGTTCTTGATGTAAATTCCCTACAGGCGACGCGAGGTCGATTGAGGATGGGCTGTCGTCGCGGGCACGTGTGAGCTACAGTGTGACACTGTGCGCGGAGACCATGCGCGCGGATACTAATTAATATCGTCCTTGGCAGGGCGGTGCTCCACGATGTCTGCACTACCAACGATAGACCACACACTTTGAAGCATTTTCTTTGAATTTTTTAAAGGAAATATCATTCTCTCCTGCCATGAAGCGCCAGATGCCAACAACGAAAAAAAAAACGTATATACACATTGCGATGCTCCAACCTGTCCATAATCAACCAAACGCCTCGATATGCGATAGTATCCTTCATCATGGCCATTAACATGTGCAAGGAACGCCAACAGGTTCCGTTCCGGTGACCTGGTCAGCCGACACAGGTCCATTCTGCGAAAACACACCACCTTGCTGTTCGATCTGCGAGGACCAGTCCTCGCCATGTCCCCTTTTCAGAGCACTTGATGATGGTCTCCCAAGTACCACCATCGCTCACTTCCTCATCCATGTTGAAGCCTTTGCTGCCAACGCTGATGCCCCTGCGGTCTTCCTTTCGCATGAGGCGAAGGATCTTGCCACCTGGTGTCTGGATAGCCAGCTTCGCCGGCTTTTTGCCCGCCACTGTGCCGCTCGCTGAGCTTGGGTTGGACATGGTGCCGCTGGTCGATGCGTTCATGCTCATGGCCGAGGACGGTCGCGCGAAAGGAACGGGACTAGCGCACCCCGGGTTGGACGCTGGCGTCAGCGATGAATGCGGCCCATTGCACAAAGAGCTAGGGTGTTGGCGAATAGCAAAGACAAACGTGTTGTTCAGTGCCAGGCGTTGGCATTGCGGCTGAACAACGTAAATGTCATGTCTCTGCGCATGAGGCGTGGGATGCCTTGTGACAAAGTCGTATGGCGGGTTCTCTCCCGTGTGGATGATGGGCAAAGAGAACGCCAGCGGGTGAGGAATGTCCTTGATGCTGTGCATCAGGCCACGCTTACCGGCGTATATCTTGAGCGTGCCCTGGCCCTCATCCCCCGGCAGCAGGGCTTTGACGGTGTATTTTTTCACACCGTTGAACCATTCGGCCTGCGCCAAGGCTCTTTTCTTGACCACGTCACCACTCTCAAAGACGTCGCCATCTGTGTCGCGCGTGTAAGCGCGAGCTTCGACTTCTGCTGCGATTTCAACGTCTGCCGGGACGTTGAATTTTATGTGGACCATTTCCAGATCCTCTATTCTGTTGAGGCTGGTACTGTAATCGACCATCTCGATGCCTTGACGGAAGAAGGTCGGATTTGTACATGGGAGGTTGAGGAGTGTCTCGTGCGCCACTGGAGGAACAATATGCTGCTGGTCATGGTGCTCCGGCACATGGGTCCAGCAGAGCTCGACAGGTCGTGTGAGGAAATACCAAAAGTCGGCGGTGTTGTTGGCTGCATTGGAGTAATGGCTGCGTCGAGGGTTGGACGGGCTAGCCAAACAGCAATCAACCAGCCGCCATTCGCCGTCAACGATGACTGCGTTCCACCAGTGGTTCGAGCGAGGCATCATGTTGAGGTCAGGCACCTCTCCAGGGATCTTGAGGTAGCCACGTATGATCTCACAGTCGATCCCGATGGCTGAGCACATCTCCTGTACCAAGACTGCATACTCTTCGGCGCATGCTCTCTTGCTTTGGATCACCTGGCGAGTGTCGATTTCGCCCTCAAAATCCTCCTCCCAACAGATCTTCTCCGAGACCCAGGTGAAGATGGCACGTAGCCTCTGCACATCACTTCTGTAAGGACGGCAAATGTACGTCGTGGCCAGAGTAATGGCGGTTATTGTCGGGGGCAACCCAGCAATGAATCGCGAGTTCTTATCGACTTGGCTCAGATTGATCGCGTGGTAGTTGACGGGGTCTGCGACTGCGTTGCCATCGGCACCTTCGTCGCCTTCCACGCACTGGTAGAGCTCGTCTACGGGGTTCAATGTGGGATGATCCAACATCTGGCAACGTTCATGCCGCTCGAGGCGCTCGTTCTGACTCAAAGAATTCGAACGATTGACGTCGCGCCGAACCTGCACCCAGTCGACCCCACTGCCGGGACCTGTTTCGGGTACAGAATCCCGCGCCCTCGGCAGAGTGCCCGCGTGGAGCATCGAGGGCGTTCCTGAAGTCAGCGATCGCGCGAGAGGCGACGGCTTGGCAGAGTCCATCGACCCCATGGTCGTGCCTGATATGCCGGCCCTACCACTGGCTACGCCTGTCTTTGCAGACTCAAATATCTTCTTGAAAATGTTGCGCCTCGGAGCCTTGGGTTGCACAAGCCCTCCAAGCCCAGCAGTGGTGTCGTCCTGGAAGACGGCTTGCGAAGAGGACTGCTTGTTGGCCTGGTAATTGGAGGCGTGGCTGCTGTGGTAGGTGACGCCTGTGAAAGGCGTTTCCGGTCGTTCAGGTTCCGCGTGACGCATCCCAAAGGCGCTCTGAGGTCGGGGCGCGTTGCGGGCAAGGCTGCCAGCACTAGTAGCACTGAAGCCACCTGCAGACTCTCCGCTCCACAGAGTTCTGTCACTGCTTTGCGTTGATGAGCTGGTGTGGCTTTGCTCAGTCGTGTTTGTCTTGGTCGTATACGTGCGGCCGACGCCACGCCCGACGTCGTAAGCCGACTTGCGGGATCCCAGCTGTCGGTCTGAGGACGCGCCGTGCCTTGCGCTTCCCATGGACGATTTGGGCCTTTCGTACATCTGCCCCTTGGGCGGTGGGGGTGGAGGCATATCGCTCACAGCGGCCGCTGGTGTACTCAGACTGTGCTGATGCATCTTCTGGAACTGACTTTCCATTCGCGCAACGTAGTTGTTGAGCTTGGGCAGACCGGCCTTCTCCTTTTGGCCGCCATTCAGAGATGCCTCTTGAGAGGAACCGCCACTCCATGTCTCGTATCCTTCGTCGACGTTTGCTATACCCATCGAAGTTAACGGTCTCACCTGCTCCCTTTGTCGTCTTTGGCTTGGCCGCGAACCCATGTCGAATGATTCAGGCGACCACAGATCCACAGCCTTTGTCGGGGAACCCTTCTCCTCGTGTCCACTATACCCTGAGAGCTCGTCCAGTTGTTCCATGACTCCATCCATAGCTTCTCGCAAAGGGGATGGCGTCATATGGCTTCCAGCAGGAGAAGCGGCACGATACTGCTCATGTCCAGGTGTCTTGGGCTCTTCCTGGTGTTCGCGATGTGAGGCGCTTGATCCGTTGCGAGAGAGGGGAGTGTCCGGATTGTAGGATGCGTTGGAGCCATGGCGGGACCTGACATACGGATTGTAAGGAGCAAAGGATCCGTTGGACCCGTGACGCGAAAGCGCATACGGCGTGTCCTCGAAATCCGCCGAGGGTTTCTGGGCTGCGTGCCGATGAGGCGGCGGAGGGGGAGGTGGAGAGTCGCCGCCATCACGCACGTCAAAGCTGCTGTGTCTGCCAAACGAAGGAGCAGGCGATGGTCCTCGGGAGAGGGCGTGATGAGGTGGAGGCGGCGCAGGAGACGCGGCCCTCATGTAGTCATGAGCCGCTGGCGCTGGCGAGATAGCACGCGGCAGATACTCCTGCCTCGGGGCTGGGGATGGCCCTCGCCCATGGTAATGCATCGGCGGAGCCGGCGAGGCTACTCTCGAATAGTCGTGCGCAGGCGGTGCTGGCGACGGCCCTCGCGCATAGTGGTGCATTGGCGGTGCTGGCGAAGCAACCCTTGAATAATCATGTGCAGGTGGCGCTGGTGATGGCGCACGGGCATAATGATGCATCGGCGGTGCTGGCGAGGCGACTCTGGCATACTCGCGCGAAGGTGGTGGTGCCGGCGAGGGCATGCGGGCGTGATGCGGGAATGATGATGGCGCTGGAGACGGGGCTCTCGAGGCATACTGCTGTGCGGGAGATGGTGCGGGCGCGGGCGATATGGCTCTGTTCAATGGTGTATTCGGTCGGGCACTGTTCGCAAAAGATGCACTTGAGTCTCCTCGCTGACGCGGCTTCACAACCTCTTTGAACACCTCCGGCTGCTTGGCTGTGGTGTAATGAGGCGCTTTAGAGTAGGCCTCAAAGGGCTTGCGGAACGTTTTCGACTTTTGCGGCGTGTTCTTTGGGCTGGGCGTGTTGCTATCTGGCAGAGGGCTGATGGACTTGGTCGTTGGGCGAAAGTTGGCTGGCAGGACTTCCACAAAGTTGGACGGAAACGAGCCGACTGATCTGCGATCTCGGAAGAGTCGTCCAACCCACCATGAACCGTCGCCGGCATTCAGGCATTCAATCAAGTCCCCTTCGACGAAGCCAAGATCACGTTTGGACTTGAACCATTAGCAAGAATGTCTTGTCGATGCGCGGAGGGAGCATACCTCTCCACCCCATGAGTACACGGCCCGACACCAACAAGGGAATCGGACAGGTAAAGATGGTGCGGCTGGCGGCATTGTGTATCTGCCAGTTGCTCAAAGCAACTTTGTCGGTGTCGTGGGGTCGTTTGCCTCGTACGAGTGCGCACAGATGGGCACTTTGCGGTGTGTGTGGGAGCACGGTGTGAGATATCCGGAATAGATATCTAGTTCCTCGAAATGACTAGCATAGCAGATCGTTGAGTAACCCCAGGCGGATGAGAACTAAATAGGTGAAGAAGAGGTGAGTGCGGCCGGCGCCACGAACAACTCGACAGAAAGCGAATGATTATGCTGATGAGCAAGGGAGAAGAAGATATGACCTGGGGATATTGAAGTCTTGCTCACTCGCCTTGTCTGGAGGCGGTCTGAGACTGCCTTAGCTGTATCTGTATGGGTGGTTCCAGTAAAGATCAGGCAGAGACAGTTGACTCTGGCCCACGCTGCAAGGGCTTGGGCGGCTGGCTGTCCGGGGTCATATCTTCGACAACAGAGGGGTGGGTTGCTAGGGCAACGACCGCAGGCTGCTCACCTCAGACCTCAATGCCGCTGCGGCACAGCCAAATGCAGGGACCGTATCATTGCGATAGCATCAGGAAGCATTCGATCATTTCGCCGCATCACACCTCAATTGAACATGCATCAAGATTAGACGGCGCCATTAGCTGTGGCGAGGCTATTGCCTGGGTCTGTTCCCAGAGAACTCATATCCCCGATAGATGCAGGCAGCTTGCGATATGTTCGGTCGTTGGGCCTAGCATAGCAACGTGCGACGTCATGCGTGACAGTGCCGTTGCACAGTGTTCTTTTTACTAAACCCGTCCTGAACACAGGCGTTAGCACTGTGCCACACCGTACCTGCAGAATGGTCCCTCGCTGGCATTTGACAGTAACCTGCTGCAGGCGGCATCAATGGCACCCAGCATGCCAGTCAAAATCCGGGGAAAGAAACAAGCAGAAAAGTTCATCATCTTCCCATCGCTTCCTCCAATGTTTCTCTCTGGCGCATTGCGAAGCGTCACTTTTCCCAGCTCTCAAGTCGGCGCTGCGATCTGCGTCCTCAGCAGCCCCGCTGAATCGTCTTGTCCTAAACTGGAGAAACGTAAACAACAGGGCCCCCCAGCTCCAATCTCAATGCGACTCGGCCCTGGCCGGTGCACCGACCTCAGCTCCCTGGCGACCCTCATTTAAGCGATCGGCAAGCTACGTAAATAGCACTCATCGCCCTCAATCCCCCGGTCTCGAGCCTGCCTACCTATCCGCAACCCCTCTCGACTTCACTTGCGATCCAATTGACAACTTTGCGTCGTCTTGGGAATCGACGCAGCCACCGGCGCCAGGTTCAGCATCATCCATTCGTCTCGCTTGCTCCTACTCGAGCCATCTCTTCGATAAGCCAGACATCTGTGTGACGTTGAGCCACAATGGCTGCCGATGGTCTTGCCGACCACTACCAGGTCTTGGAGGAGCTAGGTCGTAAGTTCACTCTGTCCTATGCTTCCTGAGTTCGAGCTAACAAAATTGTCTGTAGGCGGAAGCTTTGGTGTAGTCTACAAGGGCATCGAGAAAGCCACGGGGGAGACTGTCGCCATCAAACACGCAAGTCAAGTGCCACTCCCTGATCACCGCTGCGACTAACAGAACCAGATCGACCTCGAATCCAACGACGATGATATCCAAGACATACAAGCTGAAATTGCCGTGCTGAGCACGTGCGCCAGCCCGTTCGTCACCCAATACAAAGGCTCGTTTCTTCGAGGCACCAAGCTATGGATTATCATGGAGTATCTGGGTGGCGGCTCATGCCTTGACTTGGTAAGCATCTATTCCTGAAACTTTGTGAACTATCCTGACTGGGCCAGCTCAAACCCGCAAACTTCACCGAAACACACATCGCCATCGTCTGCCGCGAGCTTCTTCTTGGTATCCAGTACTTGCACGATGAGGGGAAAATCCACCGAGACGTAAAGGCCGCCAATGTCCTCCTTTCCGAGACCGGCAAGGTTAAGCTGGCGGACTTTGGAGTCGCTGCGCAGTTGACCAACATCAAATCTCAGCGCAACACATTCGTGGGAACTCCTTTCTGGATGGCACCCGAGGTCATTCAGCAAGACGGGTACAGCTTCAAGGCTGATATCTGGTCGTTGGGAATCACTGCCATGGAGCTTGCCAACGGTGAACCTCCTTTGTCTCATATCCATCCGATGAAGGTCCTCTTCCACATCCCCAAAAACCCCCCTCCTGCCCTTGACAATAACTTCAGCCGGGAGTTTCGGGACTTTGTGTCTCTCTGCTTGACAAAGGATTGCGACCGCCGACCGTCGGCCAAGGAGCTGCTGCGACATCGATTCATTCGGTCCGCTGGCAAGATTGAGGCGCTTCAGGAGCTGATTGCCCGACGACAGATGTGGGATGCCAACAAGAACCGCCAAACGCATCCCATCTACTACCAAGAGACCCTTCAGACCATTTCTCCTAAGGACGAGCAAGATGAATGGATCTTTGACACAGTCAAGTCTGTAGCGCCACCCAAGCGCCCGACCGTCAAGCAATCGCGCAAGCCATCCTCTGTCTTCACCACAGAAGAATCGATGCGCAAGCTTGACCTCAAGGATGCTCCACTGGGTGCCACTTCTCCGGCTCCCAGCACCATCCGCAAGTCGACTGTGCGTCGCACTCCGTCCGTGGCCCAAGTGTCTGCTATGCACTCCAACGGGTCTCCGCGCAGCGGCTCCATCCGCAACAGATCCCTTCGCAACGCATCACCCCGAGCGTCCATTGCACCGAAGAAGCCTCTTCAGCCGGACATGTCTTTTGGAAATTCGGGTTCTACTATGCGTCTTTTCCGACGAGTTCCATCAGACGGTTCGACGTCTGGTCAGTCAGGTCGGCCTGGCTCTTCCGATGATGTCTTTTGCGACGAGAATGCGCCTCTTCCTTCCGCTGTCGCACTGATCGAGCCTTTCGGAAAGGAGGCTGTCCTGGGCCGAAGGCTGTATAACAAGGCTGTTGAGCCTTCGCTAGCTGAGCTGCAGGCTCAGACGTCAGGGCTCCAGAAGCGTGAAGCCCTCGCCAAACTCAGTGAGGCTCTGGCTTCTCTAGACGCATGCGACCCCGAAGGCGCTCACCACCTCATGATCAACATCGTCTCAGCAATGTCGCAGGACAAGAAGCTCAATGCAGCTTTCTTGAACCAGGCTGCCTGCAAGACGCCTGACGATGGGACGCCACAGGGGACAGTCATTATCAAGAGCGCTGTCCCGCCTCATGTCAGCCCTACCAAACTTGTGTTGAGTTCTAGTAACCCTCATCTCAAGAGTCACAAGCGACGACAGACAGATTCCTCGGGGCACACCGAACATGACATGGCAAGAGCTGCCGTTGAGGCCAAGTATCCCGGCCGCGAGCCACGCGCTGGCATGGAGCATAGCAAGCAACTGTCTGACGTGCTCTATGCACGGTGGACCGATGGTCTCCGACTGCGCTGGCCTGGCTCCTGAGGTCTTGTCTGTCCTTGTGCAGACCTCTTACGGCATCCATGACAACTTTTAGCGAGCGTTGGTTGACAAATGTCAGCGATCTTCACTGTGAAGCCTCGTTTGACTGTACGATTTTGTTGTTTTATTAAGCTCACATCTCGCATGACGGCATGGAGAAGGCGCTCCGGTAGCGGAACTTGCATTGCCGCACGCGAAGAATGTGCTTCTTCCTTTGGTCCTAGATTCACGGAGATGGATCATTCTATATGATTTGTTGTTCATCATTTAGCATCATATTTGTTTTCTAAGGGAGTTGGGGTCCAAGCATGTCCATTTTTTAGATAGTGTACGTCAAGTCAATACCAAGGCTTGTATGAATGGCAATACCTGCGATGAAACTGCTTCCGATCAGTGACACTATGCCACTACGACGCGCTCTCTTGACTCTTCAGAGCCAGCTTGATCCTAGAGTTTTTGAACTCTTCTGACAATATGTCTCCATGACCTGTCTCCTCTACTTTGAATACTTCAATCTCGGGCGTTTGAGGCAGCCTCCTGATCCGCCAAACGCCCTCATCATTGATGGTCTGTTTCAGCCCTGCACAGCAGTCGAGATTAGCATTATCATCTAGTGGCGGTACAATGTTCGTCGTGCCACTTACATTCCAGGAATGTGCCCGCAAAGTTCACGCACAAATCCGCGTTCCAACTCGGGTTCGGCGTCGCGTTGATTGTTTGCGGTATCCTTTGCGTCTCAATCTCGTCCACTTTGACGAGAAATCCATCACGATCTCGGAAACCGACCACGATCTTGGGCACGCCCAGGAGAAACGACTGAATCCAGAACTTCATGAGCTTGCGGTGGAAGATCTCCATATCCTTGGCTCCGCGAATTTCTAGGGATGTCTTGAGCTCAACCCAATTGATCGGCTTGCCGTGCTCGACGGGCTTAGAGTCCCAGACTGCGCTGTTTGTTAGTATGTAAAAAGACTTGTCAAGAATGTGGGCGAGGCCTACTGGCATCGACTTCGCCGCCGAGACAGAGGATAGAGCTGCCAATCCCTGTGCGGACGACTGAGCAGTACTGCGCTTTGTTGTTGACTATGTGGTCTTCTCGCGCTTCAATGTAGTCGCGGGATGTTTCAGCCCATATAGACGGCAGGGTGGATAGGGTTTCGAATTTGTATCCTGGCTTTCGTGAGCGTAGTTCAATGGATGTCCTAAGCGGAACAAACCCCAGTACGACATGACTTCAGGGGGCGGGCCTCTTCTGGATCGATTCTGCTGTTGCTGGTGTTGAGCCTCCTTCGATGCGACTTTATAGGCGTGGTTTTCCTCAATGAAGCTTCATGTCTCAGTACATATTGTCTCAGTCTTCGGTGTACTCACATAGATCCCTACAACGATTACAGCGTTAGTGAACGAATCCATGAGCTCGGGTTCACCATACTTGATATAGGGTGGCGTTCATCTCGAAGCTGCTGATCATGAGCCATGGACGGGTGGGACAGAGGCGTCAAAGCTGCGTACCCGTCGAAATTCTCAAAAGGGGCCCCCAAGATCTGCCTGCTTGTCAGTCATAGATGACGTGGCCGCGACTGGGCTGGCTCACCTTGGTCATCATGCCTCTCCATGTTATGATCTCTGCGTCGATATTCTTCCCCTGCTCCGACTCGTAGGCCATGATGGTCTTGAGTAGAGCATCCAAATGGCCATCCTTTGAGTCATCCAGCTTCTGGAACGACTCATAGCCCTTACTTAGATCAGCGCCTAATCGCGGTGTGTAGTAGTACCTAATGGACGAATCGTCCAGATGGAACTCATGATTGTCGTCATATGAAAAGCATGCGAACTCCTGGTATTCTCGTCAGCTCTGTCGGGAGTACCTGAATAAGTAGTGGTTACCTTTGGTCTCTTGACGGGTTGGCTGGCACCGGCGAAGCGGCCGATGGGCTGTATCGGAAACTTCCCTGACATGGCTGAGCTGTGCGCTGCTGTCGGACGAACCAGCCAGTGATTGACTGAATAGCGGGCGCGAGACGGTTAATGTGTCGACGATTTAGGCTTGGCTTGTGCGCCCGGACACATGCTTGTGAGCGGACCAATTCTGTTGGTTGAATCAGAGCCACGAATAGGCAAGTACAGTAGTTGTGCTGATGTACGATTCGCGAAAGGGTGCATGAGTGAATGCCCATGCCTCCCGACATTGACAATTGTTAGTTCCGGTCTCCAATCAAGTCCAGCTAGCGGTTCTCAATTTGAGGCTACCCTATGCCTTTTGCCCAAAACGGGTGGTAGCTATGGCAATAGAAATAATGAAATGGTCCCTAAGGCGGCTCCCCGTGATTTTATTTTGGATGCGATTTAACTAACTTGAGAGTCCCTAAGCTGCATCAATCATTAGTCGACACATCAGCTGACGACGGTTGCACACTGCCTGCAGCCACTACATTGTTTGCGATAGTCCAAGGCGCAGGTGAATGCCGCGTGCCATGTTGAATGCACAGGCTGCCCTTTGTCTCTGTACCTCCCAAAAAAAACACGCCCTTGCCTTCCCTGCGCGCCTATCTAGGAAGCGGCGCTCAACCAGCCGCTGTCAACCTAATGTACCTATCCAGCCGAATATTCATTTTCGATTCATTCTTCATCACCGCCTCGTCTTCCCGCCTTTTTTTTTTTTTTTTTTTTTTTTTTTTTTTTTGAGTTGACCAAGCATCTCCCGACAGCTTCTTTTGGCCGTTTGCTTCGTCTGCCGAGCAACGCTGTCTCAATCATCACGTGACGTTCCTGCCAGTACCAGGTAAGTACCTCTCGCAACATTAAAGGAATGTTCATTGATCGAGGAAAGATTTGTGCGGGTTTGTTAAACTTGGAAGTCCTCAGTCGACTTTCTGATCTCGGGGTGAGTAGGGCGCGGGCAACCTGTCCACCTGTCCACGATACCAGTGAGAACTGACCATCATCCAGGTTCACGGTCAAACGCGCACAGCTCTGTGCTGAAATGTCGCTCTCAACGTCAGAGGGCGATGAAAGCGATAGTTCAATAGCGACATTGCCTCTGACGCTGAGTGGGAATTCGAGAAGGTCACGGGAGAAAGGAAAAGGCAAGGCCGGACTGAATACCGCATCCAGTTCGTGGACATCTGGGTTAACAAGAAGGACCTAATCAAATGGTATCCTCAAGTCGAGAGCATACTAGATGCAACCAAGAAGAAGCATTTGGTTAGGTGGAAAGCAAATATCTGGGTAAGAGCCTCTGACGATACATGTTTTATCAAACGACTAACGAGAAGAAACAGGAGAGAGCTTCCAATGTTCCCTCGCGGCACCTAGCTGACTGGCGAGAAGAGAAGCGTCAGCGAAAGCAGCAGCAGGACGCAGGCAGGCGAAGTCGAGAAGTTACAGCCACGCAATCCTCTAAAACATCAACCCAACGGTCCCAACCGCTGGGCACACAACAGTCCTCTTGGCCTTCGCCTTCGCCGACACCTTGCGGGACTGTGAACAACGACACCACCAGCGCGCTACAAGAGATACCTGACACCTTTGGAAGCGAAGAATGGGATAGCTACTCGGAAATCCCAGCAGCTCAATCTGAGTACGACGCTAGTTCTCATGAAGCCTCCCATGCGGACTGGGAAATAGAGGTATCTGAGGAGCCACGCCGAGAAAGAGCAGAGGCCCTGAAAAGCCCTCCCTACCCATCTTCACGTCCCCTATCTGGCGAATCAATAGCGAATTCCCTTGAGGAACAATCTGAGGCTTGGGGTACAGTGGCATCAAAGGCAACAAAAGTCACGTGCCAAGCGTCGCACGAATCCCGACTGTGGACGCCACCTGGCGAAGCGGGTCAGCCAGAGCCTCTTCATCTACAAGTCACATCAGCCAACGAGCAAACACTTCAACAACAGGCCCGAGAGGCGCTCGCGGCTTTTCCAGGCTATCAAGACCCACGCGAGAGTTCTGTGGTTCCGGCTACTGAAGAAAGCCGGCCTCACGCAATTGACGAGGGAGAAATCCCGTCACATCAGCCTCAAAGTCACGACAGCCTGAGCGATAGATCTTGGCAGTCGCGATTGCGCGACATCGATAGTCAGGAACGCAGTACACATCGTCACGCTTTTTTAAACACGGTTCTGAACCGCGCTGGCCGGTGTAGGAGCTCTGGCACGTCTCGTTCTGCATCGCCCGAGTTCTCTACAATGGCGCCGAGCGGTCAAGAAGACCCCGAGGCACAGGGTCCGATAGCTCCCTGGGGCAATGATACAACCCTTCAGGGCGAGGCTCAGGCACATCCTGAGCCTCAACTTCTGCCAGAGCATTTCAACGCAACGATGGCGACCAGTCCTACCATGTCGACCGTCACCCCTGCTGAAGTGAGCACCTTGGGAGTACAGTCGTCCACCACACTTCCGCTACTGCCAGGCCACTCAATGCCGTCATCTGGCTCGCAGGCATTGTCGTCAAATTCAATACCCTTGGGCCAAACACCCCTGTCACTCTCAACGTCGCAGGCGGCATCACATAAGCCGTCCGCTACGAACTACCACATTATCACGATTCCTTTCCATAATAGCACCCGGGCACTATATTTTGCCACGATGCGATCCTATATGAGCACATTTGAGAAATTCAACACGACTTACAGCGCGGAAGATTATTCCACACCAGATGAGCAGTTACAGAGCGAGATCGAAGAAGCACTGACAGACCTGGTCTATACCTGCGACTATGGCGGCGAGTCCCTCGAGATCATGCCTGACACAGACATCGAGAAGCAGATGCGGCACGTCGTGGAGAAGGTTTCCAAAGTCCAGTTCCTGCACGAGTTGCTACCCGCGCTTGGGCCAATCAATGTGCTCATCGTCGTTGGCTCCGATAACTTAACACGGCTGATGATACACCTTATCTCACGCATTCACAAATTGCCGTGGTCTTGTCCCGAGAACCCTGCAGCTCAATGCGATCCACGGCTATTCACTGATGCACTGCAAGCTCCACGGATCACTATTGCTACGTCGAGGCATGCTGATGCGGGCGATTTCGATCTTATCATCGCATACGATAGGTCGTTCGATGGATCGGCCATGGCCTCGAGTATGGCAGCTGCCTCCGTAACCCAGTTAACCCCCACCGTTCTGAGACTCGTGACGACACTCTCGGTTGAGCATCTTGAACTCGCAATCGCCGGAGAGTCCGGCTCTGACCAGGGACCTATGGAGAATTTGGAAAAGACAATGAGACTCGTTTGGGCCCTTGTCCACACCCAGCCACTGCTTGACGGAACTCCAGAACCAGGGGAACCTAGTATACCAGACCAGGCTGAACCGCACCGCATTGCAAAGATCTTTGCTGCGTACCTCAACGGCCAAGTGACCGATCTCGACTACGAACCCGTGCAGGTGCCGACGCATATTCTGCAAGCTTTCTTGACACAATCATCTCCGGCTGCGTCATTGAATGAGGTAGCTGAAGACCACGCTGTTACAGACCTCAAGCGCAAGCTAGTACGTTCGCATGAGAAAGAGCGACGTTGGAAGAAAGATCTAACTAAATCTAGGAAGACGACGCGGACGATCCCGAGGTCCCTGGTAAGCGAATGCGCCGCTACTCGTGTATTCAGCCCCTCTTTCCGACCGACACTATACCTGTGCCGTCAGATGTCCGAAATCTGCTCAAGTCGGCTGGTCTGCGCGGCCCCCTCCAAGCCACCGGCGAGGACCAAGTGGGCATGCCCATCGCCATCTTACGAGCGTTAGCAGCTCAGGTATGATAATCATCATCAAAACACTCCACACTGCTGACAAGTCAAGCTTGCCGAAGCACAACGGCGCTCCCCGCAAGAGACCACCTTGGAGCTTGCGGAACAAGCGCATCTCAAGAAACTGGATGAGTTATACAAAACACATGAGGCGGATTATACCAAATTCGAGGAGGCGCAGCGTGCCCACCTACGGGACCGCGATCATTTTGAGAGCGCAGCCCGTGATTTGCAGAAGAAGTTGAATACCGAGGCCGCGCAGTCTCTCAAGCGCCAGGAGAAGGATGCTGCCGAGATCACCCAGCTTGCAGCGAAAGTTGCTCGACTGACTGCGGAAGGTGGTGATCCCCTCGTGCGGTCAGAGAACCTTGTCAAGGAAGCCCAAGGAAAGATCAAGGTGTTGGAAAAGCAGATTGATCAGGCAAAGGCGGACAGGGGATTTGCATTTGAGCAGTATCAGGCGGCATCTTCGACTGCGGAAGAACTCCGCGACGAAGTCAAAAAGCTGGCCGAAGCTAACAAGGACCTACAGCGCAGAGCCGATGCCAACGTTGTCGAGATTCATCGCATGAATAAGGATGGCATCGTCAAGCGGCTGGAGAACCTGCTGTCGGCGGAGCAAATCGCAATGAGGGAAATGATCCAGGAGAATCATGCACTCCGTGAGCAAATACGGCAGCTCAAGATGGCAAGAAGAGACACGAGACACTCCAGCGTGCCGCGTAGTCCGCGCACGGGCATCATGAGTCCACGACCTCAACGACCAGCCGGACCAAGCTCCGTTAGCAGGGGAGCCAGCCCTGCGCCGGTGATGGGTTCGCTTGCCGACATTTACAACGGCGGCAATGGGGCATTCTCGAGGACGCCAGGAGCCCAATTCACGTCGACGAGTAACGGCGCCGGAGACCGCTCTTGATCATTTTTGGGGCGTTCCATTGGGTGGTGGGCTTGTTCTTTTTATATCTCAGGCCAGAGCCTTTGATTTTCTGGTTTCGCATGGCATTGTATTTAAAATACCCAGCATTATAGGCATTTCGCGGATGGTTATCGATGCGACTGAGCATCAGGGCAATCACATCGATTCTTAAAAGTCCCTTGTCTTCATCGTCAGGCATTACCACTCAGAGTGCATTTGATGTAACAAAGTAAATTTGATCCGCCGCAAGCAACTCCCGTCTTCTATCGAATCATTCCTTCCTCTTCTAACATGTACAACAAGATCCCACGTGGGAGGGCTAGTAGATAAAAAGGCCGTCAGGGCGTCTTGGGGTTTCCTACGCTGCGTCCAAAATTATTTCTGCGCCTCGGGATAGAGGTCCTCCTTCAGCGGGACGCCGAGCTCCTCGCGCAGAGGCTTGAGCTCATCGAGGTACTGCTGGTACTGGCCCTTGTTCTCAACCTTGGACTTGATGCCTGTAGTTCATCATAACGTTAGCCGAGCTCCTTGCATATGGAAGGGCGGGGATGGTCGTACCCTCGAAGATGCGGACAGTGGTGGGGAAGTCGTTGACCCTCCTGGCGGCCTTGAGAGCGGCGGCGACGACGGAGGGCGAGGGGACGAGATCGTAGGCGAAGGCGTTGTTGAGGTTGCGCTGTAGTCGTACGAGTCAGCCCGGCTATCCTGCGACATGTAAGAAACACCTTACCTGGAGCTCAAAAACATCCTGAACGCTGTCAAACTCCTTCTCGAATCTGTTCAAGGCAACGCATTAGCCATTGACCGTTTTCATGCCCGATCGCGGCCGTGGTGACCGATGCTGGTATTTTCGCGTGGTTATTGTGCCAGCAGCAACGTGACGTCCACGATTTTTCTGATCCGAAGCGTGTCTGCCACCACGAGCCCCAATCGCCTCCATTCAAGTCTCACCTGGCAGAGAATTCCTCGAAGCTCTCCTCGGCGTGCTCGCCGCCGCTGCGACGGGCGATGGTGGTGCTGAAGCTGGCACGAGTCATCAGGGGAGTCGCGGGCGCACGGGCAGCGACCGAGCGGAAGGAGCTGCGGACAGCGGCGGTGCGGAATACGGAGTGCATGGCGACGGTAGTTGGAGTGCTTGTCGACGGATGGAAAGGAGGGGAGTTTCGTTCTCAATGCTAGGTCGAGATTCGGTTCGGGTTCGCAGGCGTGGGAAAGCTTTCTCGGGATGATGCGGTTGCAGTCTGCAGGTGTTTGGTGAATGAAGAGATTTGATTGGCCAGCTACTGACTAAGCCGTGGACAGTGCGAAGTCTTCAGTTTCGTGACGAATTTGATACGTGAACACTGTGTAGACACTGTCCCACTTTCAGCATGGCATGATTTTGACGGCAGCTTGGAGTTCGCAATGCTCAACAGGTATGGATCTCGCATTCTACGTGGCGGATCGAAACACGCGATGTTACGCCGGTGGTTTGTTGCTCATATCGTCGCGGATTCTATTAAATACGTGCCTAATGAAAAGCATCCGCCGTGTTATACTGAATGCCCCCGAGAAACATATGGTGTGTGTTGAGCGGTGCACAACGGCCCCATTTCAAGTACCATAACCAGAGTCTTTTGTACCGTTTCGGGTGTGGCCAATCCAGATGTAATAAGGAAGCAAAGAGATAATGAAGCTCCTTCATCGTGAACCCTTCAGCCACGCAAGTCACGTGAGTGCGAGATAGACTATTCCTCAGCTGCTTTTGTATTAAGCTCGCAACACAGGCGAATCACATGTTCGAGCTAGGCCCCTCAAAGCCGAATGCCATGATGGTGATTTGCCAAGGTCCAATCTCGGAGCCACGTCCGGGTACGAATGGCATTGGACATGTCAGCGCTGCTTTATGCGGGATTCACGGGGATACGCAATTGCGGTGACATTTTCGCGTGAGAAAGGAAGATTACAAGCAAGCGGCGGGAGACAATTACCTTCCTAGGACTAGCGTAGCGGGCCCATGTACCTCGCCTTGAACGGAGCCAACGGATTCCAGTGGAGGAGAGACGACAGGATGGATCGCGGCGGCGCGGGAGGGTCGATGCGAAATTTCCCCTTTTCGAATGGAAAGTACCATAATTATTAGCTGTCTTCCTCTCTCTCCTCCTCTCCCATCATCACAACTCCTCCTTGGACACAACTCTGGAGCGTCCTGTTTCACCGCTGCGGCGCCCTTCTCTTGTCGCGGCTTCTTAATTGCTTCTCTTCTCGTCATTCCTTCAAGTGCCTCTAATTACCTATTCAAATAAACCTCAGCACCCACGACCGCATCCCGTCGCGCGTGTTAAGACTTGCGCCGCACGATTTAAACTCAATTCGCAACGCTGCCCCCTTTCGAATCAAGACGTCCGTCCAGAAACGACAGCACCGCAATCAAGCAATTGCCTGTCATGTCGGCCCCCGCAACATTCTACGAGCAGCTCCCGCTGCCGACGGTTGACCGTCCCTTTGGCATCCACCTATGGCCCATCTTCAGCAAGGCTTGGGAGGCTGTTGTCGGATACCCGGCCGAGGAGTTCCGCTTCGTGCCTTTCGAGACGCCCATGTCGACCCTCAAGTCGACGAGCATCTTCATCGTGGTCTACTATGCAATCATCTTCGGTGGCCGCGAGATGATGCGCAACCGCGAACCTTTCCAGCTGAAGACCATCTTCCTCATCCACAACTTCTACCTCACCGCCATCAGTTTCATCCTGCTGGTCCTGTTCCTTGAACAGCTCATTCCCACCCTGGTCCGTGACGGCGTCTTCTACGCTATCTGCAATGTTGACGGCGGGTGGACACAGCCTCTTGTTGTTCTGTACTATGTGAGTGGGCACTTGATGCGCCTTGCAAGCCATCTTCGCTAATTGCTGAACAGCTCAACTACCTGACCAAGTACCTGGAACTCCTCGACACCGTCTTCCTCTTCCTCAAGAAGAAGCCCTTGAGTAAGCCGCTCCTCATGCGTCCGCGAAACAGGTGCTGACCTTACAGCCTTCCTCCACTGCTACCACCACGGTGCCACCGCTTTCCTCTGCTACACTCAGCTCGTTGGATCTACCTCGGTCTCCTGGGTGCCCATTGTGCTGAACCTGACTGTTCACGTTGTCATGTACTGGTACTACTTCCAGAGTGCTCGTGGCATCCGCATCTGGTGGAAGGAGTGGGTCACTCGTCTCCAGATTATCCAGTTCATCATCGATCTTGGTACGTACAAGCTAAGCTACCGCATTGGCCGTCCCACTGACTAAGACTCGCAGGCTTCGTCTACTTCGCTTCGTACACCTACTTCACCTCGACCTACTGGCCCTGGATGCCCAATGCTGGCAAGTGCGCCGGCGAGGAGTTTGCCGCCTTTGCTGGCATTGGCACTCTCAGCTCCTACCTCGTCCTCTTCATCTCATTCTACGCTGCCACCTACAAGAAGAAGGACGGCAAGAAGGGCTCGACCACCCGCAAGTCTCTCCGCCGCTTGTCGCAGGCCCCCCTGCCGGACCCTCTGCACATGGAGAGCGCCATCTCCAACAAGGAGGGCAGCAGCTCCGCCACGACCACCGGCGCCAAGACCAATGGTGTCACCACCCGCTCTCGCAAGGCGTAGACGGTGGGAAGATGAATCAAAAGGGCAGCGACACTGCTACCTTTGACTGGGCAGGTTACGGCCCCTAGTTGGCAATAACCTGCTCGCCTGTACCAATGACGACAATAGGATATATATGGTTTGCTCTTGGAGGTGCTGGAGTCTGTTGCTCAAAGGAGTTCCTGAGCCTGGCCGTGGTGGGCCTCCGCAGCTGCTGGCTGGTAGCCAGTGGTACAGGTCTTGTTTTTGTAAAGTCATGATGATGGGATGCGTGCATACATAAAAGAACAACACGTTTGAGAGGGTTGCATTGCCAGCGAAGTATGGTACGGTATCGGACATTTGGGTGGATGGCACGCATGGTATAATACTGCCTTGTAATACTTTTCTGATGATCGTTCTGTATAACGTCTACATCCATCATGCGCACGGGGCTGTGTGCGCTGGCGGAATAATCAATATTGGGTTTCACATGCTCAACATTCCTCGGAGTCATGACTGTCGCCGATTTAAAGCTAGAGGACAAACAATTGCCGTGGTATGGTGGAATCTGGAGAATTTGTATGGGACCACCAAATTCCATCCATACAGCTACTAAGTAAGCTTCCTTATGGATAGTCTGTACACAATTAGTACCTGGCAATTAATTAGAGTAAGGTAAGCACAGCGTGGCGCCGGCAGCAGGGTGTCGCACCAGTGTGGATGCTCATCCAAGCTTCCACCATACCTACCAATTACTGGATCATACCCAAGCTGTGCATCCAAGCATCTCCAGTCATCTCGCGGCGTCTGCGCCGACAGCAAGGCTGCAAGCCGAGGGCGCGAAGCAAGGTTGGGCGTCCCAGGCGATCGTCCCAGTCTCATGCCAGAAGAAGAATGTTCGCGCGAGCGTGGCGCGTGGAGAAGGGGTGAGAATCGGGGTCCCAGGGGTTGGCAAAGAGCGCAACCGCGTGCTCATTTGACACAGTCAAGCAACAAAAGAACCATATTGGTGAACAAGGGAGAATAAGCTTGATAAGAGGGAGGTGATCCATCAGCTTGTCTCAATGACTGCGATGCAAGATGTGGATGAAGAACCCAAGGTAATCAACCAGGAGCCGTCCTGGTCATGGATGATCGCCGCCGCCGTTTCGCTTCCAACCCAATCCCGCCTTGCGCTGCCCTTTGTCCCTGTGCTACATCCCTCCATCCTTCCTCAACAGTGTGCCTTCTCCCCAACTCACTTAATATTTCAACCGGTGATCGGGAAAGCCCTCTACTTTCCCCAGTGCTCTGTCGAGAACTTTCTCGTCACCATGAGACTTCCGTTCCGCCGCAAGGACAAGAAGAGCAAAGACAGCAACGACTACTTGGGCTCGGCGGATGTTGCCCGCCACCAGGGACCCCTCTTTGTCTTTCCACCTACGCACCACTCTTCTCAACTCGTCGCTGACCTACCGTCACGCGTCCTGCAGCGCATCTTCGCCTTTGTTTGCCCTCATGCGTGCGATGAGTCCTACGAGACATGTGAGGACAGCGCGTCCGATGCTGCCTGCATGCTCTGCGACCTGCGCGACCTGGCTCACTGCACGCGCGTGAGCAAGTCGTGGCGCAGGAATGCCGTGCCTGTCATGTAAGCTAATAGCTACTCAAAAGCTTTCTACACGCCGTATTGACTTGTCAGGTATCATTCTGTCCGCATAGACCCTGTTCATTACTGTTCCCTCGAGGCGGTCCTGGCCGAAAAACGCAAGAAGACGTCCCGCTTCGACTGCAATGGAATACCGGAAGACCCAGCACAAGCGCGTTTACGCCTATTCCGCCGAACCGTTCGCGACGATCCCACACGCCTAGGCAAGCTGGTTGAGTTCTTCAAGATTCCATACATGCTGCGCGAATCCTCCCACGTCGAGCTGGCACAGACCATCGCCGTGTTACCCAACCTGCATTATGTCGATTTGCCCGAGGGTATGTTTGCAGACGAGTCGAGCTTTGGAACATTGCGTCTTGAGATCCAGGCGCGCTGCCCCAGCATAAGGAAGACGACATACAGGAAAGGCTCGGAACAGAGCGTGGCTGCGCTGGCCTCCGGACGAGTGTGGACACAACTCGAGGTGCTCGAACTAGACGGCATCCACATCGATCCTACAACGCTGAGGCACGCTCTGGCTTCCTTGCAGCGGTTGCGTGCCTTGAAGGTGTCGAACTCGCACAGCTTCTCCGATGAGGTGCTGGTCGCTGAGGACGGGCTGCCTTCACTGCCACCTCTGGAGGAACTAGTACTCAAGGAGACCCCTCGCCTAACGATCAGTGGGTTAGGAGACTTCTTGTCGTGGCTGGAAACGCAGGAAGCGCTCAAAGTCCTGACGTTGCAGAACACCGGTGTGCATCCATCGCATCTCGGAGAAATTCTTGGCATGGCGACACGATTGAAGACGATTGTCGTACAAGCGACGGTGGCAGAGGCGTTCCCTCATCAGAACAGTGTGCAACCCATGGCGTCGCGGTCGCTCGAGACCTTGCGCTACGAGATCCAGTCGGCCAGTTCGGCTGGGCCCTATAGCTCGTTCGAGAGCGGCTATTACAGCTTCCTCGCCAATTCTATCTTGGGGGGCAACTTCCCACGGCTTCGCCAGCTGTATGTGCTAGACGATACAATGCCCGACCAGCTGCAAGGTCTGCCTCCGCCAAATGCGACCTTTGGCGCTAGTCGCGTAAGGTCCAGTAGCTATACAGCTTCCGGTGGCCGACCAAACATCCCTTCCATGCGTCTCAACGCAGATGGTGGCCCATCCCTCTCCCCACCAAGTGGTCGCGCCCGACCTATGTCCAACGTCAACCCCGCCAACCGCTTCAGCTCCAACAACCCATTCATGTCACACTTGCCGCCGACGCACCAGCTCGAGGTCTTCACGAAGAGCAATGAATTTGGTAGCTGGAACTTTGCACGCGTGGACTCGGTTCAGAAGCTTGAACCGCCAACATCACCGGGCTTCGCTCGCGACAGCAGCCGACGACCCATCAGCACATATGGTCTGGGTGGTGACATTGGTGGCATGGGGTGGGAGGCTGGCGAGGCTCGAAAGAGTGTCATGGTCGGCAACGGGACGGGGGCTTTCCTTGCAGTTCCAGGCCAAGAAGAGCCGGCTCCCCTGCCACCCTTTGGGGCGCCCCCTGGTGCTAGAGGCTCAATGGATTCATTCCGACCAAAGAGCAGTGGTGGTGACTCGATGAGGGGGAGCCGGGATCTATGGAGGTAGATGGGCCCCTCACCAGTACTCTGAAGAAGTGCCAAGGTGGCGGGAGGTAAGAGTACGATGATGGAATAAGTAAGACCTTTAATAAGAGATGGTATATGTGGATAGGAATGAGCTGGATAAGATACATGATGATACGTATGTCTATGGGGCCGGAAGCACCAAGGGGGGGTTGGCGAGGGAATCCGGGATACCATTTCATCACCTGCCATTAGAATATGACATCTAATGAATTGAACAAGCGAAT
Source organism: Emericellopsis atlantica (assembly GCF_019669845.1). Classification (NCBI taxonomy): domain Eukaryota; kingdom Fungi; phylum Ascomycota; class Sordariomycetes; order Hypocreales; family Bionectriaceae; genus Emericellopsis; species Emericellopsis atlantica. The sequence continues at coordinate 11,443 of NW_025764733.1, read as the reverse complement.
GCAGTCTCCAGCTCTTACAAATGATTTTTTTTGACGTCCGTCCAAAGCCTCAATAACTATCCTCTTCCTCCAAGCCACTGCTGCGCCTCGCCCGTGTCAGCAACGCCTCGTGTTAGCAATACTTGGCACCAAAACCGGGGTTGGCCGCGATAGCATTCTCGCAAGCGACTATTCCACGTCATCTGAAGATACTATAATTAAGTCTTCAGTTCGTGGACTGCGTGGGGACGAGAGACAACTGCATGACGAGACCAGGCACAGTGTTGCGAGGATGAAAAGGTACCTCCTGATCATATACGATACGGTTTGTGTGGTGATTCCAGAACACATTGCAAAGTCGGCTATGGCAGAGGTTATCGTATCTGAAGCTTGCAGAGCCAACATTCTTCGGGTTGGTCGCGTACTATGAAAGCTACTCCGCGAGCATGAGGACCAACGCTCCAGCAGCAAAAGTCCGAGATTGAAGCAAACAGTTCAGGCTCCTTGAAGACCTATGGCTGATCATTTACGTAGTATGCAATCGTGAAATACAGGATCGCTTTAGTGCGTATAAGTAGGACGTAACTCTGCTCACTAACGGGGATACCGCAAATCCGCCGATCATATATCCAAGGGCCAACGTCATCTGTAGGGCTGGGCGGGACACTATCACTCGAAACCGCCTCTATCTTGAGGTATCCCTTCAACGTCACATTCACTGTGCTGCTCTGGGTTGTCGAGTTTCAAGACGACATATTCCATCAGCGGCGAATCCGACTTGGAGTGCTGTGCCTCAAGCTTGCGGCACTTAATGCCGACTGCGGGAGTGTCTGGGACCCTGATCATCGTGGATTTCGCCGCAGTTCACCTTTGAGCAGGCTTCCGGAGACCCTGTGGGATTCAAACGTCACAGAGCAGGATCCGAATCCTGGGATCGTGAGCAGAATCCCTCCGTCGTGGGCCAGACGATGAGATGGGGGGTCTTTCAGGGTCCAGCAGGTCTGTATCCCATATCAAAGGCCCAGAACTCTATGAATGTGATATCCCAGGAATTTCACGCTTGCGTTGACGAAATGAGCGGTGAGCACTTTCATTGTGTCCTGTCTCGACATACGTCGAGAGTCGAGACATTCGACATCAACAAGCACATGGGGCTACATTCCGCGACTCGGCTGTCAACGTCATAGCGTGGCTGGTGTGGCTGGCGTCTGGCTGGCGTCGGCCGAGTCCAGACTCCTAAGATCCGACTCCCGGGCCCATGACGCCGTAGGTTCCCCCACCTCGCGCCGGAGCACTGTACCAACTGTGCCCGCCATGTTGGAGGTCCCCGCGTCAGGGTCCAAGAGCTAAATAATCACTTGACAGCATCGTCGCTGATATCGCCACCAAGGGTCTTACAAGGAAGCCGCTCCTTTGATGACGACCAGAAGAAGATCACAACCATTGTGATTCCCAGTGGCATCGTGCAAATGGCAACTTGACACATCTGGAAGCGGCTGCTGACGGGTGGGTGTGTCCGCGACCTGTGTCTAGGGTTGGCGGGCTGTTACACAGGTCGCTGGGTCGGCGCGTGATGAGGAAGAATCGAGACATCGACAAGTTTGGGTAGACGCGACATACGACTCTGGGAGTTGTTCACAGTGTGCTTGGGCTACGAGCTTTGCATCATTGCATGGTGTTCCTGTCAGGTTAAAATTTTCTTAAAATGTCGGTCTAGTGACGATGCTGCGTGGAGCGTCGACGCCATTGGCAGAGATGCACTGCCGACGCACTTCACGAAGGGGTTACTACCTTGGCTAACGCATGCTATGATGGTGTGGTGCGCAAGACAACGCAGCAGCCCTTTGGAGAACCTGTTCATAGTGGCAGCAGCGGCATCATTGACCTGCCGATGGCGTGGGCATGCGTTGTTCAATGCAGCGTGAGCCCCCCGCTACGGAGCAAATGGGGGCAGATTGACTTGTCGACACACGGCTGACTTCGACAGACTTCGACGCGCCAGGAAACAATCTTCACGGAAGCGCCATGCTCCTTGGTATTGAGTTAGTTTCGTGGTCGGATTTGTCGAAGCCGGCCATCTCAGGCGAAGTGCAAAACAGGGTTGGGGATCTATTGCGTGGGTTGAACAAACTCCTTGCATTCTGGAAACCGCAATTGACATTCGCCGACGGTTTGTGTGGCTTTGAAGCCAATCACGGAGAGGCCTTGGTAGGTTGCAGCGACACCGTTACGATGTTCTTGGCAATATTATTATTGCGTTCGACCTGCCAGTCATCAGCGTTCGTCCTTGTCGGTCGACGAGTGGGACGACGAGATCAATACTGTATTATTACATAGCTTTTGACCAGACGTGGTGGATCACCCGACCACAAGCGGCGGTCGATGAATGCAATGATTTTCGCGATATCTGTTCGCCGGCATTAGGAATGTTCCTGCGATGCCCATCCATACTCGGATCACGAGCGGCTACTGGTGATACCTGTCTCGCGTGTAAGCACATTGTTTCGAGGTGAGATCGGCTGGCCGCCCTGAGGGTCATACCCAGGCCCGACACCGTAGGTATCCGTGTTGCGACGTGATCTTCGCAGCTCCAGCTGCTAGCGATAACGACAGAAGGGAATCCATGTTTAACATGCCAGATTCCCCCTACCTTATCCAGCAGCTGCAAGTCATGCGATGCGGTGGACTTTATCGTGCCTTGCCTTACCTTACCATACGGAGGGGAGGCTCCTGCTCGCTTCGGGACTGGCGTCTTCGCTCCTGCCCTCTTGCTGCTTGCGCCCTCGTAGATGTGAAACGCGTTGAGGAGCGGGAGGGAAAGAGCCAGTTGCAGCTGGCAGTCTGCCAAGAGCGGCTACTGTGGCGCCTCTGGTGGGCTAGCCAATCGAGGAGGATGATGGGAACCCCTTCTGATGGAAGTACACAGTGCGCACCGCTGCCAAGCTCGCACGTACAGCCTCATCCTGCAGGTGTGGGCCAACCATCTCACGGGCCCTTTCTTAAGTGTAATGCACCCGCCATCTCCAGCGCCTGTCTAGTCCAATGTCCCATTCATTGTCAAAATATCTGATTCTGTTCTAAGGAGCCAAGGAGCTTTCTTCTCTTCGAGCTTCCATTCTCATTGTCTGCTGGCCGACAAATTCACCAGCCTTTGTGTGCGCCGGCACTGCACACAGTACTCGCTCGCCCTTTGGCTCTGAACCCGGAGTTTCAAAGACACACCCACCCAACCACTTACACGATCGACTGCCCTTTGGCCCAGCCCGTCGGTGTCTCAGGACCTCCTCGCCAGGGAACTTGACTCTTTTTCACCCACGCTCCGTCTACAAAGGCTTTATTGCGTTATCGCATTTCTTGTCCTGCTGAGAACTTGGTCCCCCGTCATTTACATTCCGCATCAAGGCCTGGTGCGAACAACGTAAAGCCAGGACCTACCTACTTACACTGAACGTTTACGAATGATAAATTCTTCCTCGCCGCAATCAACTCTTCACCCTTTCCACACTCTACCACATCGATCATCTTCCCTAATAGTCTCGACAATATGAGTACAATCCAGCAAGCACCGGCGTTGCCACAAAGAAGCAACCGACGTGCATCGCGCTTCCTCGAGCCTATCAACCCCAAGACAGGCTTCCTCGACGAACAGCCGCCTCTCTCGCCCTCCCATCCGCCGCATGAGGTCTACCTCTCCTCAGAGGAAGAAGCTTCCTCGTCGGCGGACGACTTCTCCGACAATGACCTTGACTCGGACACTGAGGTGGACCCTTTGACGCCTGTACGCAAAAGCCAGGAGGACACAGCTCGCGTGGTCAACTTTGTCTATTGGGGCAAGCCATCTATTGTCGAACTTCCTCAGAGGTCGACCTCGCCGGAAACTATATACAGCACCTCTTCTCAGCCACGCAAAGTCCGACGCACGACCACAGAACCCATCACGCCCACTCGACGCACATCATTCTCCTCCACACACTCGTCGAGTCGGTTCAGCACAGTGTCACGATCGAGTACGGCTATGGGCAGCAGCCCACTGAGGCACAAGCCAGCCTTCCTCAGCATCGACCCTTGCCCTTCGCGGCCCGAGTCAGAACAGGCACATGACCCTGACAGGCCTCGCACGCCCAGGGGAAGCAGCAACTCCATGCTGAAGCGAACCTTGTCTCTGGCCCGCAAGCGCAGCAAGCCGCACTTGAACCAAGCCGCCACTCAGTCGTCCAATGATCTTCTCATCCGCCCAGTCTCCGTGGAACCTTACAGTCAGACTCCCTCCCTCGATCCAGAAGCTGCTTTGAAAGCCACCAGGAGGAGGACTGTCATGGTTGAGCCACCACCCATCCCAGAGGACGTTCCTACCAAGCCCGTTTCGTCAAAGCTCGCAAAGGGTCATTCGCGACTACGCAACGGCCTATCTATTTCACTTGGGCGACGCAAGGCATAGTCTGCCTTGCCCTTTGCATTTCATACACCATTCAGTTGTTTTTCGCATGGCGTTCCGGAGGATTCGATGATACCTTTTGTTGTAAGGCGCACTGCCTAGGCCAGGCGTTTAGAGATGCGCTACGATTCTTGTTTAGCCGATAAGATTGACCCTCTCGCACCCTCATGATACCAATGTAGACATAATCACACTTTCTCATCTGGTTCAACAACCGTCAGCCGTTTCATGCGAAACCCAATTCTGAGTGACACGAGGCGAAAGACTCAGACCCGCAGGACTAGCATGTCACTGTACTCATCATAGCCGTACAGAAGTAAGATTAAGCCGCTATGATAGTGCACAGCGCGCGGCGGCGGCGGCGGCGGCGGCGGCGGCTACGACTTGGCGGCGCGTGTGTGCCATTGTGCACTCTCGTCTTTCCCAGAATGCCATCCTACAACATGAAAGCTCCATTGACGAAAAGCTTGATTCCTCGTCTTGATGGCTGATGCATTGAAGGATAGTATGGGTCGTTAAATTTCCCCGGTGTTCTCGAGGGTCACAAGCGGAGCACGGCCGGCCGTATGCAAGTCATCGCCTCAGCGTGACTCGCGCCAATGGCACAGCGCGCATGACTTTCATTTCAACGAGGACGCAGATCCACGTGCCCGGTTGAGGTTTTAGCGGGCTCTCGGGTCTCGACAGGACAAAGATCCTATTCACGATTTTCGCATTGACGAGTTCCTTCCGCTCTGCGATACGAGGTCAACAAGTACACTGTACAGTACGGTGATGTTGTCTTGGCACTCGGCGACAGAACGCTGGGGGTAGGGATGTCGGCGTGCAGGGGGTCGTCTGTGATCCAGTGATCCTCGACCCCAGGTTGATTGATCATTGTCTGCAATCAGGGCGGATCACGGGCTTGATAGTCTATTTTTTCTGTATCCCTGATCTTGGATCTGAACCACCCTGTTTTTATACGGTGAGGATGCTTAAGGCTAACACTCGCCCAATCCAAGGGGGTTTCGACTTTGAGGCAGAGGGAGGACAAAAGATAGGAGGATGATGCCAAGGTGGTTCGGTTCCTCGTCCACCCAGCCGCCTCGCCCAGAGAAATAGATACCCTTGTCCCAATCACGCCCACGACCCGCCGACTCTCCTGAGACATGACATGGACCTCAGTCAACCCCAAACATGCACCGCGTGGTGGATCATGAGAAAACGTGCCAACTCAGACTAACGTCTATCTTTCCTTTTCTCTCCCAGTATGCTGGGATAGCCTGGGACCTTATTTTAGTGATCAATGCCAGTGGATGGCAGTGCTATTTCCAGTCTGGTATCTGCGACTGGCGCGAGCCACATTCTGCGCTCGCGCCAGCGTTGTGATGGGCACGTGAGGTACATACACTGTACTATTCGAACATCATCTTTGTACGATTACAGAACAGAACTGCTACCGTCGCATTCTCCCTGCCTTACGCACTTACCAAGAGGGGCATTGGCGGTTCATCACACGCACGGGGGGTCTGCCTGGGGATCGAAGCGTTCCTTGCAGATGCTGCGTACGGATATGCAAGGTACGCGGGCGGGCAATCGGCGTTAGGTGTTCCACTTTGCGAGTGCGACGCTGGCCCCATTTCGATCTGGACTCGGAAGGTGTCGGCTCGTACTCCGTACCTAGTGATGGTAGCATCACAGAGCAGTGGACGGGTTGGCGAGGGATGCTGGTCCTTGCGCATTGAGCGTGTAGTTTCTGATTACGGAATGTTTCGATCGGCGAGATTGTCGAAGGTGTTTCTTGCGCATTGTCCCTGGAGGAGAATTCATTACAGATGTTTATGAGGGCCGGTAAGACGGCTGGTGACTTTGGAGACTGTGCTAATTACATACAGTGGAGCGATCTGTCAACATGACACGAACGTGCATGCTTGGCCTGACGGTGTCAGGTCATTGCACAGAGAGCTGGTAGTCTGCGGAAAGTTGGCTCGTTGGTTGAGTCGATCAAGCAGGGTGGCCTGACTGCTCCAGGCTGATTGCTCCAGGACCTTGTTGATATAATATTGGCCAATATCCGTAGATTGTCGTTCATCAGTGAACCTTGGCCCATGCTCGCTCTTTCGACATATACAATCTATCTGAGTCTGAGAACGACCCCAACTCATCTTGTCATCTGACGCTGTGTTGGCACGAATAGCAGTCGACATAGACTTCCTCGCACGGTCTTACCATGTCGATACATGGCAAGCCAATCTTCCCTCGATGCGAAGTTGAAGAATCTCTCCTGTGGCGGGTCTCTCGCCTTATCGGCCGCCCGCCCCTTGGATGAGGTACTGCATGGCCAACAGTGCGCGCAAGCACAGACACAAGCACAAGGAACTCATGTTCAATGCCGTATTCCATAATCTTTGCTGTTTGAGTGCTACGCAATGACTGATTACCAATAATCATACTACCCATGACCCGGTTCTCCACTATACAGGAAATGATGTGGGAAAACAAACCCCAAGATGCAAACTCTTTCCTTCCTCGCGCAAAGCGATCACCCCGTCACCCCAAGTGCCCCATGCCAATTGTAGCTGGGGCTATCCAATAACGGCGTCTGGTGGCCGGCTAACCCTAACTGCCGTTGATTGGGGCTCCAGCAGATGGTTGCGGCTGGCCTGGGCCGGGAGGCTGCTGCTGCTGCTGCTGCTTTGTCCGCAGAGTGAGCGGGAAGGGGTACTCATCGGGATCCTCCTCGGCACTGTCATTTGATTGTCAGCATGGGATGCGTTATGCAAGGCTTGAAGGGAAAGGGGGGACTCACGGCAGTTTCCAAGCGACATAATCCTCCGTGTTCAAGCCCTCGCGTCCCTCCTGAAGACTGGCAAAGTCGCCAGGCGTCATCATGCCAGTGCGGTCACGCGGCGACCCGGGCACGGAGAAGGGTCGCGAGATCTTGACATCGGTGCCGCTGAAGAAGCCTTCCTCGTCCTCCTCATCGCCACTGAAGGACGTGGGGTAGGCGCGGCGCAGGGCCAGCTGGCGAGCCTTGACGTACTCCATGCCCATGCGCTTCCAGTCCAGGAGGTCGCTGAGGCGCTCGGTGCGGTTCCTCTGGTTGATCCTCTGTCGGCGGCTCTTGTTGCAAAAGTCAAACATGTACGAGGTGAGCTGGTTGACAGAGTCATCCACACCCTTGGTCCGACGGTCGACAATGTAGATACCGTAGTCGCTCGAGTTCTCAATGAGCTCCTCCATGTAGCATCCGAAACCGGAGAGGTTGCTTGTGATGCTGGGGACGCCCATGACAGTGCACTCGGCAGGGGTGTAGCCCCATGGCTCGTAGTACGAAGCAAAGATGCCCATGTGGCAGCCACGTACGAAATCGTCATAGTCAAGGGGAAGAACGGGGTTGGCGGAGTTCAAGAACTCGGGGTGGAACACAACCTTGACCCGATCAGAAGGGTGGTTGAAGAGCTCGACTCGCCGGATCTGGTTGAGGATGGGGTCCTCGTGATCGTTGACCATGTTATGGGTAACAATAGGAGGGAGACCATGCCTCTTCATGGCGAAGAGACGGCGACGCAGGAGGATACGGTCCTGTGGGGAGATGAGCTCCTTCTCATCGGGGAGGGGCTCGCCCTCGTGCCACTTCAAGGACCGCTCGAAGATGCGGCGGCCAATGCTCTGCTCGATGACGTGCGTAGTATCCCTCAACGACTTGATGACGGCCTGTCCCTTTAGGGCCTCCACCGTGAGAGAGGTGGTCTGCGCGGGCATGATGATGAAGGCAACCACAGTCATCTTGCTGCCAGCCGCCTTCAGTCGGTGGTTCAGGCGAGCCAGTGACTCAATGAACATGTCGACACCCTTGTTGCGGTATTCATATCGACCGGCGGTGAAGACGTAGAGTGTGTTGTCGGGTTCGAAATCGTAGTGGCCATAAAAGTGCCCGCGAACAAAGTCGTGGATCTTTTCCTTGGCTTGCTGGTGAAGATTCTGGAACTCGTGTACAGCGGAGAACTTGGTCACGTTGAGACCGTTGGGGAGCACACCATCGGGCTTGCGCTTGAGAAGATGCTCGGACTCGTACGCCGTAATGTGAGAGACCGTGGTAAAGACATCACAGGCGTGTGTGGCCGCACGTTCTATGCAGTAGCGGTGGTAGATGCCGCGCTTGCCAGCTTCGGCGTCGACATCGAAATACTGCAAGTTGTTGTAGAAATCAACGGAACCGGCGCAAAGGTATCGGCCGAGAAGGGTGGCGTGGGTTGTAAAGATGGTGGTGACATCGATCTTGCGCCTCTTGGTGAGGGGCAGGGCTACACCAGCGAGCCACTCGTGGAAATGGGCAATGACTGCCTTCTCCTTCTCGTGGCACACAAACTGCACCTTGTCAGCATGTCACAGATCAAGAGCAAGGATGCTGAGCAACAACTAACCTCGCCGAGGAACCATGCTACAAGGTAGCCAAAGACAATGGCCTCGTTGGTCTCGTCATCGCCAGGAGGACTGGGGATGCTGGCAGCGTTCCAAAGATCTGCCTTCCACTCGTTCAGATAACCGTAGGCCGTCTTGGTGTCAATGAGGAGCACCCTGGGTGCGCCCTCGATAAGCCAGCGGCCGTACATAATGTGGATGCCGCGCTCCTTCATGCTCGCCATTGTGGCAGCGACAGCTTGTGATGTAGGCTCCATCTCCTCGACCTCTACAGCAGCCTAGCATTTTGTTAGCGCGACGACTTATGATGCGCTTATACAATGGGCTGTCGTACCGATTGGTGGTTGAGAGGCCCAATGAGGCAGTATCGGTCGCCATACTCAGCGGTGGTTACGGGCGCTTTTGACTTGATGACGGAATAGATGCCACCAACTGTTGACACCATTAGCACGACTCATGGGCGACAACGGCAGCAGAATTCCTACCTCGGTGGGCTACCTCTGTCGCGATCTCGAACAGGAGGTGGTTCTTCACATCGCGCACCGGCTGCTCTCCTTCAGAAGCCATGGCGCCGGTAGTAAGCTCGAGCGTCGCTTGGAGGGACTGTTTCGGGCGGCAAGGCGGGACGAAGGCTCAGGCTCAGGAGGGAATTGTAAGATGTAGCGACGCTTCTTCGAATCGGCAGAAGCTGCAGAGGATATCGAGGAGGGTAATTGACTAGGTAGAGGAGAGACGGCAACCAAAAAGTTGGCGTTGCTAAGGAGCGAGATTTGCGCGTTACCCCGGCCGATCGGCGATGGATACTGTTGCGGATAGTATGGGCCTGAGCTCTGGGTCGAAGGCTGTCAGTACGTACTTGATAGGAAGCGTGGCAGGGAATGCAAACCAACACCAGGTCAGAGTCAAGATCGAGTCTTTGGGCGAGCGATATTGAGGAGGAGAAGGTGGAAAGGAGGAAGAGGGGGTTGCCACAGAGTGATGTAGCACCCGTCTGAGGCGAACGGTGATGGGACAGCGACCGCATCGACAGACAGTCTGGAGGGCCACTGGAGGACGCGGGCGAGGCTGCAGGTGGGAGGGACTGGACTGGAGTGGGGCAGGCGCCGGCGCCGGCTTGCAGGCTGCAGCCCAAGCAGTTCATTCTCTGCTGCCGCGATTAATTGCAGTCATGAACATCCAGCCCCTGACCCAGCTGAGACGCCACCTCATGTCAATTCATTGTTAGCGCCTGGGAGAAGCGAACCAGACCGGGCTGGGGCAAAGTGGGGAGGTTGGAGTGAACTGCTGGAGCAGAAGCGCTTGCAGCGGTCCGACGACGGACAGAGGCACTTGGGCAGGCAATGGCAATCAACTTGTGCATCCTCTGAATAGCATCATCACTGCACAAGTGTGCGGTGCACAGCAGCGGCCGACCTTCCACCAACTAATAGTAATAAATTCACTCACAAAAAGTCGCGATACCCATGTCCGTATTTTTGATCAAATTTTCCCTCTCAATGGTGTTGCAATAGCCCACCTGCAGAGATCTTCGGTTCGACACTGGCGAAGAAGTATCTGCAAGCAGTACGGAGTAATAAGGAGTTGTTGACCCCAGTCCACCAACCAAGGACACTGGACTCGGCGCCCCTCGCTATCCTTTTCCGCCAGCTGCAGCGGCCTCTCCGGACCGAGACCAGACCCTTTGTTGAAAATTTTCAGCCTCAATTTCGAAAATATCACCCGGGTGCTTTATGTCGCGCAAGTCTTCACTCAACATTTTCCCCCTTTGTTTTCACGAGTTGTCGTCGGGCGATACAACCTTCGCCTAGTATCTGGGCTAAGACATGGGGTGCATGACTGACCCTGTGGTTGGGCCTCTCCAGTCTCCAGTCCAGAGGAGAAACTCAAACAGCCCTCAACTCCTCACACACAGCTGGCCCTCCTCTCCAACTTGGCATGACGACATGGTTTCGTGCGGGGGATGCTCCAAGTCTTGGTCATGTGCCTATGTTACTAAACAAGCTCTGCACGTTTTATCCGTACGTATTACAGGCACCACAGGAAAACTTGACAATGGGCCCGTCTTCGTAGCATTGAGCTGCAGCGACCCAGCTGTGTTCTTCTCCATGCTCCGGGGCCCCGCGGTCGCCAGCCTCTCGCCAGCAAGTCAGAGGTCGAGCATTGTTGCTGTCCGCAACAAGACCCACAGGCTCGGCCCACCCCCACGTCCTCGATACGTTGCTCGATACGTTGTGGGAAGCGACAGACATCACCATCGACATCATTCTGCGTTGCAAGTGACGACGTTGCGAAGCGGCCTGTGTGGAGTTGGAGATCCATTGCCAGTGGAAAAAGGCAGTCCTTGTCCTAGGATGTTATTTCAACGATCTTGTGACGGATTGTGGGACAAAGTGAAAGCAAAACCCAATATCAACACAATAATCTTAGTCCATCTCGCCGGGAGGTTTTTCATGAGTGCCGGCGCGCAGGTCTTTAAAAGCGAGCTCCCGAACAAATACCCTGGAGATGCTACTAGCGCTGACCTACATTGGTGTGATGATGAGCCTACCTTACAGCGGGGCTAGGCTCGATTGAGATTCTGCCGTTAGCGGTGAAAAGGTAACACCGGAAGGGTGAGAACCTGAA